>NC_135805.1:25276663-25598607 GCF_964213995.1 Mustelus asterias
TGCAGGGTATTTGCAGCCGTTTCTGGGCTTGGCGGTACAGTGGTTAGCACGGCAGCCTCACAGCCCCAGGGACACAGGTTTGATTCTGGCCTTGGGTGACTGTTTGCACGTTCTCCTTGGGTCTGCGTGGGCTTCCTTCGGCTGCTCTGGTTTCCTCTCAGTACAGAAATTTGCAGGTTACGTGGATTGGCAGTGCTAAATTGCCCTTTTGTGTCTAAAGGTATGTAGGTTAGGGGGATTAGCCATGGCAAATGTGGGGGATCCATCTGACGAAGGAGCAGCGCTCCGAAAGCTAATGGTATTTGATACCAAATAAACCTGTTGGACTTTAACCTGGTGTTGTTAAAACTGTTACTGTGTTTACCCCAGTCCAATGCCGGCATCTCCACATAATATGTGTGGTTACAGGAATAGGACAGGGAGGAGAGGGACACTGCCAGAGAGTGGTGCAGACTAGATGTACCAAATGGCCTCTTCTGCTCTGTAGGGATTCTATTGCTATTCACCAAGTGATAAATGGAACAATTACTAACACAACATTTTCCATCCAGAATTAGCAAGTAAATTATTTTTTTTTTAAAAAGGATTTGTCCATCGGTCGCTGTTCCCCCTGGTTAGAGTATTCAGGGTTTGGCTACTTCAGTTTCTGCAGACGGTTCTAAAGTGAAAGATGCATCGAACTCCCTCCCCCCTCTCTCTGTTTAATCTATAAACATGGACATTGTCTCAGAAGTGCCAGTCACACTTGTTAAAATCAAATACCGGCGTGTTTTTTTCTGTTTTAAGACCAAGTCGGAGAATAGTAGTCAGTATTTTCTTAGAGAGCAGTTTCAGGAGACTTTTTTTTTGAAATTTCAATTGCCGTTTGGGGTTTTTTTGTAAGAGCTTTTGGGGAATGACTGATTTACTGCGAAGGTACAAAATAAGACAGAAATTTCAGAGCCGATGAGTCAAAACAGTACAACATGTGACAGATACAATTGGCATCTAATTTGTGTGAGTGGGATAGCGTAAGGGCTAACGCAACGCAAAATGAGTGTGGTCCAACAAGACTGTAAATACAAGCAGCGTTACACAGCTACAATGGACATCATCTACTCTTGTTTCATCATTGACAAAGAAAACCAAATGTCCCTGCTAATGATTTCTCTCCCTCTCTCTGTGTTGCCCAGAATTGGAGGGCGTTGCGCCTGTTACCTGGATTGCTACTTGGTCCGGGGCAATTTTTGTACCGTGCGCCCTCGGAACAGTTGTAAGCGAGGGGGAAAATGTGACAGAATAGATGCTGCTGCCCAGCTGATGCTGGGGGAGCAGAGACATGTCGGGAACTAACATCTGTCTCATCTGTGTTAACCCCTGAGTGTTGAAGTGGTGGCTAACATTTAATGAGTGCAATTCCGAATTTCCATCACCACTACATTATATAGAGTAATCCCAACTATATATCCCCAGCTATGCCCACTAGATATCGAATGAAGCTCCCTCCCTGCCTTCTCTGCCTGGAGGTCGCTATATCCCGAAAAAACATTTGCTCTTCTAACCACAGATGGGGATATATAGCTGGGATGACTTGTTATAATGTTGTGGCTGTGGAAATTGCGCTCATTAAATGTGCATCCCTCAGAACAGTATTTTTTACAGAGCATTGTTGAGCTCCACTGTATGTTAATATGTATTAATCATTACCCAATAAGCTTCAAAGATTTGTGCAGATCCATATTTAAAATCAAAATAATTAAATATGCACATTATCCCAGGCCACAGCTGCAGTAAATGCAAAGTGGCAGATTTGTACAATGTGCCTTTGTCCAAAAGACTGCAAGGAAAACCAGCTTGGAGAGTATGAGATACACGTTGCTGAGTCTGGGATGAATCATTACCGCTGCAACATTACACTAACAACTTACATACATCTTGTAACTAAACAGTACTGGAGTTATTTAGCAAATGAATTGGTATGAAACTGGCCCACTGCTCGGTGTTATTACCGACAGCGTTTCTGTGCAATTGACTGGTGACAATGTGAGTTTCACCTGTAATTTCTTCGGCTATTTTTGTACGACCTCACTTTCTGTAAAATAGTATTTAAAACCCAGCAGCTCCTGTTTCGGCCATTAATTCCTTCCATGCAAACAATTTTCAGACATGCATATGTTTTTTTAAAAAATATCCAATCTCATTCTGTTGACAATCACAAACTTTCATTCCAAAACTGCAAATCGCGGACACCACACAAATAACAGACTGACTGGCCCCACCGTATTTAACAAAGGGTGGCACGGTGGTTAGCACTGCTGCCTCACAGCGCCAGGGAGCCGGGTTTGATTCCCAGCTTAGGTCACTGAATCTGTGACGTTTGCACGTTCTCCCCATGTCTACATGGGTTTCCTCCGGGTGCTCCGGTTTCCTCCCACAGTCCAAAGATGTGCGGGTTAGGTGGATTGCCCATGCTAAATTGCCCTGAGTGTCGGGGGACTAGCTAGAGCAAATGCATGGGGTTATGGGGATAGGGCTTGGGTGGGATTGTGGTTGATACAAACTTGATAGGCCGAATGGCCTCCTTCTGCAGTGTAGGATTCTATGATTCTAATCGTTTTGCTTTTCTGAATGCTTTCCTTGAAAGAGAGCAAGAGTAAGTTTTTCTTTCAGTATCTCTGTCTGCAGATATTTCCTCAGATCTTGCCCAAACAATGATGAGCAAAATGAAAATGGTAAATGCAGAATCTTCATCGCCCATGTGCACATTATGAGCGATCCATAGTTAATTAAAAAAAGACTTACCCTAAACTGTATTTGAGTACAGTAACTACATGGTTAAAATGAAACTGAGCTGCACGTACTGATATCTCGATTGTAAAATTGCAACAGAAAGACTGCGATATTACAACCCACAAACTCTACATCAGTTCATTTTGATGTAAGTTGAATTATAGGCCCCTATCAGAGTGCTAATTGGATAAAAGCACGTTTCACTTTGGATTAGTTTGATTTTACAATCACTTTTCTGACTCCACACATTTCTATTTTGTAACCTGCTGTCAGAAAACGAACATTATTCTTGTCACAAAATATCAGCTCAGAACATTTTTTAAAATATAAAATCAGAAATGCTAGAAACACACAGCTAATCCGTCAGTGTCTGAAGGAAGAAGGGCTGGTTAGAATTTCAAGTGTTCTGATGCATCTTAGAATCCATAAAGTGCAGAAGGGGGCCATTCAGCCCCATCAAGTCTGCACCCGCTCTCCAACAGAGCTTCTTAATCAGGCCCTATCCCTGTAACCCCATGTATTTACCCCACTAATCCCCCTAACCTACACATTTTATGGGGCTATTTAGCATGGCCAATCTACCTACCCTGCACATCTTTGGGAGGAAACCAGAGCACCCGGAGGAAACCCACACAGACACGGGGAGAACGTGCAGATTCTACATAGACAGCCACCCGAGGCCAGAATTGAACCCAGGTCTCTGGCACTGTGAGGCAGCAGTGCTAACCACTGTGCCACTCTGTCACCCCTCTCTCCCAGTCAAACCACCTTTTTTTTTACACAGACACTGCCTTGATCACTATCTCCAGCATTTTCTGCTTTTATTTAATTTCCGATATTTTATATCAAATATTGTTTCCACTCCAATGCAAATTTCACAATGTTGAGTTTTCTTTTAGTAATGCGTACTTCTTTTCTGTGGATTTCCCCATCAAGTTGCCCTCACTTCAAGAATCTGTCAGTGCTGGTACAGAGTCAACTGGGTGGAGGAATTGTGCAAGGGTCTTCCAGGATATGGAGCCTTGCCTGCCTGGGCCCCATAGTTGCTCAGTGCGGGGAGCAGCCATTGGGGACTGAATCTCCCTGGTCCGATGGAGCACTGAACGGTTGGTTTTAATTTAGTGATTATTTGGGCCATCTCTTCCACAATGCTTCCAAGCAGTGAATAATTACAGCTGAATTTCTGACTGTTGCTGTTGATGATTGAGAATGTTCAAAGTAAGAACCGATAGGTTATTGAAGGGCAGTCATCATATCTGAGAGTTGTCGCAATTGAAATTCAAAGAGCAGTACAGCACAGGAACAGGCCCTCCGGCCCATCAAGCCTGTACCGACACATGACAACTTTCTAAACTGAAGACCTTTTGTCTCTACACGAGGTAAATGATGGTGTCATGTGTCCATATCCCTCTATTCCCTGGCTATTCATGTATCTGTCAAGATGCCTCTTAAACATTGCTGTTGTATCTGCTTCTACCACCTCTGGCAGCGCATTCCAGATACTTACCACCCTCTGTGTACAAAATCTGCTTCTCACATCTCCTTTAAACTTTCCCCCTTTTATCTTAAACCTAAGTCACCGAGTAATTGACATTTCTACCCTGAGAAAAAGACTCTGACTATCCATTCTACCCATCCAAATTCGGATTACAACAGATTAAAATCTGATATGATCAAGAAAACACTTGCTGCAGCTTCAGTGTCTAGGCCCTGTCATAGGTAAGGAATTTGCAACTTTCTAGACTAAAAAAAAGATCCATGGTCCATCAAACTCACCTTGTATCTGCCAGGTGGATGCCTGGCACAGCAGCAATGGCGTTGACCTATCTAATTTCAGTTTTGTGCGTAAAGTTAATTTATTAGTCACAAGTAGGCTTACATTAACACTGCAATTACTGTGAAAATCCCCTAGTCGCCACACTCCGGCGCCTGTTCGGGTACACTGAGGGAGAATTTAGCATGGCCCAATGCACCTAACCAGCACGTCTTTTGGACTGTGGGAGGAAACCGGAGCACCCGGAGGAAACCCACGCAGACACGGGGAGAACGTGCAAACTCAACACAGACAGTGACCCAAGCCGGGAATCGGACCCTGGACCCTGGCGCTGTGAGGCAGCAGCGCTAACCACTGCGCCACCGTGCTGCCCTTATGCACATGTAAACAGTTGGCTGGGTGATCTGGTGCCCTGTGACAAATTCCACACATGTCTACAGTCACTCCGTGCCTTTGATCTGATTTATTATTGCCACGTGTATTGGGATACAGTGAAAAGTATTGTTTCTTGCACGCTGTACAGACAAAAAATACCGTTCATGGAGTACAGAGGAGAGAAGGAAAGGGGAGGGTGCAGAATGTAGTGTTGAAAAGAGTTAGAGTTCAGTTTTGAGAGTAAAAGATAAAATCAGAGGGTATGCTGCTGGGGACAGCTCACAAGAAGTCGCCACGCCCTGGCGCCATCATTTATTTTGTAGAGAGTCAGATGATTTTCTACAAATTGAATGCATTTCCCTGGAGGCAGAGAAAATGTCACAGAATGAAAGTTGTCTGACTGGTTCCCTGTGACCAAGTTGAGGAAGTGCCTGGCAATCACCAGTCAGCTGAGTCTCTCCTTCTCAGCAGTCAGTCAACACATTAATCCATAGAGTCACTAATGAGGCCTATTACTTATTTTCTAGAGGTAGATAGGAACTCCCCTTTTATTTCTCTTAAAAAAAGGAAGAATGCTTTCAGTTATTCTTGCATGTTACGACTAAGAATCTTTCCTTTTTCTTAAATAAAATAAATTAGGGGCTTTCTTTAAAGTTTATTTATTAGTGTCACAAGTAGGCTTACATTAACACTGCAATGAAGTCACTGTGAAAATCCCCTAATCGCCACACTCCGGCGCCTGTTCGGGTACACTGAGGGAGAATTTAGCATGGCCAATGCACCTAACCAGCACGTCTTTCGGACTGTGGGAGAAAACCGGAGCACCCGGAGGAAACCCACGCCGACACTGGGAGAATGTGCAAACTCCACACAGCGACCCAAGCTAGGAATTGTACCCGGGTCCCTGACGCTGTGAGGCAGCAGTGCTAACTAACCACTGTGCTACCATTCTGCCCATCTTCTGATGCATATTAAGTAAAAACAGGCAGCATGATTTTAATTGCCCTCATCGTGCTTTCAAATTTTAAGTAAGTAATACAGATTGGTCATCTCAAAAGCCAGAAATTGGCCATTTTATTTCCCCAAGAATCAAATGTGCTCAAAATAAGCTGTCATTTGTTTTAAATCGGTGTGTTATTTTAACATGTTCAAAGTCACATTTTCTGTATTTAATGCCACATTAAACTTTGGCACTTTTTCTTGATAAATATTTCTCATCTGAAAGCTTTGCTAATGATAAATACAGTAGGTTCACTTTAAAGACTGGACCTGCATTTATATAGTGTTGGTCACATCCTCAGGACGTCCCAAAATTCTTTACAGCTGGTAGATTGTTTTGAAAGTGCATTCACTGTTTTGTTCTGTAGATAAATGTTACAGCCAATGATCGTTTTTAATGGTGGAGATGGAAGGAAGAATGTTAGCTCGGACCATGGGAACCACTTTGAACAGTAGCAGGGTGGCACGGTGGCACAGTGGTTAGCATTGCTGCTTCACAGTACCAGGGACCTGGGTTCAATTCCGGCCTCGGGTCACTGTCTGTGTGGAGTTTGCACATTCTCCTCGTGTCTGCATGGGTTTCCTCCAGGTGCTTCAGTTTCCTCCCACGGTCCAAAGATGTGCAGGTTAGGTTGATTGGCCATGCTAAATTGTCTCTTATTGTCAGGGGGTTTAGCAGAGTAAATGTGTGGGATTCTGGGAATAGGGCCTGGGTGGGATTGTGGTTAGTGTAGACTCGATGGGCCAAATGGCCTCCTTCTGTACTGTAAGGATTCTATAATCTTTTATCTTTCTAAAAGGTTAGAACAGTCCTGCTCATGGCTGCTCCCTGGCCTCCCTCCCTCCTTCCACATGCCTCACCGACACCAACCATACAACAGAAGCCGAGGGCGTTGCCTGCTGTAAACACAAGAGAGCAAAGGCAATGGATAAGTCCCACAGGAAAAGCTGTCAGAAAAACTCCCAAACCCGTGGCCTCTGCCACCTGGAAGATTGAAGCCAGCTGGTACAGGGGCACCCCATCACCTTCGAGGTTCTCCGTCAAGTCTCACACAAAGCCAACCTGAACATATATCGCTGGCCCTTCATCATCACCGTTCCAAATCCTGAAATTCCGTCCCAAAGAGATGAACTTCACAACATCAACTGCAACGGTTCAAGAAGAAGGCTCGCCACCACCTCCTTGTGGGCAACTAGGAATGGTCAGCTAATATTGGCCCTTGGTTCCTCACGACCCCAGAATATTTGTCTTAAAGTAGCTATCAAGCATTTTGAAAAATTAGAAATGTAGCAATGTTACATGGAATGTAACAAAAATTGTAAACAATTCAGGGCATGATTGTTGACTTCTCTTGAAGTCCTATAGTAGAACTCACCCTGCGGTTAGCTGTAAACAATATTTAACACAACTTTGGAAAAACGTTGGTTATTAATAACGCTTTGAATGTTAGGAGTTTCAAACAGAAAGTGTACTTGGTTCTTTGTCCATTTGTTTTGTGCAGTTCCACTGTTAACTTAAAGTTAAGCAATCTGTACCTGAGTACAGGCTGCCTGACTTTCCCCCCTCATCTGTGGGGAGAAAGCAGGATTAGGCTATTGAGTTGGACAATCAGCCGTGATCGTGATGAATGGCGGAACAGGCTCGAAGGGCCAAATGGCCTCCTCCTGCTCCTATCTTCTATGTTTCTGGAGACATGTGCCATTTGTTCGGCAAATCTTCTTCCGACCCACTGTAAAATATTGACGGATACTGGTTACTGGACACTCTTTGGTGACGACAAGTAAAAATACACGTGGATATTCCTCCTGTTCCAGTGATGGACAAAATCTTGTGCCCAGCTGAGTGACATGGCAGCCGCTAGCAATCAAACCTTTTGTTCCTAAATAATTAAACACCACAACAGCAAAGTGTTGCTGGCAATAGTATGTACCTGTGCTGCTACTGGTGTAAACTACCAATATTGGCATCATGCAACTCCCACAACTGCTTTTGATAATTGAGATGGAGGAGTGTTCAATCATACTGAACGCTGGTTTTATTCTCTCCCATGTTCACATTGACTTTATTCCTCGGCCAGTTCTCTTTTTGCTGTAAAATAGTGCACGTTGATAGTGTCATCCACAGTACTTGTGTTATATTAACACATAGTCGCATTTGTCTCTTCCTGCTTTCGATTTCACTAGTGGCACTTTGGTTTTGTCGTAATGTAGGTAGACTATATTTAGTTATGATCAAAATATATTTATTACAGATTAAGGTTCATAACATTAAATGCAACTCACAACTTAATTATTGTTAAAATATACACATTTAATTTTTTTAATGTATTCGTGGGACATGGACGTCACTGACTGGCCAGCATTTATTGCCCATCCCTAGTTGCCCTTGTTCATAGGGGGATGCAGTGGCATAGAGGTATTGTCATTGGACTAGCGATACAGAGAGCCAGGGCAAGATCTGGGGACTCGGGTTCAAATCCCACCATGGCAGATGGTGGAATTTGTATTCAATAAAAACCTGGAATTAAGAATCTACTGATGATCATGAAACCATTGTTGATTGTCATAAAAACTCACTAATGGCCTTTAGGGAAGGAAATCTGCCGTCCTTACCAGGTCTGGCCTACATGTGACTCTAGATCCACAGCAATGTGGTTGACTCTCAAATGCCCTCATGGATGGGCAATAAATACTGGCCCAGCCAGAGACGCTCACATCACATGAACGAATATAAAATAAAGAGGGCAGTTGAGAGTTAACCATATTGAGTATGTATTTGTGTATAATACATATCAAATAAAATACACTTCTTATAGAGAATTCTGAATAAGGATTCTATTTCTCATTTTTTCTGATGTCTTACATAAGAATTCAGAAGATGAAATGATCGTGCAAGAAATAGTTTTAATCTGGATTTATATGAATGCAGTCTATTTCTATGAATAATTTATGTATAAATCAATATTGTAAGTTTAACCATACCATGGGCATATTTTAAGGTTAATTGGAAACAATGCAAATTAAAAATATAACTTCATCAAAATGTAAGTTAATAATTACTAAGTCATATTAGGTCATGTATTGCGTGGTTTATTGTGCAATAATATACACTGACCTGGGTATTGCCTAGTGTTAACTGTGAGTTATCGCTACATATATTGATGCTGGTTGTGTCACAGTTGCTGCATCTTTGCTGTGGATGGTCTCATGTGTAGCTGAAAAGGTGTGTGTACGATCTGTCCACTTTACACTTCCAAGCACTGCTGTTCGCAACAAAAAGGATCAGAGCAGATTCAAACTTTTCATGCTCCAGAGTACCTGGAAATATCCCATTGCTGTCGTGTCATCACCAGGGCTTGGTGAAGGGTTACAATCTAGTCGAGCTTTGCTCTTGTGGCTTTGTGGGATTGTTTGAACTGCATTGTTCAGAGCACCACTTTGCAGTAATTTGTAACATGCATCAATCAAGGTTGAGTGTCTATTTGTCTGTGTGTGTGTCTGCATGTATATTTGTATGTGTGTGTGCGTCTGTATTTATGTGTGTGTATCTGTATATTTGGTGTGTGTCTATCTATTTGATGTGTGTGTGTCTATCTGTATATTTCTGTGTCTGTTTGTGTGTGTGTGTGTCTATCTGTATATTTCTGTGTCTGTTTGTGTGTGTGTGTGTGTATCTGTCTGTATATTTATGTGTGTGTGTCTGTATATTTATGTGTGTGTGTCTGTATATTTATGTGTGTGTGTCTGTATATTTATGTGTGTGTCTGTATATTTGTGTGTGTCTGTATATTTGTGTGTGTGTCTGTCTGTATTTGTATGTGTGTGCCTGTCTGTATATTTATGTGTGTGTGTCTGTCTATCTGTGTGTGTGTGTGTGTATCTGTCTGTATAGGTGTGTGTGTGCCTGTCTGTATATGTGTGTGTGTGTGCCTGTCTGTTTGTGTGTGTGTGTGTGTGTGTGTGTGTATCTGTCTGTATATTTATGTGTATCTGTCTGTATATTTACGTGTGTGTGTCTGTATATTTATGTGTGTGTGTCTGTCTGTATTTGTATGTGTGTGCCTGTCTGTATATTTATGTGTGTGTGTCTGTCTATTTGTGTGTGTGTGTGTATCTGTCTGTATAGGTGTGTGTGTGTGTGTGTCTGTCTGTATATTTATGTGTGTGTGTCTGTCTATTTGTGTGTGTGTGTATCTGTCTGTATAGGTGTGTGTGTGCCTGTCTGTATATATGTGTGTGTGTGTGCCTGTCTGTATATGTGTGTGTGTGTCCATATCTGTGTGTTTGTGTCTGTCTGTATATTTATGTGTGTGTGTCTGTCTATTTGTATGTGTCTGTCTGTATTTGTGTGTGTGTGTGTCTGTCTGTATATTTATCTGTGTGTGTCTATCTATTTGTGCGTGTGCGTGTGTCTGTCTGTATTTGTGTGTGTGTCTGTCTATTTATGTGTGTGTCTGTCTATGTGTGTATCTGTCTATTTGTGTGTGTGTGTGTGAGAGAGAGAGAGAGAGAGAGAACAGGACGGGAGATGCTAATTTTAGCTTACCAATACAAAATAAAAGTAGAAATTTACAAAAAATATGTATAATTATGGTAAATGAATAGCCAGATTAAAACTGTTTCCTGCATAGTCACTTCATCTTTTAAATTTCGAAATAAATATAAAACCTCAAAAGAATTGAGAAATGGCACACACTCATTTAGATGTCACCTTACGAAGTGGATTTGATTGACTAAAAAGATTTTGACTTTTTCCACTTGAAACCTTACCACATAATCTGCCGTCCTGTTCCCCCGCATTTAATATTTGAATTGTATGTTTTTAACAGTAATGTGTATTAGTTAGAATTTTGTACGGGGCACATTTCCATTATAGGTCAGTAGAGTTGTTTTTTTTTTTGCTTTTCCATTTGTACCTCTTTTGTGAGCTGAAGCAGGCATGAGGAAATTGAGACCAAGTAGGTTCAGGGCTTATACTGTACACACTTTACAGAGAGCAAGCCATTACTCAATCTACACATATCGAGCCTCAAACCTTAACCTTACATTTAACTCACTCCCACGAATGCAGTCAGACGGCAAAGTATTGCTGTAACTATCTATGTATATGTGTATTAAATGTCGCATAAAAGATGTTTGGCAAATAGTTGTGTTTTTCAGTGCAGCCCCTGAAGCTGCACTGAAAAACCCGAAAGGACTTCTGTAACGTAAGGGGTGTTCTGAAAATCATTTGCAGTAAATGCAGTTGCTTGGCTTAACTCCCACAATAGTTTTAAAAGCTCAAACTGTTTATAGTAAGGTATTTATGTGACTCAATGCTTGTATCTTAATCTGTACTCCTGGGGATTGAAGTTAAGTGTAATTTACTAATGAGTCAAAAATGCCTTAAGATAGGTTGGATTTCAATTGAAGAGAAAATGAAAATTAATTTTCTCGTGTCTTTTTTTGCAGCAACACCGAGTTATTCGGAAGGTTGTTTTAATTCAGGGGAGGGACAGAGATGTAATTCGGTTTACCCTTTGTTAGTTTATGGTGAGATTAGAAAAAAATGCAACAGTGATTTAATTCCTGGCCTGCAATTAATTGGCTCATTTATTTAGATTATCCAGTCCATTGGATAATTAAAATGTTAATTTTACATTTGCCAGCTGTTTAAGTTACTGTTAGCAATTCTCTTGTGTTACACCCTCATATCAAACTGCCTGATGCAATGTTGATAACCCATTCCTCGAATTAATCCCTGTGTTAAAATGGGCTTTCGTACTAAGTAGGTTAAGCAGTTAATGCAGTAGTGTTACTTTTGGTCTGAGAGTTTTGGTGTTTTGTGGTGAATTTTGATTTCTGGAATTTTCCTTTACTTGAAGATGATAACTGGGCCTCCTAACGTAGTCAGAATTCAATTTGACACAGCATTCAACCAATCTGCAATATTTCAGTATTATACTGATGATACAGGGTTGCGCCGGCTCGCTGCTTTTTAACACGTACAAGCTCACAACTCAGTTACAATAATGAAAATCAGTATGCTGGTTAATGCTCACCAGGATTCTTTTCCAAGCAAGCTGCTGCCTTTAACATTTTTGTCCATGCTTAAACAAGTGCATGACTGGCAATTAATTGATAGGAATTGGGAGGGCGGTATGCTGCCTCACAGCGCCAGAGACACGGGTTCGATTCTGGCCTTGGGTGGCTGTCTGTGTTCTCCCCGTGTCTGCGTGGGTTTCCTCCGGGTGCTCTGGTTTCCTCCCACAGTCTAAAGATGTGCGGGTTAGCTTGATTGGCCGTGCTAAATTGCCCCTTAACGTCGGGAGGCGAGTGGGGTAACGGGGATAGGGCCTGGGTGGGATTGTTGTCGGTGCACAGTCGATGGGCTGAATGGCCTCCTTCTGCACTGTAGGGATTCTATGAATAGTTTTTGCTTGTTGAAGTGTTACAAGAAATGGGTGAGTTCATGTAATTGGACCAAAGGATCCCATCATATTAAAAGCTGGGGTAGAATACCACTATTTTTTTTCCAGATCACTGTAGGCAAATAAATTAATTGCAGTTGAGATTTTTTTCTTACCTTAAGCCCTGTTTGACATTCTGGCCGGGATTTTCCAGACCCGCCCTCCTCATTATGGAAATTCCCACCCGAGGTCAATGGATCTTCAAATAGTCCGTCAAACTTTCCGCTCCCCGCACAACGGTTCCCACAGCTGGCAGGAACAGAAAACTTACCCCTCTGATTTAACAATTAAATGACTTTCTTTGGGGACGTTCCTTACTGCCGTTGAGAGGTAGAATGTTATTAAGATGCACGCAGTGGTGTAGTGTCATGAATCCAGAAGGCCGAGATTGTTCCTGTTAGAGGGTTAAGGGATAAAAAGGGAAGAGGAGAGAGACATTTGTCCTTCTTTGACCGAAGTCGAGATTAGCGAATCGATCAGGAAGGTCTGTGCTCCAAATCCTGATCCATGCTGGTTACTGGAAATACAAGACATAGGAGCAGAATTAGGCCACTCGGCCCATCGAGTCTGCTGCGCCATTCAATCATGGCTGATATTTTTCTCATCCCCATCCTCCTGCCTTTTCCCCATAACCTCTGGTCCCCTTATTAATCAAGAATAACCATCCAGGGTTTCCCTGTCCCTAATCACTAACCCAGTAACCTCTGCATGTTGGGATGTTGGGTGAGGATTTGATTGGCTGGGTTGTGATAACCTCTTCAAATAGACCACTGAGGCTATAGAGACAATTTTAACCTAATATGTTTGTAGGAAAACTGATGGGATGGGGTGCAATGTTGAGATTCCCCCTGCCTAATTTTACTGTTCATTGAAATCAACGGGCATGGTGTTAAAAACTATTGTTACACCAGATCCTGTGGGTTTCCCGCCCTGCAAGTTAAGTTAACATTACCCGCTAACGTTAGAGGCTCACATGAAGTTAACGGTGGATTGACTTCCACCATCCATCCCCTCCAACTTGCTGTCTGACTTGTAAAAAGATTGTGTTGGTCCTGATGTTCTTTATTGGTGTTGTGCTGCCCCTGGGCGGACCTGGGATTCATCAAAACTGTCAGAGGCACCTGTCAAAGGGAGCTATCGAGGCATTTAAAAGTCCAGCTCTTTAAATCTTTGAAAAAAAATATCTGGAGCCTTTTAAAAAAGAAGATTTTTGTGCCTTTTGAACCTGTCTGTTGACAAAACCCTGAGGGCTTCCATTATTGGATTAGCGCTGCCTGAGTGAATTTACAAACATCCATTATCACAGGTGCCTTCTATTTCGCAGTTTGATTGACAGCTACAAGTGTTTTTTTTACGAGGCTTTGATGTTGGACTGTGAATGCCAATCCTTGTTGTTACAAGGGATTGTTCACTTGAATTAAATGTTTGTTGGATGTGTTTGCCGTTTGAAGGCTTCATGTAGTTGAAGGAATGTAAATGTAGTAAATGGGTTTTATTGACTGAGAGTGCTTTTTTTAAAAAATATCGTGAAGTCTCCAATTGACATTTAGAACTTTATTTTGTAGAACTTTACCATATTTCATCTCTGCAGGGGTCCTGAGGTCTGCCCATGGTGGGTACAGGGTGAGTTGACATAGTCGGTGTAGGGACAAAGGGCATCGGTTAGCATGAATTGGCACAAAGTTGACATAAAAGGACCATGAACACGAGGTTGCATGAGTTGGCACAAAGTTGACATAAAAGGACCATGAACACGAGGTTGCATGAGTTGGCATGGAGAGTGTGCGATAGGGTGGAGCTGAAGACTGGAGTGAGGTTTTAATCTTTGTTTTTTTAAAACATTTTTGGACACCATGCCAGAGCCCTGAGGCAGGCCTGCCACCCAGCCAGCTTCCATACCTTGCAGCCTCTTCGCACCTTCCCGGATCGCTGGCCCCAACACCTACTCTAGCCCGTGTTCCCGGACTGCAAATTCAACATCCGGGCAGCCATTTGTAAATGTTGAGTTCAGGGAGCTGGGAACTTTCCAGTCTCTACACGCCCGACCCAGGTGCAAAAACCTGGCCCCATGTCTTTTAAAGGCCTATGTTGCTATCTTCACCTCAACAACTTCACCTGCTGGGGAGAAAATACTTTCAATGTGGAAGAAGATTGAATTCTCCCAAACATTGAACCATAGAGTGCCTTCAGTGCAGAAAGAGGCCATTCGGCCCATTGCATATGCACCGACCCTCCAAAAGAGCATCCCACCCAGCCCTGCTCTCCGCTCTGCCCCTCCTATCCCCCACTCATTTACCGTGGCGAATCTATCTAACCTGCACATCTTTTGGACATTAAGGGGCAATTTTAGCATGGCCACTCCACCTACCCTGCACATCTTTGGAGTGTGGGAGGAAACTGGAGCACCTGGAGGAAACATGGGGAGAACGTGCAGACTCCACACAGCCACCCAAGGCTGGAATTGAACCCGACTTCCTGACGCTGTGAGGCAACAATGCTAACCACTGTGCCACCGTGCCGTCCGCTGGGATCTCACTAAGCGGTAAGAGTCCTCTGCACACCCGTGCTGGTGCCCAAACCCATAGCACTGCAAGCCCAACAGTGTTCTTGATCTTCATTATCCCCTCCCCGTATAATATTCTGACCCCAAGGTTTTCACTCGTCTTTTATACATAACAAGGGTCTGATGGTTTGACTTTCAATAACGAACCCATCAGCTGACTCCCGGCGACATTTGCAGTAACTGTGTGGGGTTCCACTCTTCTGGGGGTGTAGTCGGTAATCTCACCGTGTGCAGGATTATGAAAACGAGAAATAGTGACTCAGAAACTGAGAAGAAAAACACTTTGCAGGCATGTGGTCTAGAAGTCAGTTGAGGACACAGCAGTAGCATTTATATCAGTCATAGTTTTATACTCACAGCAGGTTTACAGTGGTGGTAGTAGTATTAATACTGTTGCAGGCTTATACCAGTAGTAGGGTTTATACCGGGAACTGCACACCCTTAGAGAAACAGATGATGTGGTCATGTTTAATTTCACACTTGTGAATAGCTAATATCATTCAATATTTGCCAATACGCAATTATGTTCTGAAGCCAACTCACACTGGCAGTTTCTAACAGTGACCATAATGAGCATTGCAGCGTGTACGATACTGGGCATGAAGCAGCGAGCTGATCTCAGCACTGCTAGCGAGATGCCACTAGTACAAAAGTGTCTGTGACCTTACCTGGCAGGGGTGAAAGCATGATCGGGCAGGGGTCGAGGCTAGCCCATTGCCATGGTAGTTTGTCCGAGCAAGGGTAGAGTGAACCATCAGGGTAGCCAGTGAGGGTAAACCGAGGCTTTACCTGATGCAATTTTTCAAAGCCATCTCAGCCTGTCGGCTAAGAGAAGCGTTAGATCGAGCACGGGACGGGATGCAATGCCTCATCCTGTCAGCTTGGATCTTGTTAGATCAAGCCCAAGACGGGATGTAATGCCTCATCTTGTCAGCTTGGATCTTGTTTGTCCCTCACGTGGGAACCATGAATTGGATTCAATTTGAATGTGTTTTGTGGGACGGAATAAAAAATTAATTTTAAAAACCTGTGAGCCATCAGTGATGCCGCTGGGGGACTGAATGTTACACCTTGGGCTCACTGCCAATCTGCATTAATTTATTTTGTAGTTTGTCAAAAACATACAAATACTTTTTGTAAATGCCTTGATTGACACAGTTGTACGCCAGGTACACTGTGCACACCCTTTGAGCTATTTTTCCCGTGCTGAAGACATGCTTGAAAGCAAGCAGCGCAGTGAGTTACTCCATTCCAACTGAACATCTGATCCAGCCTGGAACCCGCACGGCAAAAGTGATTGAACCAAAATTCCTCAAATTCCCAATACTTTATTTTTAACAATTTCAGTGAGCAATGCTATCAAAATACGTCGAATCAGAGACAGTGCAGAAAGGGGCCATCCAGCCCATCGAGCAACAATCCCACACAGGCCCTATCCCCGTAACCCCACGTATTTAGAATCCATGGAATCGTGCAGTGCAGAAGAGGCCCTTCGGCCCATCATGTCTGCATCGGCACATTAGGAGTCAAGTGCTCAATTTCATAGAATCATAGAAACCCAACAGTACAGAAAGAGGCCATTCGGCCCATCGAGTCTGCACCGACCACAATCCCACCCAGGCCCTACCCCCATATCCCTACATATTGTACCCACTAATCCCTCTAACCTACGCATCTCAGGACAGTAAGGGCAATTTTTAGCATGGCCAATCAACCTAACCCGCACAACTTTGGACTGTGGGAGGAAACCGGAGCACCCGGAGGAAACCCACGCAGACACGAGAAGAATGTGCGAACTCCACACAGACAGTGACCCAAGCAGGGAATCGAACCCAGGTCCCTGGAGCTGTGAAGCAGCAGTGCTAACCACTGTGCTACCGTGCCGCCCAATTTACCCTGCTAATCTCCCTGACACTAAGGGTCAATTTTAGCATGGCCAATCAATCTAACCCGCACATCTTTGGACTGTGGGAGGAAACCGGAGCACTGGAGAAAGCCCACGCAGACATGGGGAGAATGTGCAAACTTCACACAGACAGCGACCCAAAGCTGAAATTGAACTCAGCTCCCTGGCACTGTGAGGCAACAGTGCTAACCACTGTGCCACCCATGGTGTTGCAAGATTGTGGTGTATGAGGCTTGTTTCACCAGATATGGGATCTAGTATTACTTGAAATGTCAGATGTGGGAGGTGGTATGAATGGAACCACCATAAGTGTGACATTGCTGTGGGACAGAGGTGCATTTTGTACCCGAACTCTTTCCATGTGGGATATGGTTTGTATCCTCGGACATGGGATTGTTTCACACACAGGCTATGGGCTACGGGTTATATCCCAGCAGTAGGATGTGGGTTGTATTCCCAGTCATGGGTTACAACTGTGGATTGCTGCTTGTACTTGCTTATTTTCTTCTGTGCTGTGACTTGTGTCCCAGTCATAGGGTGCGACTGTCAAAGGTGGCATTGTTTGCATCTTAATGAAGGGATATGATTCGTAAGTCAATTATGAGGCTGTTCATAACTTTCCAACCAATTCATACATCGTAATTTTTTCCATCTTGTATCGTTCGTCCCTGCAACACACATTTCTCTCAGTGTCCGATTCCATCCCTCTTGTTTTGCTGTTGTGAATTCAGGGGTCAGTTGGAGTCCAGGGGAAATTTTGCAACAATGGGAGTCCTCCATTATGAACGGGTGGCAAGCTTCCTCCTACGGCACGGTAGCACAGTGGGTAGGGCGGCACGGTAGCACAGTGGGTAGGGCGGCACGGTAGCACAGTGGGTAGCACTGCTGCTTCACAGCTCCAGGGACCTGGGTTCGATTCCCGGCTTGGGTCACCGTCTGTGTGGAGTTTGCACATTCTCCTCGTGTCTGCGTGGGTTTCCTCCGGGTGCTCCGGTTTCCTCCCACAGTCCAAAGATGTGCGGGTTAGGTTGATTGGCCGTGCTAAAATTGCCCCTTAGTGTCCTGGGATGCGTAGATTAGAGGGATTAGTGGGTAAAATATGTAGGGATATGGGGATAGGGCCTGGGTGGGATTGTGGTCGGTGCAGACTCAATGGGCCGAACGGCCTCTTTCTGTACTGTAGGGTTTCTATGAACCTTCTATTCTACCAGCCCCACAATCAAAGCTGCTGCCTTCTTTCCCACCATCCCCTCCTCATCGTTCACTTCTCTCTCCTTTTGCCAATTCCTCTGTCTCTCTTTGATCATTGTGCTGACTCACGCTAAAATTCAAATGGTTAGATGTCAAGCTGCAGGTCATTTTGTTAAAAAAAACTCATTGGAATGGCTTTAGCCATATTTGATATTCCCTTTGAGAATGGCTTGTTTGAACTGGACCTTGAAGTAAAAGTAAAGTTTATTTATTAGTCACAAGTAGGCTTACATTCACACTGTGAAGTTACTGTGAAAACCCCCCCAGTCGCCACACTCCTGTTCGGGTACACAGAGAGAATTTAGCAATGGCCAATGCACCTTACCAGCACGCCTTCCGGAGAAAACTGGAGCATGCGGAGGAAACCCACGCAGACACGGGGAGAATGTGCAGACTCCACACAGACAGTGACCCAAGGTTGGAATTGAACCCGGGTCTCTGGCGCTGTGAGGCAGCAGTGTTAACCACTGTGCTACCGTGTCGCTTTTCTGGGGAAGTTCCCAGAAAAACACAGAAGTGTGGAGCCCAGTTTGTTCACCTGAATTCTTAGGGCAGAATTATTTGTCTACTTGCAAAACCTTATGCCCATTATTGAGATTAACCTCTTTCTCATTACTGCCTGTTGGTTATTTCATTTCATCTGACAATGAGTTTGTGGCTTAATCAATTCATGTGAAACGTTCGGTGTTGTTCCTTGTGATAAATGGTGGTTCTGATTCCCCTGCACATCATCTTTCAGGTTGAATATCCTTTGTCCCTACATCGGAAAATCAAACACATCCCAAAACTATAAACGTGTGGCTAGTTCTTGTTAAGAGGCCATTCCGAGACATTAACCAAGAGAGCTAATTTCAATTCTGTTCGTTCAGCAAGAACTGCATGGATGGGTAGTACGATTCATCCAGATTTCTTACTCACTGGAAAGCTGTACCCCCCTGCGCAAGTGGCAAAGACACCTTTTTCACATCGGCATATTGGCTTCCAGTTTATATCATCTAGACACAAGTGCAATTTTAACTCCAGACTCAGTACCGGGACAACTCAGCATTCCCCACTCCGGATTCTAGATCCTACCCCAAAAAAGGGGGCGGCACGGCGGCACAGTGGTTAGCACTGCTAACTCACAGCGCCTGAGACCTGGGTTCAATTCCCAGCTTGGGTGACTATCTGTATGGAGTTTTCCATGTTCTCCCCGTGTCTGCGTGGGTTTCCTCCGGGTGCTCCACTGATGTGTGGTTAGGAGGATTGGCCATGCTAATTTGCCCCATAGTGTAAGGGCATTAGTGCATAAAATATTTGGGGTCACGGGGGTAGGTCTTGGGTGGGATTTTTGTCAGTGCAGGTTCGAGGGGCTGAATGGCCTCCTCCTGCACTGTTGCGATTCTGTGATTCTAGAACTCACACACCCAGCTTCCCAAATGCAAGATTCCAGTTCGCCCTGGGAACGTCACCTTGCCTCTACTTTGCGTTGCTGGGCGACCTCTGGTCAGCAGAATCCCCTTCCAACTTCCCATCCAACAAAAGATGGGATGTAGCCTGGCCACTTGCTAATAAGACCAAGCAATCAACGGGTCCTTTGTCACGTTTCTGCTGAAGCTGGATGATGTTTGAACGCACCTCACCCTGACACGCCCCAGAGTTAAAATTAGAGACGTTAGCTTCTCTTTCTAGTTTCTGATACACCGTTGAATTTTCTGTTTCCATCAGACTCTCATCTGGATTTCACAGAGAAATGTCATCATTTGCACGAATGTCTACATGTGGGAACAAAATGAGCTCTTCCCCGTCAGAGTCAGCTGCCTTTCATGTCTTTGATAAGTAAAATGGCCAAGTGTGGTCCCCTGGGGTGCGGGGGGGGGGGGGGGGGGGGTGGTGGCAGGGAGGCACGGTGGCACGGTGGTTAGCACTGCTACCTCACAGCGCCAGGGACCCGGGTTCAATTCCGGCCTCGGGTCACTGTCTGTGTGGAGTTTGCACATTCTCCCTGTGTGTGTGTGTGTGTGTGTTTCCTCCGGGTTCTCCGGTTTCCTCCCACAGTCCAAAGATGTGCGGGTTAGGTTGTTTGGCCATGCTAAATTGCCCCTAGCATCAGGGGGACTAGCAGGATAAATATGTGGGGTTGCAGGAATATGGCCTGGGTGGGATTGTGGTCAGCGCAGACCCGATGGACCAAATGGCCTCCTTCTGCTCTGTATGATTCTATATATAACACCTCATCACAGCCCCATCACATTCAGATTCAACAACTCACTGCACTGGTAATGGGTTCCACTATTATTCACCTCAGGCCTTCACCCCACTTCCCCCACTGCCTCCAAACAGCAGATTCTGTTCCCTCCACCTTCATGAGTTGATTGATTATTGAAGGAAGGTCATTGAGTGGAATATTACACTCGCAGCAGCGGTTTTGCCGTCTGAGTTTTGTCCGTGCACACTGACCTTGAGTTGACCGTAGACTTTCCACTCATGGTGCAATGCAGTCCGCTCTCGGGTATTGAACCTGCACATTGTCTGCAGATCTGCCAAGTTTCAGGTTGATAGGTTACCTCTGCTCCTAAATGCACTGCCAGTCCCGGGCACCGTATGCTGCGGATTGTCAAATGTGGAAACCTGGATATATCAACAGGTGTTGATCCCATCCCCATTGGCACAACAGTGACCGCCCCCCCACCCCCCCAATCAACCCCCTCACTTGCCAACCCCAATGTGAAATCCTGACTAAATAATACATTTTGTTTCCCTCTTTTACAATCTGAGGAACATTTTTTTACCTGTCTGGAACCAGGTTTACAGGCAATGGACAGGAAACGGCAATCCAATTGGGTGTATAATTAAATGGTGTTCCAATCATTATCTACAATCTGCACATAGGTTTTCATCGACTTTTTACAGTGATTGTCTTTTTGTCCCATCTGTGTACAATAGCAAGGTAAGCAGAGAAGTTCAAATCACTAATTTTCCTAAATTTTCATAGTTATTACTGTTTAAAGTTTATTAATTAGTCACAAGTAGGCTTACATTAACACTGCAATGAAGTTAAAATTCCCTGGTCACCACACTCCGGCCCATGTTATTGATATTGGATGATATTGGAATAGTGTAGATTAGAGGGGCTTTAGATTGGTTCCACTGGTCGGCGCAACATCGAGGGCCGAAGGGCCTGTACTGCGCTGTAATGTTCTATGTTCTATGTTGGGGTACACTGAGGGAGAATTTAGCATGGCCGACGCACCTAACCAGCAGGTCTTTCGGACTGTGGGAGGAAACCGGAGCACCCGGAGCAAACCCACATGGGGAACGTGCAGACTCCACACAGACAGTGACCCAAGCCAGGAATTGAACGCGGGTCCCTGGCGCTGGGAGGCAGCAGTTCTAACCACTGTGCCACCCGTGGAGCCCCTACTGGAGTTTTGCACAGACACATATTGAAGTTGCAATGTGGTATTTAGGCACTTCTGCCCGACCAGTTGTGGCCGCCCTCCATGTAAATAAATAGTTGCCATCACTTTTCTCTACCCTGCTCCTATAATTCTTTAACCCCTTTATCCTTTGTCCACCTATTCAATCGAATCTGGAATATAGATTCTGCCCCTGTCTAACCTTGGACATTAGTTCCACTGAGGCGTAACTGTCTGCGGGGAGCGGGTTTTCCCTGTCCTTCGCTTCCAAATTACTTTTCATTAAATCTTGTACTTATTACCCCTTCACTCCTGACCAACCAACTGCTGGAAGCAGTTACCAGGCTAATTGCATGTTACTTGAGTTCAGAAAGAAAACATTTTTATTTGCTTGTAATCCACTGCAGTAATTTAAGGCCATTGTTGTATCTCTTGGCAAAACAAGGCTGGGTTTATGGAGTAAATTCCCCGCTATAAAAGGTTTAATTTGCTATTTTCCCTCCCCTGCAACCCGGCCGTGCTGGGAGATTTTTTTTATATCACAGTGGATTTCACGGGTGTCGATTATTATCCAGGGAGAGGAGAGAGAATGAAAGAATTTATTTCAGGTTGAGACTTTGATGGCATCAAAACATCCCAAAGTACTTCATAGTCAATAAAGTTTCAGATATGGTCACTATTGTATTATCGTGAAGCGCAGCAGCCAATTTAGGCTTCATAAGATTCTACGAACATCATTCAGATAATGATCAGCTGATCTGTCCTCGTGACCTGGGGACGAATTCTCGCCTGCGGCTGGGATTCTCCAGTCCTGCCGCAGTAAATTTGCCTGAGTGCCACATTTTCCCTTCCCGCTGGCGGCCCCGGCAGGTCGGAGAATTCCAGCCGTTGGTTTCGGGATATCTGACCGACCAGAAGAGCTCCTTCCACCTGGTACCATGAGTCCCTTTGTACCCAGGGTGAGGGGAACAGAGAGGACTTCGGTATATCGCCGCCACCTCTGATGCTGTGACACCCCCTCGCTACTCCACTGAAGTGTCCATCTCCGTTCTGGCCTCCAGCCACAACAGGAGGGATTGAATCCACATCAGAGGTGAGAGTGTGCGCAGGACTGAACTGTGCGCAGCACCAAAGGCAATTATCATTCAAGATCATCGATATTTTGGCAGACCTTGTTGCCCGTAGTCTTGTGAAATGTACACACCGCCAGAAAGCTTTGCAATGTTTTATTTGCAAAATGTGGAAACTGAAACTAAGGCTACGTAGGTGGGGACTTGTCTCCCAACGTCAGTACCCGGTGCCAAGCTGAGCCCCCACCCCCACACGTCCTTATAACCCACCTGCAGCCAGCTGGAGGATAATCAAAATAGCAGAAACACACACTAATTACAAACTAGCCCGAAACCACCTCTGTTGTGTCGCAAGCTGCTTTCACAGAGTCATGTCTGGTGCTGCCTCTGGGCAGCATCGAGACAATGACATTTCGTGTCTCTCGATGGCTTTTACAACTGACTTTCCAGCAGCTTGACTCCTAAACCATTATATCACCACGGTGCGACAGCCCGCCTTACTCAGTTCTGATTTCTCTCTGACTTTTGTTTTGCTTCCAAACTGACAATAGGTGTTTTAATTGAAAAAAATCTTCGATTTCTGGAAATCTGAATACAACACCCCAAATTCTGGAAATTCTAGCTAGTCTGTCGGTCATTTGAGTTCAATATTTTGGGCGTACCTTAATCATTTCTTGTCAGTTCATGGTTCTGATAGCCCCACCCTTTCAGCTTTGCTTTTTCTCTTTCTGGATTCTTCCGAAATGTCTTTAGATTTTTTCAGGCTTCTTTGACCGACAAACAAAAGCGATGACCGTTTTGCACAGACGCTGAGGCGCAACAATCTGAATCATAACCAGGTGGGTTTGAACACTAGGGACAAATCCAGGATTTGACTGGGACAATAGGGGGACGCAACTCATGCCCAACGCTATTTGTGGGGGATTATGTCGTAGAATCCCAACAGTGCCAAAGGAGGCCATTCGGCCCATCGCGCCTGCATTGACAAGGGTCCCACCCAGGCCCTATCCCCGTAACCCCATGTAGTTACCCTGCTAATCCTCCTGACACTAAGGGACAATTTTCGCATGGCCAACCAAGCTAACCCGCACGTCTCTGGACTGTGGGAGGAAACTGGAGCACCCGGAGGAAACCCACGCAGACACGGGGAGAATGTGCAAACTCCACATAGACGGTTGCCCGAGGCCGGAATCGAACCCGGGCCCCTGGCGCTGTGAGGCAGCAGTGCTAACCACTGTGCCACCGTGCCATCCACAATGTCATTCTCATCCCCCTCTGCCCCCCCCCCTCACGAGAATAGTTGCACCAGTGGCGTTAATGAACCGATTTCCATGTGAAAGGACAAAACAGCAATCTGACAATGACCTGATCATCCGCTTTTTGTAATGTTAACTGAGGGATACATATCCTGAACATCAGGGTTAACTCCTCTGACAGAGGGTCATCCAGACTCAAAATGTTGGCTCTATTCTCGCTCCACAGATGCTGTCAGACCCGCTGAGATTTCCCAGCATTTTCTGTTTTTGTTTCAGATTCCCGCATCCACAGTTTTTCCTTTTAACTCCTCTGGTCTTCACTGATCCTCCCGCTTGCTGATCCTGGTTAACCGTGTCGGGAGAAAGGGTTCAGGAGAGGGGCAGTGAGAGGAAGGAAGGGAGCATCAGGGGCTGCGACTGGGAGGCTTGGGGAGGGAAGCGTCCAACGGCAGGGCAGGCGAGTGGGATGGTCGGCAGTGGGTGGGTAGGCGAGTGGGAGGATAGGCGAGTGGGAGGATAGGTGAGTGAGAGGGTAGGCGAGTGGGAGGGTCGGGAAGTGGGAGGGTAGGGGAGTGGGAGGGTAGGCGAGTGGGAGGGTCGGGAAGTGGGAGGGTAGGGGAGTGGGAGGGTAGGCGAGTGGGAGGGTCGGGGAGTGAGAGGGTAGGCGAGTGGGAGGGTAGGCGAGTGGGAGGGTAGGCGAGTGAGAGGGTAGGCGAGTGAGAGGGTAGGCGAGTGAAAGGGTAGGCGAGCGGGAGGGTAGGCGAGTTTGAGGGTAGGCGAGTGGGAGGGTAGGCGAGTTTGAGGGTAGGCGAGAGGGAGGATAGGCGAGTGGGAGGGTAGGCGAGTGGGAGGGTAGGCGAGTGGGAGGGTAGGCGAGTGGGAGGGTAGGCGAGTGAGAGGGTAGGCGAGTGGGAGGGTAGGCGAGTGGGAGGGTAGGCCAGTGGGAGGGTAGGCGAGTGGGAGGGTAGGCGAGTGGGAGGGTGGGCGAATGCGAGGGTAGGCGAATGAGAGGGTAGGCAAGTGGGAGGATAGGCGAGTGAGAGGGTAGGCGAGTGAGAGGGTAGGCGAGTGGGAGGGTAGGCGAGTGGGAGGGTAGGCGAGTGGGAGGGTAGGCGAGTGAGAGGGTAGGCGAGTGGGAGGGTAGGCGAGTGGGAGGGTAGGCGAGTGGGAGGATAGGTGAGTGAGAGGGTAGGCGAGTGGGAGGGTTGGGAAGTGGGAGGGTAGGGGAGTGGGAGGGTAGGCGAGTGGGAGGGTCGGGAAGTGGCAGGGTAGGGGAGTGGGAGGGTAGGCGAGTGGGAGGGTCGGGGAGTGAGAGGGTAGGCGAGTGGGAGGGTAGGCGAGTGGGAGGGTAGGCAAGTGAGAGGGTAGGCGAGTGAGAGGGTAGGCGAGTGAAAGGGTAGGCGAGCGGGAGGGTAGGCGAGTTTGAGGGTAGGCGAGTGGGAGGGTAGGCGAGTGGGAGGGTAGGCGAGTTTGAGGGTAGGCGAGAGGGAGGATAGGCGAGTGGGAGGGTAGGCGAGTGAGAGGGTAGGCGAGTGGGAGGGTAGGCGAGTGGGAGGGTAGGCGAGTGAGAGGGTAGGCGAGTGGGAGGGTAGGCGAGTGGGAGGGTAGGCGAGTGGGAGGGTAGGCGAGTGGGAGGGTAGGCGAATGAGAGGGTAGGCGAGTGGGAGGATAGGCGAGTGAGAGGGTAGGCGAGTGAGAGGGTAGGCGAGTGGGAGGGTAGGCGAGTGGGAGGGTAGGCGAGTGAGAGGGTAGGCGAGTGGGAGGGTAGGCGAGTGGGAGGATAGGCGAGTGGGAGGGTAGGCGAGTGGGAGGGTAGGCGAGTGCGAGGGTAGGCGAGTGCGAGGGTAGGCGAGTGCGAGGATAGGCGAGTGGGAGGGTAGGCGAGTTTGAGGGTAGGAGTGGGTGTGAGGCAGCAACGGGATGGAATTGATGAATGGGCTGCAAGGAAAACAAGAGCAAGCACCTCGAGGGCCATTGAGTCACTACTGTTGACCTTAGCAATATGTCCTCTGTTCCTTTCTCCTTTGTTTTTATGTAGCAACCCCTTAAATATTTCTGTGCTGTTTTTATCAGCTACTGCATCTGGTAGCAAGTTCCACATTCTAACGATACTGTCCAGGTTAGTCCAGTTGGTGATGTTCCTTTCTTCGATATACTTCCACAGTTAATACTTCCTCTTGGTACCTCACCCAGAGACTACTCTTGTGTGGACCCAGGCTGAATGAATGTCAGATGGGGATACCAGCACCATGTAGTTGCACTTCCACCAGCGGCCACTGGATGGCAAGCAGGAGCAGCGTTACTGCTTTTTCTCCCCAGCTCTTCTACAAAGCTCCAATATCAGTCCAGCCGAACCAACCAAATAAATTCTGACCTAGGATTGAAACTTCCAGATTTGCATTCTACAGTATCACAACAGCTAGTCATAGAGTCATAGATGTTTACAGCATGGAAATAGGCTCTTCAGCCCAACTTGTCCAGGCTGCCCTGTTTTTACCACTAAGCTAGTCCCAATTGCCCACATTTGGCCCATGTCCCTCTATACGCATTTTACCCACGTAAAAGACAAAATTGTACCCACCTCTACTACTACCTCTGGCAGCTCGTTCCAGACACTTACCACCCTCTGAGTGAAAAGAATTGCTCCTCTGGTCCTTGCTATAGAGGGAGTACAGCGAAGGTTTACCAGGCTGATTCCTGGGCTGGCAGGTCTGTCATATGTGGAGAGACTAAGTCGGTTAGGATTATATTCACTGGAGTTTAGAAGAGTGAGAGAGGATCTCATAGAAACTTATAAACTTCTAACAGGCAGAGTAGATTCAGAAAGAATGTTCCCGATGGTGGGGGAGTCCAGAACAAGTGGTCATAGTTTGAGGATAAGGGGTAAACGTTTTAGAACTGGGTAAGAAGTTTCACAACGACAGGCTAAAGCCCAACAGGTTTATTTGGAATCACAAGTTTTCGGAACACTGTTCCTTCATCAGGTGAGCAACGCTCCGAAAGCTCGTAATTCCAAATAAACCTGTTGGACTTTCACCTGGCATTGTGAGATTTCTTACTGTCCAACACCGGCATCTCCACATCATGGCATTCAGGATTGAGGTGAGGAGAAGTTTCTTCACCCAGGGGTGGTGAATGTGTGGAATTCACTACCACAGAATGTAGTTGCATTAGTTTAGGTGCATTGCAGGTTAGGTGCGTTGACCTGAACAGGCGCCGGAGTGTGGCGACGAGGGGAATTTCACAGTAACTTCATTGCAGTGTTAACGTAAGCCTTACTTGTGACTAATAAATAAACTTAACTTTTTAGTTGAGGCCAAAACATTGTTTGATTTCAAGAAGGAATTAGACATAGCTCTTGGGGCTAAAGGGATCAAGGGATATGGGGGGAAGCGGGGAATCAGGATATTGAATTTGATGATCAGCCGTGATCAAAATGAATGGTGGAGCAGGTTCGAAGGGCCAAATGGCCTACTCCTGCTTCTATGTAATCATAGAGATTTGAACTGAAAGAGACCCTCTGAAAACCCCCTCTCCTACACCAGAGCGATACTCCTTTTCCCCTTACCTTTTGACATCATCTTTCATATTTTTATTTGTGCTTATCTAATTCCACCGTCAATGTCATGATCGACTAGGCATTAATGGCCATCTGCAATGGCTTGTTTCATTAAAATCCATGACTACTTTAATGTACCCCCATCAGTTCGAATGCAAAGGAACACCGTGTTTACTTATAGAATTGTACAGTGAATCTCTTGCAGGTTCACTGTTTGCTTATGAATGTGAGCTTCTCTCTATTCACCTTCATATCATGAGACACTGATCTGGGCGAGGATGAAAAATAAATATATTGGGAGATTATATACAGAAAAGGTAGAAAAGAAACACAACTGAACTCGCCGCATAAACACAGTGGCTACAAGATAGTTGTATCTACTCTGTAGATAGTTACATGGGTACGATGGGTATAGAGGGATACGGGCCAAATGCAGGCAATTGGGATTAGCTTAGGGGTTTAAAAAAAGAAAGGGTGGCATGGACAAGTTGGGCCGAAGGGCCTGTTTCCATGCTGTAAACCTCTATGACTCTAAGAGCAGGTCAAAGGCTAGGAATACTGTGGCGACTAACTCACTTCCAGACTCCCTAAAGCCTATCCACCATCTACAAGGCACAAGTCAGGAATATTCCCCACTTGCCTGGACGGGTGCAGCTCCAACAACACTCAAGAAGCTTGACACCATTCAGGTAGACAAGCTAAATGCAGGTGAGCACCTTGGGAGTAGTAAGATCCAACTATTACCAGTAAAGGCAGTAGGTAAAGCAGAATACCGCGTTAGACATGGAGCATTGGAGGAAGGTCACCGCTGGAGATTTGGAGCATGTTCTTACACTTCAGAGTGGAGCTTGAATTCACAGTCTTCTGACCCAGAGGCAACATATTAATTTTATATTTTTTTAATATTAGTGTCGCAAGTAGGCATTAATGAAGCTACTGTGAAAATCCCCTAGTCGCCACACTCCAGTGCCTGTTCGGGTACACTGAGGGAGAATTTAGTACAGCCAATGCATCTAACCAACACGTCTTTCAGACTGTGGGAGGAAACCGGAGGAAACCCACCCGGGGAGAATGCGCGAACTCCACACAGACAGTGACCCAAGCCGGGAATGAAACTCGGGTCCCTGGCGCTGTGAGGCAACAGTGCTAACCACTGTGCCCACCGTGCCACCTGAGCCAAGCTGAGGTGATACCTAACTGGAAGGAGTGAGCTTGATATTCGTTCCCTTCCAGTTTCCTCTGTTTCCCACACTATCGCATTAAAACAGAAGCTCGAGTAGCAATGTTAGAACCTGTCCCACAGCAACCATCAAGTCATCTATTGTTTACCTCAAACTTAGTCCTTAAGTAAGCAAAACTCCTAAGTTAACAAAAAAATTACAAACCGTTTATTATCCTATCTGCCTGGGCACATCTGAGAGATGCACCCAACCTCCTTCGTGATAATAGCATATTTTCCCGATCCACCCTCGGAAACCAAAGCACTTTAACTCCTTTAAAGTAGCTCGGCTATCTGTATATGTGTGTGTGCGTGGAGGAGGTTCGCATATTCCATAAAGGGGGCTCTGTGAAGCAGCTCTGTCACTTCATAAATCGCGCAGTATTTATGCTGGGGAATGGATGAAAGAACCACTCGCTTTGTGCTCGTCTGCGCGAATAATTCTGAAAGGCAGCGGATTAATCTGCAAGCCGTGTTGTCGGTCTGATAACACTGGGAAGAGTATTGGCTGAAAGTAACAGGTATTCCCAATATTGTGCCTCACTACGGGTAATGATTACATTTCTACTTTGTGCTTTATGTACGATGCAGCAAAGTTACTGTCGCACATCAATGTGCCTTTGCCAATGTGTTTTTTCATTCATTTTGTAACTTGTATTGAGTCAGGTTGCTGCATGTTTGTGAACTAGATGACATTTTGTTATCAATGGTAGGTTATACTTTTGTGAATGTTTTAGCCGAGATGAATGATAAATCTCTGAGCAATTGAAACTAACTCGCTAATGCGGTGATAGTCAGTGTAATCTTTTGTATAAAAACGTATTTGTTGCACTTTCGTAAATTTGAGTTCATGTCTCAATTTCAATAAAGTATTGACAAAGGTACAAAGGGTCATCTGGACTCGAAACAGTCAGCACCTTTCTCTCCTCACAGATGCTGCCAGACCTGCTGAGATTTTCCAGCATTTTCTCTTTTGGTTTCAATTAAGCATCGCATAGTTAGATGCGTGGGGCGGGATGTTTCCCGTCTCGCTTGCCCCGAAACTGGAAAATCCCACCCCGTGGTCAATGGACCTTTCCATGGTCCACCCCTCGCCCACTCCCATTCCCGTGGCGGGTGGAACGGGAAAATTCACCCCACGGTGTTCTCAGGAGGAGAGCATTGGTGCACTGGGGGTTTTCAGAATGTTTGCACTTTTGCAACGTTACAAAGGTGCATAATCTTAAAACCAGAGCTCCAGCCTGTTCAAGGGCAATGTCAGGAATGCCTCTTCCTCTAAAGCATGCCAGAAAGTTGGAACTCTTGTCTCCCAAAAAGAGTGAAGAGTGAAGTGTTTGGGGATGGGCGGGAAGAGGCTCGAGCCATCCACTTAGTCCTGCTCCCCCGTCCTTTCCCCATAGTACTGCGATGTTCTATCCAAGTATGTGTCTCCCTTTCGATGTTACTATTGAATCTTCTCCCACCAGGCCAGATCGGGCCAGATCACTGCCGAGCTCTGGTTTGAGTTATGCCTGGCTTCCTGTCGAGTGTAATGTGCTGGATGCCTCTCCTTGTTTAGTGAGCAGAGATTAGACACAACCCACACAGGGAGTTACTGTCTCGACTTGATCACTTTAGACAATGCCCTGCAGGTTGTCAATACCCACAATACTTGACCACTGGGCGGCACGGTGGCACAGTGGTTAGCACTGCTGCCTCACAGCGCCAGGGACCCGGGTTCAATTCCCGGCTTGGGTCACTGTCTGTGTGGAGTTTGCACGTTCTCCGCGTGTCTGCGTGGGTTTCCTCCAGGTGCTCCAGTTTCCCCCTATACTCCAAAGATGTGCTGGTTAGGTGCATTGGCCGTGCTAAATTCTCCCTCAGTGTACCCGAACAGGCGCCGGAGTGTGGCGACCAGGGGATTTTCACAGTAACTTCATTGCAGTGTCAATGTAAAGCCTACTTGCGACACTGACACTAATAAATAAACTTTCTACTTTCAATCACGGCGTGATTCTGCAGAGGAAGGGAATAGTGGATTGATAATGTTATGACTGTGATCCTCTCACCTGGAGCTAAGGAGAAGTATGATGAGTGCCACAATATAACAAAACTGTGGGGCGCAATTTTCTGGCTGCTCTCACTGGAGGGGTTTTCTGGTCCTACCAGAGTCAGTGGACCTTTGACCGGCGGATGCTGCATTTTTCTAATAGGGCCATAAAATTCCACCCGTGCTTTTTCTGCATATTGTCTTCCATTAGTTCCTACTTTCTTCGAATCACAGAATCCCTACAGTGCAGAAGAGGCCGTTTGGCCCATCGAGTCTGCACTGACTCTCTAACAGAGTATCTTACCCAGGCCCCCTCCCCTGCCCTAACCCCGTAACCCCACACATTTACCATGGCTAATCCACCTAACCTGCACATCTTCGGATACTAAGGGTGGGATTTTACCATTCCGCCCGCCACGGGAATCGTAGCGAGCGGGACACGGACTATGCAAAGGTCTGTTGACCTCAGGCGGGATTTTCCAGCCGTGGGGCGAACATGGCTGGAAAACCCTGCCCTAAGGGGCAATTCAGCATGGCCAATCCATCTAATCTGCACATCCTTGGCCACTAAGGAGCAATTCAGCATGGCCAATCCACCTAACCTGCAGATCTTTGAACTGTGAGTAGAAACCAGAGCACTCGGAGAAAACCCACGCAGACATGGAGACACTGTGCAATCTCCACACAAGTTTTCCTGATGTGTAGGTATTTACAAAGGAATTGAAATAATCCTTTGGCTTCATATGTAATCAGCAAGATACTGGACGTTGAGTAGTTTATTTTATGAGTTGAAATTAGCTGGAGCTCTGTCCATAATGTGAATAGTATTCAATGGGTAATAATCTGAGTATCAATGAGGATTTTTTTCGCACATGAGATATATTACTTTCAGTCAGATCAACTAATGTGGACTAATTGACATGAGACCTCACCGTTGCACACTACGTGATAACTCCTCTGCAGTTCCAAGCTCCTCTCACTGGGCACTGGGGGTTAATACACTGAATTGATTTGATTTATTATTGTCACATGTATTGGGATACAGCAAAAAGTATTGCTTTTTGCGTGCCATATGGACAAAGCATACCGTTCATAGAGTACATAGGGGAAAAGGAAACGAGAGAGTGCAGAATGTGGTCATAGCTAAGGTGTAGAGAAAAATCAACTTAATGCAAGGTAGGTCCATTAAAGGTCTGACGGCAGCAGGGAAGAAGTTGTTCTTGAGTTGGTTGGTAAGCGCTCTCAGAATTTTGTATCTTTTTCCTGACGGAAGAGAATGGAAGAGAGAATGTCTGGGGTGCGTGGGATCCTTGATTATTCCGACTGCTTTTCGGAGCCAGTGGAAAGTGTAGACAGTGTCAATGGAAGGGAGGCTGGTTTGCATGATGGATCGGGTTACATTCACGACCTTTTGTAGTTTCTTGCAGTCTTGGTCAGAGCAGGAGCCATACCAAGCTGTGATACAACCAGAATGAATGCCGTTGTTCTCTGCCCTGGTTCTGGTCAGGCTGACGCCCAATAGGGCGACAAAGTGGCACAGTGGTTAGCCTCACAGCGCCAGGGACCTGGGTTCAATTCCCGGCTTGGGTCACTGCCTATGTGGAGTTTGCAAATTCTCCCCGTGTCTGCATGGGTTTCCTCCGGGTGCTCCGGTTTTCTCCCACAGTCCAAAGATGTGTAGGTTAGGTGAGTTGGCCATGCTAAATTGCCCCTTAGTGTCAGGGGGACTAGCTAGGGTAAATGCATGGGGTTATAGGGATAGGGCCAGGGTGTGATTCAGACTCAATGGTCGGTGCAGACTCAATGGCCTCCTTCTGCATTCTAGGGTTCAATGGTTCTATGAATCAGAATCACCGGGCTTAGAAAAAGAAAAGGGGGCTAAAGTTTAAAGTTTATTTATTAGTGTCACAAGTAGTATCACTGCAATGAAGTTACTGTGAAAATCCCCTTGTCACCACACTCTGGCGCCTGTTCGGGTACACTGAGGGAGAATCTAGCATGGCCAATGCACCTAACCAGCATGTCTATCGGACTGTGGGAGAAAACCGGAGCACCTGGAGGAAACCCACACAGACACGGGGAGAATGTGCAGACTCCGCACAGACAGTGACCCGAGGCAGGGAATTGAACCTGGGTCTATGGTTCTATGGGTCCCTGGTGCTGTGAGGCAGCAGTGCTAACCACTGTGCCACCATGCCGCCAGCCAAGTCGCTGCTTTCTTACCTGAACAAAAGGGAGAGGGAGAATTTAGAAAACAACTGAAGAACTTCGATCCATGCTGTAACCACCGTTTATTCAAAGTGAAGGGGCTGTTGGCTGAGATACTGAATCTCATGCTACCATGCTTCCTGACACAGAGTTACTTTGGCCCAGAAGTTTTTGGAAATAGGTACAGACATAGAGGAGAGTGTTCCTCTTTGCTTTATCCCGCAGCTCTGCGCAGAAGCTCTCTGCTGTATGGACCCATTGGAATTGCACGTTCCAAATGGATTTGCGGGAAAACCTTTGCACAGAATGACTTTTTTAAAAAAGCGATCACACTTGCAAGTGCAGCTGGTGGCAGTGCAGCTGAGTTACTTGCTGCTTTGCGGACTCTTAACAGCTGGAACATTGCATAATTTATGCTTTTATTGTGCCAATTTTCCAGCAAGAATGAGACAGATTGAAGAAAGGGGTATTTATTTTTCCATTAATGTTGAAGGAGAAAAGGATTGTGTGAATATTAACGGTAAAACAGAGGTTCGGTTTATAACAGGTTTTTCGTTAATAGTAATGGATCGTAGCTCTGGTTGGGGCATACCAAGAGTACCATCGGCAGCCCTGACCCCACCACCTTCGGTAGCCAATGCAAATTTTACCGGAATGATACCTGGACTCCAATGGCTAAATAACAAGGGGAGCTGACGCAAAATGGGCGTGTACGTTGGAATTTAATAGATCAGGAGAAATTGGATCAATCTTTTCGAAAGGAACAGATAGAAAGAAACTGTTTCTGCTGGTTGGGGAACGGGGTGGGGGGAGGGGGTGGCCGAGTGGGTTGGGGGTGGGGGGAGGGCAAAATTTGGAGCCTGACCTTGCAGGAGTGAAGTTACCAAAAGCTTGCCAATGCAAGAGACGGGAAAAGCTTGGAACTCTTCCACAGATCTCAGCCAGCCTGAGGCGGAAGGAAGATTGGACGAGACCAACACAAAAGACATTTCATATGAGTAGTTGCTGATTGCTAATCCACGGAAGTTACAGTCCATTGTTTATAGTGATGGCCCACAAGTGATCAGATTCATTGAATTTCTCAATTTACCGTGATTTAAACTCACGGCTTCCACATTGCTTATTCAACAGCCTAACATTGCCATGCCCTATGGATTTTTACATTTGTTTATCGGTTGTGAACACTGCTGGCAAGGCCAAGATTCATTGCCCAATCCTCATAGCCCTTGAAGAGGTCGTGGTGAGCCGCCTTCTTCAACTGCTGCAGTCCATGTGGCGTGAGTGAATCTACAGTGCTGTTAGAACATAGAACATAGAACATTACAGCGCAGAACAGGCCCTTCGGCCCACGATGTTGCACCGACCAGTTAAAAAAAAAACTGTGACCCTCCAACCTAAACCAATTTCTTTTCGTCCATGAACCTATCTACGGATCTCTTAAACGCCCCCAAACTAGGCGCATTTACTACTGATGCTGGCAGGGCATTCCAATCCCTCACCACCCTCTGGGTAAAGAACCTACCCCTGACATCGGTTCTATAACTACCCCCCCTCAATTTAAAGCCATGCCCCCTCGTGCTGGATTTCTCCATCAGAGGAAAAAGGCTATCACTATCCACCCTATCTAAACCTCTAATCATCTTATATGTTTCAATAAGATCCCCTCTTAGCCGCCGCCTTTCCAGCGAAAACAATCCTAAATCCCTCAGCCTCTCCTCATAGGATCTCCCCTCCATACCAGGCAACATCCTGGTAAACCTCCTCTGCACCCTCTCCAAAGCCTCCACATCCTTCCTGTAATGTGGGGACCAGAACTGCACACAGTACTCCAAGTGCGGCCGCACCAGAGTTGTGTACAGTTGCAACATAACGCTACGACTCCTAAATTCAATCCCCCTACCAATAAACGCCAAGACACCATATGCCTTCTTAACAACCTTATCTACTTGATTCCCAACTTTCAGGGATCTATGCACACATACACCTAGATCCCTCTGCTCCTCCACACTATTCAAAGTCCTCCCGTTAGCCCTATACTCAACACATCTGTTATTCCTACCAAAGTGAATTACCTCACACTTCTCCGCATTAAACTCCATCCGCCACCTCTCGGCCCAACTTTGCAACCTGTCTAAGTCTTCCTGCAAACTACGACACCCTTCCTCACTGTCTACCACACCACCGACTTTGGTGTCATCAGCAAATTTGCTAATCCACCCAACTATACCCTCATCCAGATCATTAATAAATATTACAAACAGCAGTGGCCCCAAAACAGATCCCTGAGGTACACCACTTGTAACCGCACTCCATGATGAATATTTACTATCAACCACCACCCTCTGTTTCCTATCCGCTAGCCAATTCCTGATCCAATTTCCTAGATCACCCCCAATCCCATACATCTGCATTTTCTGCAGAAGCCTACCATGGTGAACCTTATCAAACGCCTTACTAAAATCCATATATACCACGTCCACTGCCTTGCCCCCATCCACCTCCTTGGTCACTTTCTCAAAAAACTCAATAAGGTTAGTAAGGCACGACCTACCTGCCACAAAACCATGCTGACTATCACCTATCAATTCATTACTCTCCAAATAACTATAAATCCTATCCCTTATAATTTTTTCCAACATCTTGCCGACAACAGAAGTGAGACTCACCGGTCTATAATTCCCGGGGAAGTCTCTGTTCCCCTTCTTAAACAATGGGACAACATTCGCTAACCTCCAATCTTCTGGTACTATACCAGAGGCCAACGACGACCTGAAGATCAGAGCCAGAGGCCAGAGGGAGGGAGTTCCAGGATTTTGACCCAGTGACAATGATGGAAGGTCAATATAGTTCCAAGTCAGGATGGCTTGTCACTTGGAAATGAACTTGAAGCTTATGGCGTTCCCATGCACCTGCTGCCTCGGTTGATCTTGGTGACAGAGGTTGAGGGCTTAGGAGGTGCTGTCTAAGGAACCTTTTGAGTTGCAGCAGTGTACCTTGCAAATACTACACATGCCATGGCGATGGAGGGAGTGGATTTTTATTGTGGAAGGTGTGCCAAGCAAACAAGCCATTTTGTCCTGGATGGTGTGGAGCTCCTCGCGTGTTGTTGGGTCTGCACTCATTCAGGCAAGTGGAGAGTATTCCACCACACTCCTGACTTGTAGGTGCTGAAGTCAGGAAGTGAATTACTCGCTGCAGAATTCCTAGCCGCTGACTTTGATTTCATTCCCACTCTAACTACCTGCTGATGCATCGTCTGCTGGCTAGATAAAGACAGGGCCGGTTCGCTTCAGGTCAGATTGTTAGATTAGAGCCTGCCACACAATGTTAGACTGTTGCCAACCCAGCACCTTAGGCAGGACACAACATGATCACAATGTTTTAGAGCTGATGACTTTATGCCGAGCTTAATAAAATTGCAGTGTGAGAGCCTGACTATAACAAATTCCTATTCAATCACCTGCTGTGTTCCTGTTGGAGAATTTGACATGTTGATTTAAATTCTTTCTGGGGACTTACTTTTTTCTTCCCCGGTTCTTTTCACACTTGGAGGGAGACAGCTCATATTTCAAAACAAGAGAACTGTTTACATCACGCATTTTTTTATTCATTCATGGGACATGGGGACGTTGCTGGCTGGCCAGCATTTATTGCCCATCCCTCGTTGCCTTTGGAGGGCAGTTGAGAGTCAACCACATTGCCGTGGCTCTGGAGTCACATGTAGGCCAGGCCAGGTAAGGATGGCAGATTTCCTTCCCTAAAGGACATCAGTGAACCAGATAAATTTCATGGTCATCAGTAAATGATCTTAATTCCAGATTTTTTTTTACTGAATTCAAATTCCACCCTCTGCCGTGGCAGGATTCGAACCCAGGTCTACAGAACATTAGCTGAGTTACTGGATTAATAGTCCAGTGATAATACCGCTAGGCCATCACCTTCCCACACTGCTCTCTGACAGAGGCTATCATCAATGTGTATCTTTCTATGAGTTGAGGTAATCACTCAGCCTGCACCCCAGGTGGCGCTTTACTTGGAACCTGTTTGCTACTCCAGTGTAACAACTCATCCTGCCCATAGGGTTAAGTCATGATTGCAGTACACACGCTGAGGAAGGGTCCCATTGTTGTTCATGGTGGTGAAGGATGCAATGTGTGACTGTCCTTTTGACTGATGTGTGCTGCCTATCTGATTTTATTTGGTTGATCTCCATCAACAAGCCTCCATTTTAAAGTTTATTTATTAGTGTCACAAGTAGGCTTACATTAACACTGTGTTATGGTTCAGGTCAGAAACTTCAAAGTGTTTTATGGAGCTCACCTGGATCAGAGGTTTTGCATCTTGAATTTGGCTAGGATAAGCATGATAGGTTACAAAGAACAAAGAAAATTACAGCACAGGAACAGGCCCTTCGGCTCTCCAAGCCTGCACCGACCATGCTGCCCGACTGAGTTAAAACCCCCGACCCTTCCGGGGACCATATCTCTCTATTCCCATCCTATTCATGTACTTGTCAAGACGCCCCTTAAAAGTCACTACTGTATCCGTTTCCACTACCTCCCCCGGCAACGAGTTCCAGGCACCCACTACTCTCTGTGTAAAAAATCTGCCTCGTACATCTCCTTTAAACCTTGCCCCTCGCACCTTAAACCTGTGCCCCCTAGTAATTGACTCTTCCACCCTGGGAAAAATCTTCTGACTATCCACTCTGTCCATGCCTCTCATAATCTTGTAGACTTCTATCAGGTCTCCCCTCAACCTCCGTCGCTCCAGTGAGAACAAACCAAGTTTCTCCAACCTCTCCTCATAGCTAATGCCCTCCATACCAGGCAACATCCTGGTAAATCTTTTCTGCACCCTCTTCAAAGCCTCCACATCCTTCTGGTAGTGTGGCGACCAGAATTGAACGCTATATTCCAAGTGCGGCCTAACTAAGGTTCTATAAAGCTGCAACATGACTTGCCAATTTTTAAACTCAATACCCCGGCCAATGAAGGCAATCATGCCGTATGCCTTCTTGACTACCTTCTCACGGCACGGCGGGCGGAGGGCGGCATGGTAGCATAGTGGTTAGCACTGCTGCTTCACAGCTCCAGGGACCTGGGTTCGATTCCCGGCTCGGGTCACTGTCTGTGCGGAATTTGCATATTCTCCCCGTGTCTGTGTGGGTTTCCTCCGGGTGCTCCGGTTTCCTCCCACAGTCCAAAGATGTGCAGGTTAGGTTCATTGGCCAAGCTAAATTGCCCCTTAGTGTCCCAGGATGCGTAGATTAGAGGGATTAGCGGGTAAATATGAGGGTTAGAGGGATTAGCAGGTAAATATGTAGAGATATGGGGATAGGGCCTGGGTGGGATTGTTGTCGGTGCAGACTCGATGGGCCGAATGGCCTCTTTCTGCACTGTAGGGGTTCTATGGTTCTCCACCTGCATTGCCACTTTCAGTGACCTGTGTCCCTGTACACCCAGATCCCTTTGCCTATCAATACTCTTAAGGGTTCTGCCATTTACTGTATATTTCCTCTCTGTGTTAGACCTTCCAAAATGCATTACCTCACATTTGTCCGGACTTGCACTTCAATCATACACTTCAGATATGATTGAAATGACCCACGAGGGAGCTTTTATCACACAAAGTTTATTTAAGAATATAGTTAACATGTATAATAAGAAAATTAGCAAGAACTCTTATCAATTACAAATAAGAAACAGAACAACCACTATAATGTAAAACCCTTTACAAATATATCTATTGTGTTCCAATCAAACCAATCCCATGGACAAAAGACCCTTTTCACAGGTTTAACACAGTTCACGTGATACTGAAATTGAGTCGTTTGGATGAAGTCTGCAGTTCTCTGAATAGACTGGGAATAATTTGAAGTCAGAACAGCTTCCCAAAGCACCAGGGACTCCAAGCAAGTCACCAACAGCAGACTCCCCCCGTCAGAAAGGCAAGAACTTACTTTGAGACGACCAGCAGAATTTCCAAAACCAGGGAGAGAGAGACTTCTTTTCAGCTCGATGCCCCTTCTAAAACTAAAACTCAAACTGCAGCTCCGAACGGAAAATGAAAAAACTCCTATCACCTGACCTGCCAACCAGTTTTTCTCCTAAAAATGCAGAGTCATAAACATCCCAGTAAAAACAGACAAACCCCTGTTTAAGTAGCAATAAAAAGACTCTGATAGACAACCCGGCAACAATGAGAAAAACAAACTGAAAAGGTTTGCTTACAACTGCAGAGTTCATGATAAAAACAAACACTTCTTAAAGATACACTACCGTCACAACTGCAGTGAAGTTACTGTGAAAATCCCCTAGTCGTCACACTCCGGCACCTGTTCGGGTACACTCAGGGAGAATTTAGCATGGCCAATGCACCTAACCAGCATGGCTTTTGCACTGTGGGAGGAAACCGGAGCACCCGGAGGAAACCCTCACAGACATGGTGAGAATGTACAGACTCCACACGGACAGTGACCCAAGGCCGGGAATTGAACCCGGGTCCCTGGCGCTGTGAGGCAGCAGTGCTAACCACTGTGCCATCGTGCTGATTTCTTTCCTGCCACCGTGCCTCTGTAATGGCATCAACCTTAGGTCTTGTGAGGTGGATTTGAAGTGTGTGGGTTAGCAGTTTACAGTCCCAGGTTTGTGAGATCGATGTTGAGATTTTAGCTCAGCACAAGCTTCGGACAAATGGATCCACTGTACCTGATATAATCAAACATTGTCTTGTAGTTTGGGCAGCGAAACTGGGGATATTTATGAAATGAGGTTCAGATTTCTAAGTGGCAATCATTTTGCAACTGGAAATAACAGTCGTTCCTCTGAATGTAATCTGGGTGGTCATCGTGTAAAGTTTATTTATCAGTGTCACAAGTAGTCTTACATTAACACTGCAATGAAGTTACTGCGAAAATCCCCTAGTTGCCACACTCCGGCACCTGTTCGGGTACACTGAGGGAGAATTTAGCATGGCCAATGCACCTAACCAGCTCGTCTTTCGGACTGTGGGAGGAAACCGGAGCACCCGGAGGAAACCCACGCAGACACGGGGAGAAAGTGACCCAAGCCGGGAATTGAACCCGGGTCCCTGGCACTGTGAGGTAGCACGGCTAACCACTGTGCCGCCCCCTTTTTTTTTTGGTGAGCCTATCACATCAGCCTCATCAAGTCCCGCTCGAGAAATGATTGGATACGGTCTCCGGATTGCTTACAATGGTGTTCAGCCTGGGCCTCCTTGCAGCCTGCTGGTTGAGTCATGGTGCTCGCCTGCATTTCTCACCCCCAACTCCTGAGGACTGCCTGATTCTTCCCACGTACAACTGTGAATAACAGTGACTTCAGTATCTGGCCAGATGCTGACGTTGAGCAAGATTCTCCCATTTTTGCCTCTCTGGAATGGAGCTATCACTGGAGGTCAGGGACAGGGTCAGAGGGCAGTGCCGCCGGGGTCACTTGCTGTTTATATGTTTCCACTGCAGCCAAGGAGAACACTGTGGATAAGAGAGGATGGAGTCCTCTCTCATTTCTCCATCGACCTTCATTTACAAAAGGACCCCAGAGTGTTTAAATCCCATGTTACTAAATAACTGGGGAAATTGTATAAACTCAGGCAGCCAATACATTACTTGTCTAATAGAGGAAACCAAATGCTGGAAAAGTATCCGTGCGGCCCTGAGTGAGGATTTTTTTTACAGACCATTTAATTTATTTTGTTTGTAACCATACTCCCTCTGATTCTCCTCAATCATCTGAAGGCAGTGAGAACAATCTATCACGGCTTATCTATAGACTTAGAACCACAGAATGCCTACAGTGCAGAAGGAGGCCAGTTGGCTTATTGGGCATGAGAAAACTATCAGCCATGATCGAATGGCGGAGCAGACTCGATGGGCCGAGTGGCCTAATTCTGCTCTTATGTCTTATGGTCTTATGGCCCATCAAGTCTGCACTTACTCTCCAGAAAAGCATCTTACCCAGGCCCACGACCCCTCCCTGCCTGTAGCCTTGTGCATTTATCATGGCTAATCCACACATTAGACACTAAGGGGCATTTTAGCGTAGCCAATCCACCTAACCTGCACATCTTTGGACTGTGGGAGCACCCGGAGGAAACCCACGCAGACACGGGGAGAACATGCAGATTCCACACAGACAGTCACCCAAGCCCGGAACTGAGCCCGGGTCCCTGGCGCTGTGAGACAGCAGTGCTAACCACTGTGCCAACATGCCACCCCATTTCTCTTCTCCCTTCACCCAGGTCCGAATGGCATTGGTATACAGGGATTGCCAGTATGATTATGCATGCGTTAGAGAGCAACATCCTTGGTCTTGCCTGAAGTGAGCTAATAGACAGAGAGAGAGAGAGAGAGACAGTAATGCTGTAAAGTTAGCTCTTTCACACGCACGCTTTGGGCCCTATTTTACCATTGCCTCACGCCAGTTTTTGGGCGTGCAAACGTGGTAAAGTCGGGTGAGAGGCCATTATCGCGATCCGCACCCGCGTCCGCGCAGATCGCCACTTTACAAAAACCCAGGAATGGCGGCGATTCGATTCGCGCCCAAAACGGGCGCAATGTTGATTTAAATGCATTTGCATGCATTTAAATTGAATTAATGAACTGCCCGCCCAACTTTATCAGCACTGCCCCCTTTACCACCGCGTTTGCCAATCCGGAACCGCGCCGTAATGGACCTGCTGAATAAAAGTCCAGGCGCTCCAGCCTCTGAAGAGCGCGTTCTGTGCTTCCAACGGCTCTCTGACTCAGATCAGTGGTGGGGGGCTGGGGGGGAGGAGGGAGGTGGGTCAGATCATTCTCTGCTTGGGGGGGGAGGAAGGGAGTGAGGCCAGATCGTTGTCTGGTTGGGGGGGGGAGGAGGAGGAGGTGGGTCAGATGTATCTCTGGCCGGGTGGGGGGTGGGGGCGATCGTTGTCTGGTGGTGGGGAGGAGGGCTGAGCGTTGTCTGGTGGGGGGGGAGGAGGCGGGTCAGATGTTCCTCTGGAGGGGAGGGGGAGTGAGGCCAGGCCATTCTCTGGGGGGGGGGGGGGAGTGAGGCCAGATCGTTGTCTGGGGGGGGGGAGGAGAGAGATGGGTAAGATGTATCTTGGGGGGAGGGGGGTGGCCCGATAGCTCACTGGTGGGAGGGGCAGATGGATCTCTGGTGGGGGGGGGGCAGATGGATCTCTGGTAGGGGGGCAAGGGGGTCCGCTGCCACTCTGCGGGTGATCGGTGGGGACGGGAGGGGGCAGGGGTGGCGATCGGTCTGGGTATTGGAAGGGTGGATAAGGGGGATAGTGATGTGTGTGGGTAGTGGGGGGGTGGATAAGGGGGCAGTGATGTGTGTGGGTAGTGGGGGGGTGGATAAGGGGGCAGTGATGTGTGTGGGTAGTGGGGTAGGTGGATAAGGGGGACAGTGATGTGCGTGGGTAGTGGGGGTGGGTGGATAAGGGGGACAGTGATGTGCGTGGGTAGTGGGGGTGGGTGGATAAGGGGGACAGTGATGTGCGTGGGTAGTGGGGGGATTGGATAAGGGGGACAGTGATGTGTGTGTGCACCCTCGCTCCCGCTTTCTCCACTTTCCGCGGCCCGGGAGCGATCTGACATGGGCGCGCTTTTTCAAATTTTTTTCAAACTGCGCATACGCAGTTCAGAGCTCCGATCGTTCCGGCCGCGCTAAGCCCCGCCCACAGCGCGAATGGGACTGGCGATGGCTGAGAGCGAATGGGGGCGCCTGAAAGCAGATTTCTAAGTCGGATCTGCATTACGCCCAGATTTAGCACTTAGAATGAAAGTGGTAAAATCAGGCCCTTTGTGTTATTTTATCTAATGGTGTGTTAGCGAGGATGCCTTCCAGGACAGGTGAAGGCCAAATAAGTGTCTCTGTTTTACAGACACCAGTTCCACTCATCTCCCTGCGTTCTTAACATATCTCTCAACACCAGCTCCCACTGCAGAAACATAAGCCCAAGGATATTCCCCGCAAACTAAATTTGTACCATAAAAGCAAAATACGGCAGATGCTGGAAATCTGAAATCGAAACAGAAAGTGCTGCAAAAACCCAGCAGGTCTGGCAACATCTGTGGTGAGAGAAACAGAGTTATCACGCAGAGAGTGGTTGGGGTGTGGAATGGACTGCCTGCAGTGATAGTGGAGTCAGACACTTTAGGAACATTTAAACGGTTATTGGATAGGCACATGGAGCACACCAGGATGGTAGGGAGTGGGATAGCTTGATCTTGGTTTCAGATGAAGGTCGGCACAACATCGTGGGCCGAAGGGCCTGTTCTGTGCTGTACTGTTCTATGTTCTATGTTCTATCATTTTGAGTCCAATATGACCTTTCTTTGGGACCTTTTCCTTATCCTATGGTGGGACATGGGCATCGCTGGCTGGGCCAGCATTTATTGCCCATCCCTAGTTGCCCTTGTTCAGAGGGCAGTTGAGAGTCAACCACATTGCTGTGGATCTGGAGTCACATGCAGGCCAGGCCAGGTAAGGACAGCAGATTTCCTTCCCAAAAGGAATTTAGCGAACCAGATGGCTTTTTCCGACAATGCTTTCATGGTCATCAGTAGATTCTTAATTCCAGATATTTGAATTCAAATTCCACCACCTGGCGTGACGGGATTCAAACCCAGGTCCCCAGAACATGAGCTGAGTTGTTGGATTAATAGTCCAGCGATAATACCACTAGACCATCGCCTCCCCACTCTGCCTTTCAATAAAAGTATGGCTGCGCATCTACGTTGACTGTCCTGCGTGGCTAGCCGAGTGATGATACCACTGGGTCATCGCCTTCCCTATTGAACGATTATAACTAATTATTCTGACTAATTCTGTCACGGTATTTCCTATATTAGAACAGTGGGCGCACTTGAAAAATACATTGGCTGGAAGGTGCTTTGGGACGCTTATGGAAAGTGCCATAAAGATGCAATTTAAAAAAAAATCCCCTTTCCATGTTGGTGTTTGTGTGGAAAGTTTTTCCTTGGCTTTGTAAGTCAGAAGTTATTGCCTTTAGCTAATTTGTCTCTTAGTTAGTGCCAGTTCCTTCTATCACCCCTCCCCTGCCTCTGGCTATGCAGTGCTGGCTAGAGACTTGCACCTTATCTCAGCCGTGTAGCTTTTTTATTTGCAGATGCAGCATAATCTCCCCGAAATATAATTGTGTCCATGCCTCTAACCAGGATTCACTCACATCCATCATTCAGATAGTACTCCTGGCAATCTTCTGCACAGCATGCAAAAACCTTGCCCTGCTCGCTCCAAGATATCAGTCTTTACTCTGGTTAGTCAGAAGCCCAGCAACAGCAGAACTTTGGGGTTAGACTTTTTAAAAATGTATCTTTTAGCTTCTGGGCTGGGTGTTTTTATTACATTTCTTGATATCCTGAAAAAGACAATTCCTCCCTGGAAGTATGTACAGATCTCATTGAGGGTGTTTGACCAAATGCTTCTTTTTCTCCGCCTCCTTTGTAAAATTCCACTTCGGAATGATTCGAACTGCCTGAGGTACACTTGCTGCATCATCAGAAACTCCAAATCATCCCCAGACCCACTGCCTCGGAAGAGCAGCCAGCACAGTCAAGGACCCCACGCACATACTCTCTTCCACCTTCTTAATGGGGCGGCCCAGTGGTTAGCACTGCTGCCTCACAGCAAGAGTTTTAACAACACCAGGTTAAAGTCCAACAGGTTTATCTGGTAGCAAATACCAGTTGCTGGGTTCGATTCCTGGCTTGGGTCACTGTCTGTGTGGAGTTTGCACGTTCTCCCCGTGTCTGCGTGGGTTTCCTCCGGGTGCTCCGGATTCCTCCCACACTCCAAAGATGTGCGGGTTAGGTGGATTGGCCATTCTAAATTGCCCCTTAGTGTCAGGGGGGGTTAGCAGGGTAAATAAGTAGGGTTACGGGGATAGGGCCTGGGTGGGATTGTTGTTGGTGTCAAATGGCCTCCTTTTGCACTGTAGGGATTCTATGATTCTTCTGACGGGAAAAAGATACAAAAGTCTGAGGTCACGTCCCAACCGACTCAAGAACAGCTTCCTCCCTGCTGTCATCAGGCTTTTGAATGGACCTACCTCGCACAAAGTTGATCTTTCTCTACACCCTAGCTATGACTGCACCCTCTCCTTTCCTTCTATTTGCACAGTATGCTTTGTCTGTATAGCATGCAGGAAACAATACTTTTCACTGCATACTAATACATGTGACAAGAATAAATCTAATCAAACCAACTGTACAGAATCTGATTTTCTTCAAACTGTAAACAGTAATTCCATCAGTAAAAATGCCTCAACCATAAAGGAAATTGGAGACTAGATTTAGTTTAGTGTCTTGCTCCGTGAGTGATCTTGGCTAGCCTTGTGGTTCCATACATTCTTGACTCTGTAGGTGGTATTATTTAGCGAGGACAAGGCAGCCTCAGTTAACACTTACTCACTGTGGAGTTTTCTCACTGCACCATTGCAAAACACACGGTCTGGTCATTGCTAATAATGTAACTCCCTCCACAGCCATGTAGTAACATGATCTACATAGAATTTACAGTACAAAAATCGGCCATTTAGTGTTTATGCTCCACACACAAACTTCTTTCCATTTTGTTATAGAGTCATAGAGGTTTACAGCATGGAAACAGGCCCTTCGGCCCAACTTGTCCATGCCGCCCTTTTTTTAACCACTAAGCTAGTCCCAATTGCCCGCGTTTGGCCCATATCCCTCTATACCCATCTTATCCATGTAACTGTCTAAATGCTTTTTAAAAGACAAAATTGTACCCACCTCTACTACTACCTCTGGCAGCTCGTTCAAGACAATCATCACCCTCTGTGTGACAAAATTGCCCCTCTGGACCCTTTTGTATCTCTCCCCTCTCACCATAAACCTATGCCCTCTAGTTTTAGACTCCCCTACCTTTGGGAAAAGATGTTGACTTTCTAGCTGATCTATGCCCCTCATTATTTTATAGACTTTAATAAGATCACCCCATGCCTCCTACTCATCAGGGAAAAAAAGTCCCAGTCTACCCAGCCTCTCCTTATAACTCAAGCCATCAAGTCCCGGTAGCATCCTAGTAAATCTTTTCTGTATTCTTTCGAGTTGAATAATATCCTTTCTATAATAGGATGACCAGAACTGTACACAGTATTCCAAGTATGGCCTTACAACCAAGCGGCCAAGTCTTGTATAACTTCAACAAGACATCCCAACTCCTGTATTCAATGTCCTGACCAATGAAATCAAGCATGTCGAATGTCTTCACCACCCTGTTCACCTGTGACTCCACTTTTCAGGAGCTATGAACGTGTACCCCTAGATCTCTTTGTTCTATAACTCTCCCCAAATCTAACCATCTCAGCAAATCCTCCCATTCCTTTGTCTTGAAGGTTTCCTTTGCCGCTTGATTCAACTTCTCCATGTGGTTAGAACTTCCACATTCTCCAGAATTCTCAATTCAATTTACCAGCGACTACCTTATATGTGCGGACCGTAGTTTTAATCTCCCTCACCTCACGCTGGCATGGACAAGATGGGCCAAATGACCCCCTTCTGTGCTGTAACTTTCCTATGGTTCTATGGAAAGGTGATGGGAGGGAGGGGTTTTTGGAGGAGTTATTTTTGAGCTGTGAAGTGTTGTGCAAAGTAGATTGCAGCTACCTGAGGAAGAGAATTCCATAAAATGGGCATTGGTGGCTCGGAGGAGCTGAGCACTCGGTAATCCTGAGTTCAAAGAACCGAGCGCAAAAGCCGTTGGACTGGAGGAGGTTGCTGGAGGGAATGATGATGGCACGATGACACAGTGGTTAGCACTGCTGCCTCACAGCGCCAGGGACCCGGGTTCAATTCTGGCCTCGGGTCACTATTTGTGTGGGGTTTGCACGTTCTCCCCATGTCTGTGTGGGTTTCCTCCGGGTGCTCCGGTTTCCTCCCACAGTCCGGAAGATGTGCTGGTTAGGTTAATTGGCCATGCTAAATTGACCCTAGTGTCAGGGGGATTAGCAGGATAAATATGTGGAGTTATGGGAATAAGGTGTGATTGTGGTCAGTATAGACACATTGGGCCGAATGGCCTCCTCCTGCTCTGTCGGGATTCTATGATTCTGTAAGCAGTGACGAGAATTTTTCAAATTATTGAGAGGGACCTCGGGTTTGCAATATTTAGTGTTAATATGAAATGGAAAAGATGCCGCCCGTCTGATAGTTGAAGAAACAAGACGCTGGAATCACACAAGCCGGTTGACACGTATCTGCAAGAGAGAATTGAATGGTTGTTGTGCTTTTTGGAGGATGCCTTACATCCAAACTGAAAGCGGCACACCTGAAATGCCTTAGCTGCCTTTTCTGTACACAGATGCTCACTGACGGGTGGCACAGTGGTTAGCGCTGCTGCCTCACAGCGCCAGGGACCCAGGTTCGAATCCCGGCTTGGGTCACTGTCTGTGTGGAGTTTGCACGTTCTCCCTGTGTCATCGTTCGTTTCCTCCGGGTGCTCCAGTTTCCTCCCACACTCCAAAGATGTGCAGGTTAGGTGGATTGGCCATGATAAAATTGCCCCTTAGTGTCAGGGGGACCAGCTGGGGTAAATGCATGGGATTATGGGGATAGGGCCTGGGTGGGATTGTGGTCGGTGCAGACTTGATGGGCCGAGTGGCCTTCTCTTGCACTGTAGGGATTCTATGACCTGCTTTCGATTGCCCCCACATTTTATGGGCGGGATCGGTTTTATATATCATTAACTGAAGTGCTGTGGATGGAGCATGTTTGCAACTCTGAGGTATGTGCTTATTAAAACCATGTTCCGTGAGGTCCGTCAGGAAAATATTTCCATTTCCTGACCATCAAAGCATAATTAATTGTCACACTTGGGGCTCGAATAGACCTCCTGACGCAAGACCCTCTACACCACCCCTCCTCTCTGCACATATACATTAGAATTATAGAATCCCTACAGTGCAGAAAGAGGCCATTCGGCCCATCGAGTTTGCACCAACTCTCTGACATCTTAACCAAGCCCAGTTCCTATAAACCCGAACATTTGCCCCACGAATCCCTCTAACCTGGGCATCTTGGGATGCGAAGGAGCAAATTAGCACGGCCAATCCACCTACCCTGCACATCTTTGGAGTGTGGGAGGAAACCGGAGCGCCCGGAGGAAGCCCACGCAGACACGAGGAGAATGTGCAAACTCCACCCAGCCAGTTACCCACGGCCGGAACCAAACGGGGTCCCTGGCACTGTGATGCATTACCAATGTATAATGGATGGATCCTGATCAGTAACTTTCAAGACTACATCAGGTACAGTTGATTTTGCAGGCAATGTTTCAGATCTGTGTGGAGTTTGCACATTCTCCTCGTGTCTGCGTGGGTTTCCTCCGGGTGCTCCGGTTTCCTCCCACAGTCCAAAGATGTGTGGGTTAGGTTGATTGGCCAGGTTAGAAATTGCCCCTTAGAGTCTTGAGATGCGTACATTAGCGGGTAAAATATGTGGGGGTAGGGCCTGGGTGGGATTGTGGTCGGTGCAGACTCGATGGGCCGAATGGCCTCCTTCTGCACTGTAGGGTTTCTATGATTTCTATGATCTGCAGTTTGCAATGGAATGTGTGCTTTTTAAAGGCCTGTAGCTCTGTTACATTTATTTAAGACTCTGGGGTCTGCAAATGATTTTTTTTTACAGTATCAATGTATCTTGTGCTGCTATTTTTCTTTTCCCACCCCTCCGTTCCCAAATGTGTACACAGCAAAGGTTAGACTTTGCCGGATGTCTGCTGCCAAACTGCCTCTTCCATTCATGGCAGCGTCGGTTTTAATATCAGACTGGCCACTAGAATGTTAGCTGTTGTTTAGCTGTACAGGTGTCAGCACCTCCTTATGTCAGATGCATATTCATAAATTCGTAAGATATAGGAGCAGAATTAGGCCATTCGGTCCATCGGGTCCGCTCCGCCATTCGATCATGGCTGATATGCTCCTCATCCCCATTTTCCTGCCTTCTCCCCATAACCCTTCAACCCATTACCAATTAAAAATCTGTCTAACTCCTTCTTAAATTTACTCACTGTTCCAGCATCCACCGCACTTTGGGGTAACGAATTCCACAGATTCACAACCCTTTGGGAGAAGTAGTTTCTCCTCAACTCTGTTTTAAATTTGCTGCCCCTTATCCTAAGACTATGACCTCCCAGCCTAGAATGCCCCACAAGGGGAAGCATCCGCTCCACGTCTACTTTATCCATACCTTTTATCATCTTATGTAACTCAATTTGATTTCCCCTCATTCTTCTAAATTCCAGAGAGTATCAGCCTAAACTGTTCAATCTCTCTTCATACGACAAACCCCTCATCTCTGGAATCAATCTCGTGAACCTCCTCTGAACTGCCTCCAATGTTAACTGCCCGTGGCCCATTCAGCAAATTAGTCCTGTCGCTCGGTGACATTTTTTGTTTTTCTTTAATGGTTTATATTTTGCTGATGTAGCACTGTGAGTGTCTGCGGGGGGGGCGGGGGGTGGGGTGAAGTTAGAAGGCGTAACATGGTCCTGTTATTCGCCTTGGACTTTTACTCATGGCACAACCAACCTAAGATCAATATTTTTCTTAGTACTTTCAACAAGAGGTATAGTCCCCTCAATATCCAGCGCGTAACTGACTGTTACTTACACCAAGGTTACACTCGGTGCAAACAGTGATCAGTCAGCAAGGGAACAATTATGGTTGGTTGGGAGTTAATGCATTATAGAATCCCTACAGTGCAGAAAGAGGCTGTTTGGCCCATCGAGTCTGCACTGGCCACAATTCCACCCAGGCCCTATCCCCATAACCCCATGTATTTACCATGCTAATCCCTCCTGACACTAGGGGCAATTTAGCATGGCCAATCAACCTCATCCGCACATCTTTGGATTGTGGGAGGAAACCGGAGCACCCGGAGGAAACCCACGCAGACACGGGGAGAACGTGCAAACTCCGCACAGACAGTGACCCAAGCCGGGAATCGAACCTAGGTCCCTGGCGCTGTGAGGCAGCAGTGCTAACCGCTGTGCTACTGTGTTGCCATTGAGCACACAGTAGATTGCAGCACATGACAGGACTGCAAACTCCAGCTGCTCTAACACCGAATGCAAAATATGAACATGAAATTAGAACTGGACCACTTAGGTGGAGCGACAATCCAGAGGTACTTTTTTGAAGATGGGGGGCAGAGTACAGATCTGGTGTTTTCTTCTCTTACAAAAAGCTGTGGATTTCTAGGCCAATAAGGCCTTTGGTAACTGAGATCGATAGATTTGTGTTAAGGTAAGGGTATCAAGGGATAAAGTTTAAATTTTATTTATTAGTGTCACAAGTAGGCTTACATTAAAACTGCAATGAAGTTACAAGATGTGCTGGTTAGGTGCATTGGCCATGCTAAATTCTCCCTCAGTATACCCGAACAGGCGCCAGAGTGTGGCAACTAGGGGATTTTCACAGTAACTTCATTGCAGTGTTAATGTGAGCCTACGTGTGACAGTAATAAAAAAATAAACTAATAAAATACCTGGACAATTAACTCTTTTCTGTTTCTGAGATCTTGCTATTGCAGAACAGCTGCTGTGTTTGCCTTCATAACAGTAACCAGACTCTTGTAAAAGCACCTCTGCTTTAATAATGTCCTGTGGAGAATGAAATCTGCCATCCTTACCCTGTCTGACCTGTCAGGAACTCTGGGTTTGCTGCAATATGATTGATTCTGAACTGCCTTCTGAAATGGGCTATCAGGTCACTCAGTTCTACTCCAGAATGGACCCCACCACCAACCTCTCGAGGTAAGTTAGGGATGGGCAGATCCCTTCAATCAAGAAAAAAAAGTTACTAACTTCAAAAGTAAAACCCCAAGTCAGCTTTCAAACATTTCAACATAAAAACCTATGATAAAAGTTTTTTTTTGCGTCACAGGGCAGTCCATAGTGAACAAGCTCTCTATAGTGAATCGTAGGCAGATATTAATTCCGTTTCCTGTCAAAGAAAATGGCACAAGTGAGCATCTCAATTATTAATTCCATCTCCTTTTAAAGTTTATTTATTAGAGTCAAAAGTAGGCTTACATTAACACTGCAATGAAGTTCCTGTGAAAATCCCCTAGTTGCCACACTCCGGCCCCTGTTCGGGTACACTGAGGGAGAATTTAGCACGGCCAATGCACCTAGCCAGCACATCTTTCAGACTGTGGGAGGAAACCAGAGCACCCGGAGGAAACCCACGCAGACTCAGTGAGAATGTGCAGACTCCTCACAGACAATGACCCAAGCCAGGAATCGAACCTGGATCTCTAGTGCTGTGAGGCAGCAGTGCTAACCACTGTGTCGTCCTCTTTGTTTATTAAGAATCGAGCAGAGTTTCCTCCTTCTCCTTTGCATCTATTCGTTGCTGATAAAACAACAAATGGAAATTGTTTTAAATTGATCTTGCAGAGACGATGACTACCTTGTCGTTCCATTGTGTGACCTCTTGACCCAAGTGAGATATGAGCCAGGAACTGGCACATTGCGAGTTTCATGGCCATTTGTCACGGAAGGATTAATGCCTGCATGGGATATATGACTGACTTGCATAAATGATTCCCTTATGTACTGTATGAACATATTGGTTTGCAAACCACATTTGAGCGCTCTGTCTCCTATGCAGTACTTCCCCACATCTTATTATATTTAGCTTCTGTAAGGTCACATACTTTCACTAATCTGTGTAGAGAAAGTAGACTAATGCGTGGGCAATTTTCATAGTGTTTGCTTAGGATTGCATTTGTGCATATGTATTGTATTACAAATGTTGGTTTTGTATTTGCAATATATTGCTTTCTGCGCGAGGCAAGTCTATGAGCAAATGTGGGCAGTATTAGATTGCTAATGATTCATATAAATTACTCTACTGCTGATTACCAGAGTGGTTAATACCTTTAAAATAACTATCTTATTCTCCCTGCGTAAGGAATGGGAAAGTCATCTTAATACCTCACCATCACCCCTATCAACAGGGTAGACAGGAAGGTGTCAGGGGCTTGCGCATGGGGATTAAATTGTTAAAAATGGAAAATCCAACCCTGACCTGCCTCAAACACATTTGCCTCCGGTTTAACTGGGACTGTTTGGGAGACCCCTCAGTAACCTGCTCCCAAGAGTTGGGTCGGTAATTACAAGGTGTTAATGAGGCTCCGAGCCTCAGATTCCGTCAGCCATTAGGATTTATCGTCTCCAACACAGGAGAGGCGACGGCCTGGTGGTATTATTGCTAGACTATCAAGTCAGAAACTCAGCTAATGTTCTGGGGACCTGGGTTCGAATCCCGCCGCGGCAGATGGTGGAATTTGAATTCAATTAAAAATATCTGGAATTAGGAATCTGCTGTTTACCATGAACCCGTTGTCGATTGTCGGAAAAACCCATCTGGTTCACTGACGTCCTTTAGGGAAGGAAATCTGCCATCCTTACCTGGTCTGGCCTACATGTGAATTTGATGATCAGCCATGATCAAGATGAATGGTGGAGCAGGCACGAAGGGCTGAATGGCCTTCTCCTGTTTCTGGTTTCTATGTTTCTATGTGACTCCACATCTACAGCAATGTGGTTGACTCCGAACTGCCCTCTGAACAAGGGCAACCAGGGATGGGCAATAGATACTGATGAACCAGCGACATCCATGTCCCACAAATGAATAAAAAAAGAAGCAGGGAAACTTGGCAGCCAAAGGAAGACAGGAGCTGTTGGATCCAGCTTTTCCAGCGCTGCTTGTAGCCCAGGCGGAACAGGAGTATTTCCCCCAGCTCCCCCAAGCCAATCCGCTGACTAACCTCTGCCATAATCTCTTGACCTCTCATGTGATCTCCAGCCACTTCCACAATCTCCTGACACCCCACTGCTACCTCCAATCCCCACCCTGGATTATCAACTGTGGTTTGAAAAGGGTTGATAGCTCATAGGTGCCCCTATTCTACAGCAATTTGTTGTCAAAACTCATACTGAGTCTTCAACGTCCCAGGAACATATTGAACATGTCAGATTATAAACAGTTATGCTTTAAACTGTCAGTTTAATTCCACAAATAAAGTTGGGGCCTTAAAAAAAATTAATCAGTGTTTCTACAAGCTCCGTGTGATTCACGTTGCCATATGATAGACTTTGAGAGGAAAGGATACAGACTGTGAAATCAGGTTACACATTTTCCTAAAATAATGATCAATATCCCAGACAAGGTCGTCTGCCAGGGCCCAAAGAGAGAGAGAGAGAAAGCAGGTTGTTCACTGCACAGGAATGCAGATGAGAGCTTGTGCTTGGATCGGAAACACCAAATTTGTGAAGAATTAAAAATGGGGCTGGAATATTTGCCTAACTTTAGCTAGAGGGAGAAGTCTCCAGGAAAACTTGCAGCGTGAGTTAAATGTTTCCAAGCTGAAAAAGGAAGAGATTGGAAGCTAACCCTCCGGGAACTAAAATCACTTTGGAGTCATTCTGGGAGAATTTAATTTGGGGAAAAATAGAATTTCTACTTAAAGGACAAGTATGGTCCTGGGCGGCAGGGTGGCACAGTGGTTAGCACTGCTGCCCCACAGTCCAAAGATTGGGTGGCTCACTGTCTGTGTGGAGTTTGCACATTCTCCCCGTGTCTGCGTGGGTTTCCTCCAGGTGCTCTGGTTTCCTCCTACAGTCCAAAGATGTGCGGATTAGGTAGATTGGCCATGCTAAATTGCCCCTTAGTGTCAGGGGGACTAGCGAGGGTAAATGCATGGGGTTATGGGGATAGGACTTGGGTGGGAATGTGGTTGGTGCAGACTCGATGGGCCAAATGGCCTCCTTCTGCACTGTAGGATTCTATGATTCTCATCTCCATGTAAATATCTAGGCTGGAACATCATGCAGCATGGTTCTGGCTCTCTGAAAGAACCACCAATCTGTGCTCCCTGCCTATATCAATGTTTTTAAGTTATTACCATGTGTAATAATTTCTAAAATATAGAACAGTACTTTTCTACTGGGATTTGGCCTGTGATTATTATCTTCATTTTTGGTACTCCTGTTTTAAAACCATAAATTCCCTGCAGTGCAGAAAAGGCCATTCGGCCCATCGAGTCTGCACTGACTCCCTGACAGAATATTTTACCTAAGCCCTCTCCCCCACCCTATCCCTGTAACCCCACCCATTTCCCGTGGCTAATCCAATTAACCTACACATCTTGGGACACCAAAGGACAATTTAGCGCAGCCAATCCACCTCGCCTGCACATCTTTGGACTGTGGGAGGAAACCGGAGCACCCGGAGGAAACCTGCGCAGGCACAGGGAGAACATACAAGCTCCACATAGACAGTTATCCAAGGCTGGAATCGAACCCGGGTCCCTAGAGTGGTGAGGCAGCAGTGCTAACCACTGTGCTGCCCCTTCGTCCGCACTTCTTCAGCAGTGGTTCCAATTTTGGTTTGATGAACCCAATCCCAAATTTGACTTAAGCTGGCACAGACTACAGCAGTGCAACATTAATACTCAGTGCACATAATGTCCACTTCTATCTTTGTCATTCACCCAACTAAAGAAGGATGGGTTGGAAAAATAAATTCTTGTTTGGGCTTTTGTGGTTTTGTTTACGTAACCTCCTTCATTCTCCGAATTCCTAAAATGAATCCAAGCGAAGAATTGCAGAAATGTCAGCTAATTTTTGCTTGCTATTATTTGACAAGTCATATTTTCTTTTGGTCTATTTTGGGTATTGTCAAAGGCTTGGGGCCCTGACAACATCAGGCTCTTGTACCTCAAATGAAGTCACGCACCTAGCCAAACTGCTCCAGCACACCTACCACATTGGCATCTACCCGACATTCTGGAAAACTGCCCGGGTATATCCTGTCCGCAAAAAACACTACGGCCAGAGTTTTACCGCCCCGCCCGCCACGGGAATCGGAGCGGGCGAGGGGCGGTCCGTGGAAATGTATGTTGACCTCAGGTGGGATTTTACAGTTTCGGGGATGAGCGAGGTCGCAAAATCCCACCCTACAAATCAAATCCAGCCAATTATCACCTCGGCAATCTACTCTGTCATTTGCAAAGTGATGGAAGGTGTCTTCGATAATGCCATGAAGCAACACTTGCTCTCTGATGCTCATTTGAACAGATTCCAGCAGGGCCACTTGGCTCCAGACCTCATCACAGCCTTGGTCCAAACATGGACAAAGAACTGAATTCCACAGGTGAGGTGAGAGTGACGGCCCTCGATATCAAGGCAGCATTTGTCCAACTGTGACCTCAAGGAACCCTGGCAAAACGGGAGTCGATGGGAAAACTCTCCACTAGTTGGAGCCACACTTAGCACAAAGGTTGTTGTGGTAGTGGGAGAACATTACTGCTAGGCGCCAAATTCTCCCTCCTTGCTTGCAGCGGCAGCAGGGCGTAAACGATTGGAAAATTCTGGCCATCATGTTTTGGATGGTACGTCCTGTGCACTTTTCCAAAGAAGCACAATTCAGTTCTCCCCTGTGTCCTCACCAATGTTTATCCCACAATCTAAAGCAAAAGCGAATGCTGGAACCTAAACCAAGAACAGAAAATGCTGGAAAATCTCAACAGGTCTGACAGCGTCTGGCAAAGGTCATCCAGACTTGAAACATTGGTTCTATTCTCTCTCCATGGATTCCGCCGGACTTGCTGAGATTTTCCAGCTTTTTCTGTTTTTGTTTCACTAAAACAAAACTGATGGTCTGGGCCTGATGGTCCGGAGTGTGGTGACTAGGGGATTTTCACAGTAACTTCATTGCAGTGTTAATGTAAGTCTACTTGTAACACTAATAAATAAACTATATTACAACACACACAGCGACTTCACCTCAAAAGCATTTCAGTAGCTGTAAAACCTCTGGGATGCCTTGTATCAACGCAAGCCTTTCTTTTATTACAAAAGATAAAATGACGGTTGTATTTAGAAATTGATCATTTGAGTTGATCCTGCACAGCATTTGGGAACTGTATGTATTTAATGAATTTCGAGCACCATTGAGTCAGAGGATATGGTACAAATGCAAAGTTGTATAGAGCTTTGGTGAGGCCACAGCTGGAGCACTGTGTGCAGTTCTGGTCACCACATTATAGAAAGGACGTGAATGCACTGGAGGGGGTGCAGAGGAGGTTCACCAGGATGCTGCCTGGGATGGAACATTTAAGTTATGAAGAGAGGTTGGATAAGCTTGGGTTGTTTTCATTGGAGCAGAGAAGACTGAGGGGCGACCTGATTGAGGTGCACAAGATTATGAGGGACATGGACAGAGTGGATAAGGACCAGCTGCTCCCCTTAGTTGAAGGGTCAGTCACGAGGGGACATAGGTTCAAGGTGAGGGGCAGGAGGTTTAGGGGGATGTGAGGAAAAACCTTTTTACTCAGAGGGTGGTGACGGTCTGGAATGTGCTGCCTGGGAGGGTGGTAGAGGCGGGTTGCCGCACATCCTTTAAAATGTATCTGGATGAATACTTGGCACATCATAACACTCAGGGTTATGTGCCAAGTGCTGATAAATGGGATTAGGTGGGGAGTTCAGGTGTTTCTAATGTGTCAGTGTGAACTCGATGGGCCAAAGGGCCTCTTCTGCGCTGTGTGATTCTACGATTCAAATTTGTGAGAGGTGGTGAAGTTAGTGGAGTTGATTGTTTCAAATCTGCAAAGATTCAAACAGGTTCGCCGCGATTCCTTCATGTTGATTTGGGTGCCGGGAAGTTTGAGGCAAAGTAGATATTGGACCTGATCAAAAAAGCAAAGTAGCATTTTATTATGCTCAGGGTTAGAGTGTCACGTACACTAAGCGCAATTTTTTACATGCTATATAAATAGATTTTTCTGTTGCTGGTGGATATTAACAATTTATGCCTGTTCGCATTGCTTTGATGATTCATAGATGTACCACAGTTCATTTCACATCCTTTTCACTGATTTTGCTTTTAGTCACTGGACGGGACAGCAGTCTCGGAGGAATAAAAGGCAGGAAACAAGTTTGAAATTAACCTTTAGGCCCAGATTTTTGCCATGTCAGGGAGCTTCTCCATCAGGGCAAAAACAGCCAGAGTGATCAAACATTCTAAGTCCCCCCCCCGCCCCACAAACAACCCCGCTTCCCCCCTCAACCACAGCAATTCCCGTTGTGGCGGGTGCGGGATAGGGGCCAGATGCGATTCATGCATACATAGTTTATGGAGCCAGCCAGCCATTTAAATCACCCATAAGCCTCCACTCAAGTGGGATTTGGAAGCCTCGGAGTGTGAAAGTCAAAGACTAGACCTGGTAAGAGCAGGGCTGAATTTTTGTGGATCCGTTTGAATAGCCTGTGTGATCCCTTTGAAGAGGTAAGATAGCCCTTTGGATCTGGTTTAGGACACTTTTGATGGAATCATAGAATCCCTAGAATGCAGAAGGAGGCCATTCAGCCCATCGAGTCTGCACCAACAAGAATCCCACCAGGCCCTATCCCCATAACCCCACATATTTACCCTGCTAATCCCTCTAACCTACACATCCTGAGAGGCTAAGGCACAATTTAGCCAATGCACCTAACCCGCACATCTTTGGACTGTGGGAGGAAACCGGAGCACCCGGAGGAAACCCACGCCGACATGGGGAGAATGTGCAAACTCCACACAGACAGTGACCCAAGCCGGGATTCGAATCCAGGTCCCTGGAGCTGTGAGGCAACAGTGCTAACCACTGTGCTACCGTGCCACCCTCTGGAGGTGGGATGCCCTTTAGGGCAGGTCAGGTGTCCTTTAGAATTGTTAAAAGTTTGCGCAAATATGCATAAAAATTGCATAAACCCATTACCTGTCAAGCTCATTGGAACTCACTAAATCAGCTGTCCAAATTGTCAGAAGCAGCTGTCAAAGATCATAAGACATAGGAGCAGAATTAGGCCACTCGGTCCATCGAGTCTGCTCTGCCATTCAATTATGGCTGATTTTCTTTCTCATCCCCAAAGGGGTCTGTCAAGAGTGTCAAGAGGACTTGTCAAAAGGAGTTGTCATGGCATTGAAGCCCTGCCCTCCAACTCTTGGGGAAAAGAAAAATGTCTGATGTGTTTAAAAAACGATTGCTTGCTATTTCACTCTGATTTGTTGAAATAAGTCTGAGGGTTTCCATTCGCTGCATGACTGATTTCACAATCATCCATTATCACAGTGGGGTGACTGCCAACTTCAAGAGTTTGGTTGACAGCTGCAAATAGTTATAAGTGCTTTGAAGTGGAACATGAATTCCAAAATTTGTTGTTATAAGGGATTGTGTACTTGAGTTTCTTGTTATAAGGCTTTATTTAGTTGAAGAAACGTAAGTGTATTTTTTTATGAATTAGAGTGTTTTGTTTTAAGTTAATAAAGCCTGCAATAGGCACTTAGAACTTTTTTATGAGTCCCGAGGTCTGCAGATGGCAGACATGGTATGGCATGAATTGGCATTAAGTTGGCATCGGGACTATAAAGAGCCATTGGGGTCCATAGGATGCCATGTTGGATATGAAGGGACATGAGGGTGGGTAGATGCACAGAGGTTACCTTGGAGATATGAAGAGCCATGGGAGATAGGTTGGCATGGAAATATGAAGGGGATAGGGACATGGATGTGGCATGGGGGAGTGTGTTGTGGGCTGAAGGGTGAGTTCTGGTGGCATTTTGCATGTTTTAATCCCTATGTTAAAATTTTGCTCAAGGTGCTAGATCCCCAAGGCAGGTATTCCACCCAGCCCGCCTCCGTACCTGAGAGCCCCGTCAGGTCTTCAGAGATCACCAAGCCCAATGTCTAATCCAGCCACACCCATTCCCCCACCTCCCCCCGACCGAAAATCCAACATCCGGGCAGCCATTTCTAAAGTTCAGATCTGCGGTGTTGGGAATTCTTCCACCACCGATGACCTGACCCGGGAGAGAAAATCCAGGCGTCAGTTTGTGCTCCTATTTCCTGAAGCATGGGAGGGTTTGTATAGGGGTTGCCCATCGCCTAGAAAGATGTTCATGTGAGCTGTTTCCTTATCACAGAAAGAAAAAACTGATTTCCTTGAATAGAATCATCATAGAATCCCTACAGTTGGGAATCAAGTTGGGCCAAAGGGGCCTGTTTCCATGCTGTAAACCTCTATGACTCAGTGCAGAAGGAGTCCATTCAGCCCTTCAAGTCTGCACCGACCACAATTCTGCCCAGGTCCTATACCCCTACATATTTACCCTGCTATTTCCCCTCACACGAAGGGTCAATTTAGCATGGCCAGGTAACCTAACCCGCACATCTTTGGAGAGTGGGAGGAAACCGGAGCACCCGGAGGAAACCACGCAGACACGGGGAGAACGTTCAGACTCCGCACAGACAGTCACCCAAGCCGGGAATCGAACCTGGGTCCTTGGCGCTATGAGGCAGCAGTGCTAACCACTGTGCCACCAGCCGCCCACGGCTCTGCCTTGTTAATTTGGGTAAAGCTGAGACCCCAGATGCTCTGTAGAAGGCACTGCGATGTTTACATCTCACTCTTCAAAGTAATTGCAACGCATAAACTGTATGCGCCACACACAGATTTGTATCCTGCACAGGGGGATAGGGAGGTGCCGTCTATGAATCAGCCTCCAGTCATTCCCCCCCCCAACCAAAAAAGCAATCTGTGTTCTTCTAACTCTGTGTTCCTCCAACATTGTACAATACCTACTTTTCTCGATCTAAATGTTTGCAGCTGTGTCTTCAGCCAGCTAAGACTTATGCTTTGGAATTGCCTCCCCTAACCCTCTTCACCTCATCACTTCACACTCTTCCTTTAAACTGCTGCATAAAACCTACCTTTTCTCACCAACTTTTACAGATGCACCATAGAAAGCATTCTTTCTGGTTGTATCACAGCTTGGTATGGCTCCTGCTCTGCCCAAGACTGCAAGAAATTACAAATGGTCGTCAATGTAGCCCAATCCATCACGCAAACCAGCCTCCCATCCATTGACTCTGTCTACACTTCCCGCTGCCTCGGCAAAGCAGCCAGCATAATCAAGGACCCCACGCACCCTGGACATTCTCTCTTCCACCTTCTTCCATTTGGAAAAAGATACAAAAGTCTGAGGTCACGTACCAACCGACTCAAGAACAGCTTCTTCCCTGCTGCCGTCAGACTTTTGAATGGACCTACATCGCATTAAGTTTATCTTTCTCTACACCCTAGCTAGGGCTGTAACACTACATTCTGCACTGTCTCCTTTCCTTCTCTGTAAACGGTATGCTTTGTCTGTATAGCGTGTAAGAAACAATACTTTTCAGTGGTGTATGTTAATACATGTGACAATAATAAATCAAATCAAATTGGATAGTCAAAAGCTTTTTCCCAGGGTGAAAGTGTCAATTACCAGGGGGCGTAGGTTTAAGGTGTGAGGGGCAAGGTTTAAAGGAGATGTACAAGGCAAGTTTTTTACACAGAGGGTGGTGGGTGCCTGGAACTCGCTGCTGGGGGAGGTAGTGGAAGCAAATATGATAGTGACTTTTAAAGGGTGTCTGGACAAATACATGAATAGGATGGGAATGGAGGGATTTGCTCCCTGGAAGAATAGGGGGCTTTAACTCAGTCAGGCAGCATGGTCAGTGCAGGCTTGGAGGGCCGAAGGGCCTGTTCCTGTGCTGTAATTTTCTTTGTTCTTTCTTTGTTCTTTGTAAATCAAGTTAACATGTCCTTCCGTGGCTTGGTGCCAGTCTTTGTGTGGTTACTCCAAAGTCAAATATTTTGGGACATTTTCTTATGTTAAAGGCACAAGAAAATGCAAGTTGGGAGAGTGGTTGTTTCCTAGGAAGGGTTGCTTTGGTTGTTCCTTCGTCAGTAATTATGCAAGAGTTTTGGCATTAAAATTACCGAGTCCCTACAGATCAACACACCCGAAAGGATGCAAAAGTTTATAATTCATCACAACCAACATAGAATCGGCGTATTTTCTAGTCCAATGCAGATTTCTGTACTGGAAGTGTATCACGTGTTGTATTATTGTTGCAGTCCTGTATCAGCACTCAATGTGTTGTGATGGGATGTGTCATTCAGGTTCGCCTGTTGTGTTTGTCAGCCAGATGGAGCTAAGTATCTATCTGAACAAACACTACAACAAGAGAGGCAGCTTGCACTTGCTTTCCCTTTTCCTACCACCATTGCCCCCTCCCCTTGGGTGAATTTCTTTGCACGCTCTTTTAGTGTACAGATCGCAATTTGTTGACTATAACCAGGCAGAGATTTTGGAAAGGTAGAAATTGTTTTCCCCGAGCCGGCACATGGAGCTGCATTTTCTGTGTATACTTTCCCAGACCATTGGACCATGTTGACACGCTGTACCTCGTCTTAAACTGACTGCCAGTGTTTGTCTGGTTTGATGATAAGGTGGAAGAATTTACATAACGTGATGGAATCATCGTGGATCGGAGACCACATGTATTGGTGTGGAGATGCTGGCGTTGGACTGGGGTGGGCACAGTAAGAAGTCTCACAGCACCAGACTAATGTCCAGTAGGTTTATTTGGAATCACGAGCTTTCAGAACACTTTCAGGTGACTCACCTGATGAAGGAGCAGCGCTCCGAAAGCTCCTGATTCCAAATAAACCTGTTGGACTTTAACCTGGTGTAGTGAGATTCTTACCATGTCTGTATTGTCCAGTCAGTCCCACTTTCCTGCTCTTTTACAAGTAGTTATCGAGTTCCCTTTAGGAAATAACTGTTGAATCTGCCTCCAGCATACTTTCAGACAGGGCATCCTAGATCGTAACCATTGTTGAACATTGTCTAGCTGTCCATTTGGACCTTTCTGCTTTGTCATTGGGATGGAGATGCTCAAGCTTCTTTCGATGAGTGCAGTTTATAGCTTCCTTTTTCTCTTTAATCAAGTTTTGATGACGTATTGTCTCAATTTTACTTCTGCTGCGGTTTTGCCCAGGCACACCGTGACTGCGGTTAGGAATCAGAACTGTCAGGTTCCCACCAGTGTCCCAGTGAGCCAGCTGCAAGGAAGTGTCACAGAACAGCTTGGATTGGCTCCGGACTGCAGTCAGGTGCAGTGCCCTTACCTTCGGCAGTGGCACAATCATGTGGGTCCCCAGATCACAGACTGATAACCGGCACTGGGCTTAGCTGAGCCAGCCTGTGTTAAAGACCCTGCTGACACTCACTCCCCTCCAAGTGAATAATAGCCACTTGACCAGATAGACGTGTCACTCATCTGCAATGCATTGCCTGCGCTTGCATCCCAGCCAGCACGGTGGCACAGTGGTTAGCACTGCTGCCTCACAGTGCCAGGGAGCCGGGTTCGATTCCCGGCTTGGGTCACTGTCTGTGCGGATTCTGCACATTCTCCCCATGTCCACGTGGATTTCCTCGGGTGCTCCAATTTCCTCCCACAGTCAAAAGACGTGCCAGTTAGGTGCATTGACCATGCTAAATTCTCCCTCAGTGTAACCAAACAGGAGTGTGGCGACTAGAGGATTTTTACAGTGACCTCATTGCAGTGTTAATGTGAGCCTACTAAGCTATGAACGTAATATGCTTTTAATTTCTGCAACCATGAAGATGATTTAATGCAAAAAATAAGCGTCTTCTACGATACATGGTATTTACCACTGTTTGGCATCTAAAATTCTGATATGCATGCATTTTTTTAAAATTCCTATCCTGTTTTTCATATTTGATGGTAGATTAGTTACGTCATATGTATTTGAAACCACCTTGCAACAGACACATTTTAAATAAACATGACCAGAATTTCATTCTTTTTTGCTTTTAGTTTTTTTTACCTAAAGAAAGCTGCAAACAAGTGACTACTAAATGAATAAAGGTTATCAGACACTATGCAGTGAGTCACAAATAACCACACAAGAGCTTAAAAATAAAATACTGTAACATTTGCTTGCCTTCAATTGTGGCTGACAAGACAGCATTTGCTGCCATATGAACTCATCTTGTAATATATGACCTTTACAGAGTCATTTATATAGCAGAATATTGTATTTTGTGGTAGATAACTAATTGCAGGAATAGCTCTACTAGTCAACTGCATGGTATTTGTGTGTTATTCACCACAGTGCACAGTAAATTTCTTACACTTCATTGAATATCCACACACTGACCCACTAAACAAGCCTGCTCCAACCTCCGGGAGGTGGCAAGATTGATGGCAGGAATTGTCGTGGGTGTCTCTGCCAGGGACTGTATTGAGGTGGAATTCTAAAGCACGTTTTTAATGAAGTCAGAGTGAATTTAAAACTGATGTTAGGAAGGAACTCTTTGATGTAAGGATTGATTGATTAATTTATTATTGTTACATGTATTAGTATACAGTGAAAAGTATTGTTTCTTGAGCGCTATTCAGACAAAGCATACCGTTCATAGAGAAGGAAAGGAGAGAGTGCAGAAAGTAGTGTTACAGTCATAGCTAGGATGTAGAGAAAGATCAACGTAATATAAAGTAGGTCCATTCAAAAGCCTGATGGCAGCAGGGAAGAAGCTGTTCTTGAGTTGGTTGGTACGTGATCTCAGACTTTTGTATCTTTTTCCCACCAGAAGAAGGTGGAAGAGAGAATGTCCGGGGTGTGTGGGGTCCTTGATTATGCTGGCTGCTTTGCCGAGGCAGCGGGAATTGTAGACAATGTCAGTGGATGGGAGGCTGGTTTGCGTGATGGACTAGGCTCTTTTAAGTGATGATTGTGTGGAATAATCTGTCAGCAAGAGCACGACAGACAAAGACCATTACACGGTTCAAAATGTATTTGGATTCTAATATGTTAAGCCAGCCGAGATTCAACTAAATGGACTTTCCTCATTCTGAATTGTACATATAAATCTAATTACTGATATCCTTTGTAGGAATATAATTGACAATACAACTCAATTGTACATATATATATATGCACACATGTTAAAATGGCTTATTTATGATGGACTAGTTTCAGTAATGTGACAATGTGGATATCTCTGCAGCAATTTTTACTTTGTACAACGTTTTAACTCCCAACGTCCACCCCCTGCCCCCTGCACATAAAATCCCTCAACCATACAACCCCACCAGTTTGAAATTTAAATCTAACTCAACTGGATCCTGACAGCAAAGGAAACCAAACCAAAAACCAACGATAACAAGGGTAGCAGCATTCTTTGAATCATAATTCCTCATTTTGATTTTGCATACATTTTAAGTTGTTACTACTGAAACTGAAATAGATGAAAGATACATTAATGTTGATTTGCCTTTTTTACAAACGGGAGTTACAGCCCTTAAGTATCCTTTAAAAGGTCATTACTACTGAAAGCTGACAACTGAAATAACGACAATTCGAGTGCAGCCTCCAACATCTTTTATCAGTAAAATAATTTCTACGATTTGATATCACTTATTATGATTCATAACCAAAGATGTATCTGTTTTTCTTTTGTTTTTTTTTCTACTGCATAAATTATGTGGTTAGGAATTTTATTTTATTCTGAGAACAGTGGTGATAAGGAAACATCACTGTGTCCTTTAGCCTGCACTTCCTTTATTCTCACAATTTTTTTTACAAATACAAAAACACTCCAAAGTGCAGCACTTTTTCTTAAAGTAAATAAATGTACCAAAATAAGCTTGTGTTCTTTTTACTGCTACCACTCAGTTTGCACAAGCAAAGAGTGACGTTTTGTTTGGTCCAGAACTGTGAATTCTCTGGAAAGAGAAAATCCACTTAACCAAGGACAAAAGTGATCCTTCTGCCAGCCTGTGTTATCGGGCTTCGACTGATCCCAGCACAGTGAGGCTGGATTGATTTTTTTCGGGGAGTTTAGTAACTTCTAGCATTATTCCATCCTTCGCCGAAGGTGCTGGGGTAACAATGGGAAAAGCTTTTTGTTATTGCAGGGGAATTAAGAACCTACAAATTGCCCCCCTTTTGCTGAACCTGCAATCGCTCGCAAGACATGAGCGAGTTTAATTATTGATAGGAGCCCTGGAGGCTATCTGTAATTTAAAACCTTGCAACCACATCTGTTTCAAAACCATGGTATCACAGAAACTAAAACAAGGAAATGCCATGGCATTTTAATGTGAAGTCAATTTGGAAAAACACCCAACAACAATGACCTAATTATTGTCATTGCGAAACTGTTTCGTGTCATATTAACTGAATCGCACAGAGGCTTAAAAGTTTCATAAATTCAATGATGTGTGGGCTTGGTACAACTGCGAAAACATCTTCAACCTGATCTGCTCATCTCATTTTCTGAAGCTTTTGTCAAGTGGATGCAATGATCGGGCAGATTCTCAAATTTTATTTTGTAGTCTAAGCCACTAAAATCTGCAACCAAGCTGGGGAAGGCTTAAAATGTAATTCCCTTGGATAACTGACTGCCTTTTGGTCAGTTTTTCCATACACATGATGCCACGCTCCACTTTTGTCATTATTTGCAGCTCTTTCAATTTATTTGAATTCTGACATATCTCTAGTGTTGGTTTATCCATCTACAAACACTTCAAATTGAATGAGGGAGCATTTCAATTTAAAAGAAACATCAGCAGCATTTTTCAATAAAATCCAAATACCTTGAGTCAAGATCAGCACAATTTAATGGGCCTCTTTTTAAAGAACTCTGTTCTTCATATATTTTATTCTTCTGACAAGCGTGTCTTTTCCTGACTGGGTGGAATTATGCATTTTAATCAAAATAAGTGGGGACAAAGATAACAGTTCTGCAAGCTTTGTTATATTGTAGTGTCATCAACAATTCTCTTGGCCTGAAAACTGAACTTTCTATCTATTTTTTAAAATAAAGTTTCCAGTTCATTTCTTCACATACGCGCATGCATGTGTAAAATATTTTACTTGTTTTTCTCATGTGTGTGTGTGTGATGGAAGGTAAGGCTCATATAGAAAACAAATACCCACAGATGAGTGCCTGTTTTAGTAAAAACAAGATCGCGTCCACACCCTCTATTAACTTAATCGACCACAGCCCAAGACAAGGCATACACTTTTTTTTCAAGGTTTCCTCAGCAATAGTGAACCAATATAACATTCTTTTCTAACAGTCCTCCCACTGATAATTTTTTTTAAAAAAATTGGCGACAATCAATGTTGCATTTACTTGTTGCTTGTTCTTCTATTGAATTTAAATGTCAATGAATCCTTACAAAGTGTAACATTACTTCTGCCAAGCTTTGATTCCAACAATTGGGCTTTCTCATGTAGAGATAAGCTGCAGGTTTAAGTTTGAAATTATTTCCAGCTGATTGAAGAAATGAACTATTAAAGTGTGATGTCGGGTTGATACAGTGGGTGTGTTTCACCTTGTAGCATTGTGTCATGTTCGTACTAGGGTCATATGGCGAAGGTATGACTATCCTTGCACCTTTTGGTAGTTTTGCGTGGTGTTTTCTTTGGCCTGGCCAGGCAAGTGAACAAGTCTGATTGCCAACTCAATTTACCCACCACGCTCAGTTATAATTTCTTTCTGGTTAGGAATGACGACTGCTGAATCCTCATCTGTTTAAAATGCAAATTGCGTGGTAGGGTTTTTTTTTCTTGGCATCAGTATAAAGGCTTAATTACAATATAACCAATTTTTGCAGTTTTTGGATGTACATTCTGCATAAAGATAGCAAGTAGATCTGACTGTTTTAACTGATGTGCAGAGCTTATCAGTTATCTCTTTTTCATTTAAAAAATAAATTCGACACAGGTGCCTTTTTGAAGATGCGCAACCTATTTTTTTGTGTCCAAAGTTGCCCACATTTTGGGGTATTCGGGCTTTTGAGGAACAGGTATATTTGATATTCTGAGTGCAGTAATGTAATCAAGAATAGAAGCCATATACTCAGTAGTTTCACAATGTGTCATGTCTCTAAACTCTGGTTCATTCATGCACTGTGTGGGCACAATCGCTACATTAAACTGAGAAAAAAAAGGTGGAAATATATTTTGAGCAGTTTCAACATTCTATATGTGTAGTAAGGTATCGACATCACTAACCACAATTTGAATGCGGGACAGTGTAGCTGCTTTACCCTTTACTCCTTAATATAAAGCAAAAGAAAATCAGAATAAAAAGGTTGGAATGAATCGTTGCAGGAACAATTTGAGTGCGCAAGCTCAAAGTGCAGAAGGGACCCTATTTCAGTTCGATAAATGTGATACACACAAGCCAGATTTGACATGTATGATAACCGGTGTAACTGTGGGCGTATGTGCTGTTAGACATTGCTGCAGCTTCTGCAGCCTTCTAAATGCAGAAAAGAATTTCTGTTGTCGCTTGTGTAGGAGAGTTGTCACCCATCAGTTTGCTTTCTTTATTGATGCGAGGCAGGGTGGTGTCACGGACTGGTGCTGTCAGGAGTGGGCTCTCGTTAACCGTCGGTTAAGAAATATTTTTTTCTGTTTGAAAAAGAAGTGGTAATGGGCAGCCAAGCGCAGGATCGGGTTGTCTGCAGCCCACTGTAAACGGCACACATAAAGTGCTTGGTAATAACTCTATGCATTGTTTTGTAACTATCTAAATAGGAACAAAAAAAAAGGGGGCTCGCTACAAAGCATAAGATTTGGCCACAAGTGCTGATAAACAGAAGTGATAATAACGTCAAGCCTACAAAAAGAAACATTTAGCAAATAGCGAATTAAACTTTAGAAGACCACTAAAACCTTTACTGTGTGTGTTTTGTATTCGGGCATTGGGTGACACGAAAGGAAAGCATGAATCAGTCGCATTGAACTGAGTATTAATTGTGAAAAAAATCTAGTTCTTTAAGCACTTACAAATTAGAAACAATCCCGTGGGTTGACGCACAGGGATGCAGACTTAATCGAAACGAATGCTGGAGTGGATTAACACGGTGCACATCAATTCCCAGCTTGGGAGAGGTTGACATTTGAGGATGCAAGATGCCGTGATGCAGCCTTTAAAATGTGGGGCATTAGTGTGATCTTGCTCTACTTTATCTAATCTTTGTGTTTTTTATAAATAAATATATAAATAAGTCAAACTGAAACTTGATGGCTTTGCTGATTATTTTTTGTAATCAGCCGCAGGGAAATTTTGATAGGTATGGTTTTGTTTCACAACCTACACTAAACATCGTGAGGAAAATCTCACGAACTGAACTTACTTCAGTGACGGTCTCTAAAAGTCACCCTCCTCCTCTAAACCTAAAAAAAATATAATTATCGTCGTTATTTTGTTTGGCCAACTGTCCACAAATGAGATCTGTGTGCCCTTTTCTCGTAGTAAATAATTATTCATGAACATACCCTCATTCTTTCACGCAGTCTTCAAATTGCATTCCAATTAACCTCAAGGTTGTGATTTGCAATTTATTTGTAACTGAAGTGGCAGCCTAAAAAAACCTTAATATTTTAGCTCTGTGACTCCAACAATGGGTTTGAGCTATTCTCCTATTATATAAGCAGTCTTTTTTTTGGAAAAAAAGATCATTCAAAAGAAGTTTTAACTAATCTCTGTATTAAGCTAATGACTGATTTTAAGTCAAGTGGTGCCCTTGCTGGCATTTTCTGGGTTTTATTTTCCACTGCTAGAATTTAGTATGATTTAGCTCAGTCATTTTCGTTCCCGACACAGAGAAAACCACATGTAAGCTGCTGCTCCTACACTGAAACGAATTGCAGAAAAGTGGAAAATATCACTGATGATGTGTGTGTGTGTGTGGGTAGTTTCAGCTATTAAACCAGTATAGCTGCCTGAGTACAAAACACACACACGCGTGCGCACACACACGCACATACATTTAATAGTGGTTAGTCCTGAAGGTTTAGAAAAGTATCCATTTTTGTACAACTACTGGGTTCAAAAACTGTGCGCGACAGATGATTTCTGACGCAAGTTGTTTTCTTTGATCGTGGTTTGTCAGCTGATTCTGTTATTTCCTTGTCAATTTGACATACAAACCAGAGCTCAACCTAAATTTGTTTAGGACGGAAAACAATATACAATTTTAATTGAAAAACCTGTGGTGGTGCATCTTCAGATTGTCTTTTCTTTATATAATGGAGTGCAAGATGCTCTAGGGGTGGAGGGGGATTCAAAAAAGATAATTTGGTGCTGCTTTCTGTATGAGGCTGGTAAATCTAATATCTGAAGCAGCAGACTGTCATATATGTACAGAGAAAGCACTAAAAAAAATGCTTTGAATCTGCATCTGGCATAAATTTTTATCACTTCAACCCATTACAATTCTCTGCATACTTAACAGGTCCCGTAGCAGCAAGGATGTCAATTCATTGATTATCTAGATTAAAATCAAACTAAAAGCTTTTATTGTTTGTTATTCTGATGTGTCTAATTATCTATTTGAATTGTTTAGAAGTGCATGTTTTGTATATTTTCATTAAGGGTCAATTTTAAAATCTAAACACTGGAGCAACTGATTGGAAGGAATACTTTAAAAGTGAATTCTTCTTTAATTAAAAGACCAAGCCTAATATGTAAGAGAAAGAGGTTGCATCTTCTCTAAGTCAGTCCACTGATAATACAGCAAATTGCCATCCTGACCACAGCCACCCATTCCAAAAGCTGAAATACAAATCAACACATTTTTTTCTCTCTGTGCTGAAACAGTTGCCCTTAAGTTTCCAAACGTCGAAGCGTTTGTGCCACCGTGTGAATTATGATATCTGTCGCTGCTTAAAATAATTACCCCCGGCTTTTTTTAGATGATTTGTTGGTCAGTCTTTTCGCCTTTTGTTTATGTTTCAGAATTACTGAAAGCTGAAACAGGAAGCCGAGTTGTACTGTTTACCGAACATGATGTACTGTACTGCTGTACAATGATGAACTGTATATCCAGAAACCCCGGTAGTCCAGCAACAAAGCTGCACTGCGAATGTGAGTGGTGACCTTTCTTTATTCTGCACAAACCCTCTGGACCATTCAAAATCAATTCGATTAGTACAGACACATTATTGAGTTACAATGCAGTGGGAAAATAAGTACATATTTTTTTAATCTACAGTCTTTACTCTAGTGGAGATGATTATTTTTTTTCACAACTTCTCTTTTTTTGCGACATTTTGGCCCCATTGACCAGCAGAATGTAGATCCAGATCCAGATGATTGGACTCCCTAAACACCGGCTATGCAAATGAAAGCTGCCTCGCTGACTCAAAAGTATCAAGGTTCCACCTTGGTTACTTGTCATTAGTGACTGGTTGAAGTGACAGCTCAGAGCTTCCTCAGCCCAAACTGTTTTGTTTCCAACCAAATGGATTCGATCAGCGGGTTTTCTTTTTCTTTTGAAAAATTAGACTTTTTAGTGCAAATTATTCAAAATAGTACGTGACCCGAATTGAAATTGAAAGAAAATGAGAAAGAAAGTTATCGGTGAGATAGAAACTGTTTGTTTTTACTCATTCCACGTACAGCCTGTGTCTTGTGAAGTCACGGTAAGCTGTTCAGTTGCCAGTTTACACCAGTGGCGAAAGTCCATTGCTGCTCGTTCAGGGATGGAGCGGAGCTTGTATCTGACATGTGATGGCCCTAAAGGCCAATTCCTGCCATGTGTAATGTTGCATTGCAAGCGTATACTCGGTTGTTGTGATGGATAGTTTAAAAAAATTAATTATCAGTGTCACAAGTAGGCTTACATTAACACTGCGATGAAGTTACTGTGAAAATCCCCCAGTCACCACACTCCGGCGACTAGGGGATTTGGCTGCTGAAACTTCCACGGACCCCCTGGAGGCCTTTCACGGACAGTGTTCTGTGGACCCCCAGTTTGGCAACCCCTGATCTAAGTCATTAAATAGCCAAGGGCCCAGCGTTGACCATTGCGGCACTCCACTAGTCACAACTTGTCGACTTGACAATAAATCATTTATCTCCCTATGCTTTGTTTCTTATCCATTAACCAATTCTCTGTCCTTGATTAAAGTTTAAAGTTTATTTATTAATGTCACAAGAAGGCTTACATTAACACTGCAATGGGGTTACTGTGAAAATCCCCCAGTCGCCACACTCCGGCGCCTGTTCAGGTACACTGAGGGAGAATTTGGCATGGCCAATGCACCTGACCAGCACGTCTTTTGGACTGCGGGAGGAAACTGGAGCAGACAACATGCAGACTCTGCACAGGCAGTGATCCAAGCCGGGAATCGAACCTGGGTCCCTGGCGCTGTGAGGCAGCAGTGTTAACCACTGTGCCACCGTGCTGCCCATAATGACTGCAGTCAAGGTGCTGTAGTTATAAACTGTTAACCAGAGGTTTCATAAGTGCTCATGTGTTAACTTCACAAATACATTTTGCATGCAAATTCATTTCAGTGGAGCAAGGGCCAGGTATTTTGGTGCGTGTGAATACTACTATATCCTGATAACCACAACAGTGCTCCTCACTCGGGACTGCTTCCCACAATCGTTTTGATAAATGATGAACGATTGTTTTCTCTTTGACCAAGAGCAACGATTGCTATGGATCAACGGTAGAAAATAAGTGAAGTTGTCTTTATTCTGAAATTGGATAATTGCTGCAAACAATCATTTTTTTTTCTTTATTAGTGTCACACGTAAGGTTAAATTAACACTGCAATGAAGTTGCTGTGAAAATTTCCTCGTCGCCACACTCTGGTGCCTGTTCGGGTACACTGTGGGAGAATTTAGCATGGCCAATACACCGATCCAGCACGTCTTTTGGACATGCAAACCCATAATGCAAACCCACAACAAGTCTGATGGCTTCATAGAGGTGAGAACAGAGCAGTGAACCTCTGGGTGCACACTCAAATTCAGAGCCGCCAAGTGAGCATGATAACTTTTCGAAGACCATTATTACATGAGAAATAACAGGCTTGGAGCTTACCGCAGTGAACAGTGAGGAAACTCACACAACATTTTCCTATTGCTCGGACTTCAAAACTTAGATCTTCAGAGCTTGAACTTTCAGTTATTCATAGAATCCAGAGAATCCCTTCAGTATAGAAGGAGGCCATTCGGCCCGTTGAGTCTGCACCGACCATAATCCCACCAGGCCCTATTCCCATAACACCTCATATTTTACCCTGCTAATCCCCCTGACACTAGGGTCAATTTAGCACAGCCAATCAACCTAACCCACACATCTTTGGACTGTGGGAGGAAACCGGAGCACCCGGAGGAAACCCACGCAGACACGGGGAGAACGTGCAGACTCTGCACAGATAGTGACCAGAGGCTGGAATTGAACCCGGGTCCCTGGCGCTATGAGGCAGCAGCGCTAACACTGTGCCATCGTGCTGCCCAAAACAGAGAGACAGAGAGACTTTCAGCTAAGTTACATGAGTTGATTTCATTAAGCGTTTTATTTCAGGTCGTTTAACTGGGGATTTGTTGTCTAATCGCTGAATGCTGAGGATTGAAATTTCAGGGAATCCACACTGTCCTTCAGTAAGCTGAACGCCTGTTATTTCTAGTAGTGTAAGGTTCTCAGGTGATTTATCATGGTCTCTTTGCCTTCATGGCTTCTCTGTCATGTATTGACAGGATGTCCTCTCAAAGATGTAGAACGTAGAGGTTGCTTAGGGCCAACCCTTATGGAGCAAATGGCCTCTGTTCTTCTAGTATTGACTCACACATACATACGTACATACGTACAAATGTACAAAAGAAACAAGCAAGAACAGACCAGCGGCTCCATCAAGCCTGCCCCATCTTAAAGGAGGACAGAGAGGTTGAGGGATGGAATCACAGAGCCTGTAGACTAAGCAGCTGGAAACACAGCATGGTAGATGAAGGAAACTGCGGTGATCATGAGGAAAGAATTGGAGGTACGCATATTACTTGAAGGGCTGGAAGATTTGATTATTGTCACATGTGAAAAGTATTGTTTCTTGCGCACTATACAGACAAAGCATACCGTTCATAAAGTACATCGGGGAGAAGGAAAGGAGAGGGTGCAGAATGTAGTGTTGCAGTTACAGATAGGGTGAAGAGAAACATCAGCTTAATATGGGATAGGACCATTTAAAAATCTGCTGGCAGCAGGGAAGAAGCTGTTTTTGAGTCTAGAGTACGTGTTATCAGACTTTTGTATCTTTTTCCTGACGGAAGAAGGTGAAAGAGAGAGGTTGCAGCACTCCAAAGAAATGCGGGTTAGGTTGATTGGCCATGATGAATTGCACCTTAGTGTCGGGGGACTAGGAGGGTATCAAAATATGTAAACAGATTTTTTTTTTGTGCTGAAACAGTGCCCTTAAGTTTCCAATCGTTGAATCGTTTGTGTCACCATGTGATTTATGATATCTATCTCTGCTTGTTGTCGGTGCAGGCTCGATGGGCCGAATGGCCTCCTTCTGCACTGTAAATTCTATGATTCTATGGGGTAAGGCCTGGGAGCAAATTGAACACAGGGATTCCTACCGCAAAGCAGGTTGGCAGGGATTTTGTAAAATTCCTTTTCATGATGAGCATCAAGTGCTAAATGTGTGCTTGAGGTGAGCCAGTGAGACAGTTAATGATTGAAGAAGAACCTTTCCCCATGAGATAACTGCTGCCAGCAATGCCAGGAGACCTCGATTTGCTGCCTCAGGGATTGTATGAATAAATCAAGAGAAGGCTTCCCATAATAGAACAAAGAACAAAGAAACTTACGGCACAGGAACAGGCCCTTCGGCTCTCCAAGCCTGCACCAACCATGCTGTCCGACTGAACTAAAACCCCCTACCCTTCCCCTTCGTGTCAGGGGGACTGGGAGGGTATCAAAATATGATCAAAATAAAGTAAAAGTTATATTTACTTGTGTCACAAGTAGGTTTACATTAACACCGCAATGAAGTTACTGTGAAAATCAGTCGCCACACTCCGGCACCTGTTTGGGTACACTGAGGGAGAATTTAGCATGGCCAATGCACCCAACCAGCACATCTTTCGGACTGTGGGAGGAAACCAGAGCACCCGGTGGAAACCCATGCAGACACAGGGAGAACGTGCAAACCCCTCACAGACAGTGACCCAAGATGGGAATTGAACCCGGGTCCCTGGCGCTGTGAGGCAGCAGCGCTAACCACTGTGCCACAGTTCAGACATTATGCTTCCCTTCACGCTCAGATAGTCAGTGATGATAGAAAGCCATATTGCACACATCTTTTGGATGTAAAATCAGACCATATAACTCTCTTTCAGTAAACTGGTAATGAGAGCTGTTGTACATCGGCCCTGGGCATAACGTATGTGTTGGTGTCTGAAGGCAACACAGTAATTACTGATCTGAAAGTAGTCGGAGTAAAACCAGGGGTTTTACAATGCTGTGATTGTCTGTCACAACACTGACACTGGTTTCACAGGAGTCCCTAATAACAATCGCAAGTATTCAAGATACTGTGAACAGTATCTCGAATACTTGCATACAAAATATTATTCCTAAACTGTCTCAGTTTACAACAAATTAGGGAAGTTGACATAAACACACCATTTACAATAAAGCTTTTGTGCATTTCGTGAAGAACTTTTGTTCATTTGAGGCGATTTAAGTTAGTCATAAAACATTTTCCATTTCGGGCAGGCAAAGGTCAACATCGAGCACTCTGAGGTTGGATAGCACAAATGTAAGAGCAAAGCTTCCTTTATTCTGACGCAGAAGACATTCTTTTCCAATTTCCATACAAGCCATTGTGTGACCTCTTGAGTGAAGTTACGGAATGGTTCTGCATTGGGGGCAATTTGATGCTGCTGGGTTGAAACTTCAGAAAAACTATTTAAGTTTAAGTTTATTTATTACTGTCACAAGTAGGCTTACATTAACACTGAAATTGCTGTGAAAATCCCCAAGTTGCCACACTCCAACGCCCATTCGGGTACACTGAGGGAGCATTTAGCACGGCCAATGCACCTAACCAGCACGTCTTTCAGACTGTGGGAAGGAACCGGAGCACCTGGGGGATACCCATGCAGGGGAGAATGTGCCCAGACAGTGACCCAAGCTGGGAATCGAACCCGGGTCCCTGGCGCTGTGAGGCAGCAGTGCTAACCACTGTGCCACCCTGAATTCATAACGGACCCTTACAGCTGACAGTGAGAGCAGACATTTACTTCATCAGACTGACCAGGATTTAAATTCAGGTCACCAGAGGCAAGTAACCAGTGTGCCTAAACTGTAATGTTACTATAAATGTTGAAATTGTTGCTACTAGTGATGATTAATATCCAGAAACACAGCAGTTTGTTTGTTTGGTCAAATGTGCATCTGAAAGATTGTCACAAGTCTCAGCTGTGGCTTAGTTGAAAGTGCCCTCGCCACTAAGCCAGTGTGTTCAAGTCCCACTCCAGGGCTTGAGCACTACACTTAAGGCTGACACTCCAGTGCAGTACCACGGGAGCACTGCACTGTCAGACGTGCCATCTTTCCGATGAAAAGTTAAAATGAGGCCCTACTTACTTGCTGGCTGGATATGAACAAAAGGATTCCACAGCACTATTTTGTAGAAGAGGCAGGGGAAGAGCATCCCTGGCACCCTGGCCAATGTTGACCCTTCAACCAACATCACAAAATAACAGGCTATCTGGTCACTAGCACACTGCCATTTGTGGGAATTTGCTGAGCGCAAGTTAGCCGCCATATTTCCGAGATTGCAACAGTGGCCACACTACAAGAATGACTTCACTTGTTCATAGAGGAATCATAGAATCCCTACAGTGCAGAAGGAGGCCATTTGGCCCACCAAGGACAATCCCACCCAGGCCCTATCGCCATAACCCCATGCATTTACTCTAGCTAGTTCCCCTGACACTAAGGGACAATTTAGCATGGCCAATCCACCTAACCCGCACATCTTTGGACTGTGGGAGGAAACCAGAGCACCCAGAAGAAACCCACGCAGACATGGGGAGAACGTGCAGAATCTGCACAGACGGTGACCCAATCAGGGAATCAAACCCAGGTCCCTAGCGCTGTAAAGCAGCAGTGCTAACCTGCTGTGCCACTGTGTCGCCCAGACTTGTCCCAGAGACGGTGGTCCTGAAAAGCTGTGTGTAAATGCGAGTCAACTTTAAAATATACTGCAGTTAATTTTCTGCCTCGTTTATTCTCCACGTATCCTCTCAGCTCCTGAGGTAAAGGTTGTGTCTGCTCTGCCACAAATGTCACAGTTGTCATGGAGCGGTAGTCAGTTTCCTTAAACTTCTTCCTCAGTAGCTGACTGCGGCACACTTTGCACCACCCACTTCTGTTTATGTCACGTCCAAGCAAAATTTTAAGACATCCCAATTCTCTTCACATCTTAAGTATTCAGAAGTGTAGTGACTGTTATGTTGGTCTGTGGTGTGGCCGATTTGCAGACAGCAAGATCCACAGACAGCAGATGAAAGGAATGAGCAGTTTTTTGATGGCAGTTCCTGAGGGCAGAGCATTGGCCAATGTTGTGAAGTTGAGTTTGTAAAGATGTAAAAGAATTGGAAAAAAACAGTGCGTGGTCCTTGTAAAAGTTGGTTTTGTGTTCAGTGCTTGAATGTTTAAAATACTGGGTACACAGATTGCAACAATTGTAATGAGGACCAAGCATCAGGGTTGCCTTGGTAACAGGCTTTGCAGGCTTCTGCATTTTGATAGCCGATCAGTTTAAAGAAGACACTCAGCGATGAGGACCCTATCAAATTTGAATTGGCCGTTGTTGACACCATCAGAACAATCCTGGTGGGGAAAAATGCATGGCTCATCAGGAATATAAAAGTAGGAACTCAGTGTTCAGTTCAGTTTAGTTAGTTTAGTTCAGTGGAGTGGAACCGAAAAGCTGCCAACTCTCAATACGTACAGAGGGCAAGAGCGGCTCCCTGCCAGATTAACATACCTCTTAAGAGAACTCTCCATCTATATACCAGAAGGGTACTAAATCAGAAAGAGTTTACTGATAGCGACATCGACAAAAGAACTCCAAATGTTTTTCCAAAGCCATAAAACCTTTCTACATTTTTTGAGAATGACTAAATTGGTATTATTATTTTTTTGGTAATGAATGGTCCTTGTATTTGTTTGAACAGTGTTCCAGTTGAATTCTATTTTAATTGATATGCTTGTTTAGTGATATGCTTGATAATTGTTTAGTTAAAGTTCCTGGTTGGTTAAATAAAATAACTTGTTATCATTCACTTAGAGTGTCAGGTCTTCTGCTAATGAACCTCTAAACGTTAATGAAGAACAGTTAACACCTTCCCAAACACGTTTGATAGATTATGAAGGGAGGTAAATGAGATTAACCTCTGCATCGTAACATCAAGCACCAAAGTAACTTTCTGTCCTTCTTTAAAGACACCACAGGGATCTTGTACAGCCTGAGAAGCAAATAGACAACCTGTTGCTGCCTTCCCTAATTTCCTTCCTGAGTCAGCCTTGAGGAGGGTAGGATGCACCCTCTTCTTTCGATACCTTCTCACCTCCCAATCCCAGTAGTTACGGGAGGCTGTGGCTTAGTGGTATTGTCATTAGACCAGTAATCCAGAGACCCAGGGTAAAGCTCCGCAGGCCCAGTTTCGAATCCCACCACAGCAGATGGTGAAATTTGAATTCAGTGCAAGTCTAGAATTTAAAAAGGTGACCATGAAACCACTGTCATTAAAAACCCAGCTGGTTCCCTAATGTCCTTTAGGGAAGGAAATCTGCCGTCCTTACATGGTCTAGCCTACATGTGACTCCAGACCCACAGCAATGTGGTTGACTCTTAAATGCCCTCAGGGATGGACAATAAATGCTGGCTAAGCCAGTGACACGCACATCCCATGAATGAATAAAAAAAAGAAGAAAGTCTTAACTGATACCTCAAACCTCTCAATGACTGAAAAATCACAGGAGTTAACCTAAAGTCTTATTAATCCAAGGAACAGTATCCTGGGATGGTCATACACTGTGCCACAGTGCCACCTGCTTCAGCTAATTTTATTTAGCTCCACACATAAAGTTTATTTATTCATTTCACAAGTAGGCTTACATTAACATTGCAATGAAGTTACTGTGAAAGTCCCCTACTCGCCACACTCCGGCGCCTGTTCGGGTACACCGAGGGAGAATTTAGCATGGCCAATGCACCTAACCAGCACGCCTTTCGGACTGTGGGAGAAAACCGGAGCACCCGGAGGAAACCCACGCAGACACGGGGAGAACGTGCAAACTCCGCACAGACAGTGACCCGAGATGGGAATCGAACCCGGTTCCCTGGCGCTGTGTGGCAGCAGTGCTAACCACTGTGCCACCGTGCCATCCCGCCATCATATTACAAAGATGTTTGCTAAAGACTTCAGTTGGCAATATATTCGTGGCAGGATGTTGATGGTTGCATGTGCTGAACAGTAACACTCTCTGTGCTTTCAAAAAAGAGCTGTGCTGGTTCCTGACGAGACAGCCATCAAATCATATATAGGGCAAGTATCTTTATTGGTAACGCTTGGTTCGTGTGATCTTTTATCAAACCAGAGAAAATAATTTCCATCTAATGAACCTGGTTATCCTTTTAAACACCCCAATTAGCTCACCCCCTCAACTTTCTGAACCTTTTGATTTGATTTGATTTATTATTGTCAAAGTATACTGTATATTGAGAAGGAAAGGCGAGAGTGCAGAATGTAGTATTACAGTCATAGCTAGGGAAAGATCAGCTTAATGCAAGTTAGGTCCATTCAAAAGTCTGACAGCAGCAGAGAAGAAGCTATTCTTGAGTCAGTTGGTACGTGACCTCAAACCTTTTTATCTTTTTCTCGACGGAAGAAGGTGGAAGAGAGAATGTCCGGGGTGTGTGGGGTCCTTAATTATGCTGGCTGCTTTTCCGAGGCAGCGGGAAGTGTAGACAGAGTCAATGGATGGGAGGCTGGTTTGAGTGACGGACTGGGCTTCGTTCACGGCCCTTTGTAGTTTGTTGTGGTCTTGGACAGAGCAGGAGCCATACCAAGCTGTGATACAACCAGAAAGAATGCTTTCTATGGTGCATTTGTAAAAGTTGGTGCGAGTCGTAGCTGACATGCTGAATTTCCTTAGTCTTCTGAGAAAGTAGAGGCGTTGGTGGGCTCCTGGTAGGTGGGAAGCTGAAATCATACAAGCCATCTTTATGCTATATACCCTTATAATTAAACCTTCTTAGTCCCAGTGTGATTCTGACAGATCTGTAATGTACCTCCTCCAAGGCCAATGTCTTTCCTGAGGTACAGTGGCCAAAACTGAACACCAATGGGCTCTTATCATGATTCTGTGCAAATTAAGCATTACTTCCTCTCTTTTCGTTTTTAACCCCTTAATGTAATGGCCAGTATTCTGTTGATTACTTTGTGTATCTACTTTTAGTGAATTTTGTACCTAAATCCATTTATTCTTGCTAGTTTCTTATTTATCACAGTTAAAACAATAATCCCTTCTTAAATCCCTTCTTGGGGAGGCAGTGACGTAGTGGTACTGTCGCTGGACTAGTAATCCAGAAACCCAGGGTAATGCTCTGGGGACCCGGGTTCGAATCCCACCACGGCAGATGGTGAAATTTAAATTCAATAAAAATCTGGAATTAAGAATCTACTGATGACCAGGAAACCACTGTTGATTGTCGTAAAAACCCACCTGTGTCACTTAATGCCCTTTAGAGAAGGAAATCTGCCATCCTTACCCGGTCTGGCCTACTTGTGACTCCAGAGCTACAGTAATGTGGTTCACTCACAAAATACCCTCAGGATGGGCAATAAATGCTGGCCCAGTCAGCGATACCCACATCCCGTGAAAGAATAAAAAAGGATAATGGACTGAGGCTGGCAATCTTTCAGTCCAAAGACACCATCGCTGAATCTCATGAGCTCAGAAAGTTTATGATTTATGCATTTACAATTTCTTCACCAATGTTTTTTAATACTTGGGGGTGATTTTAAACAAAAATAGGTGGAAAGACAGGCTGCAAGAGGGATGCAGACAGTTTCCAAAGAGATATTGAAAGGGGGCAAAAAAGTTGACAAATGGAGAATAACATGGGAAAATATGAAGTTGTTCGTTTTGGAAGGGAGAACAAACAGAACAGAGTATTATTTAAATTGAGAAAAACTGTAGAAAGCTACAACACAAAGGGACTTGGGGGTATTTATGCACGAAATACAGAAAGCTAGCACACAGGTGCAGCAGGTAATCAGGAAGGCTAATGGAATATTGGTCCTTGGTTCAAGGGGCTTGGAGTATAAGAGTTGGGAAGTTTTGCTGCAACTGGACAAGTTACTGTGAGATCACATCTGGAGCACTGTGAGCAGTTTTCTTTGTCTTATTTAAGGAAAGATATTCTTTCATTGGAGGCAGTTCAGAGAAGGTTTACTAGGATGATCCCCAGTATGAGGAAAGGTTAAACAGGTTGGGACATCACTCGTTGAAATTTAGAAGAATGAGAGGTGATCTCATTGAAACATAGGATTCTTAAGCAGCTTGACAGGGTAAATGTTGAGAGGATGTTTCCCTTCATGGGAGAGTCGATGTTTGATTTGATTTGATTTATTATTGTCACATGTATTAGTATACAGTGAAAAGTATTGTTTCTTGCACGCTATACAGACAAAGCATACCGTTCATAGAGAAGGAAACGAGAGAGTGCAGAATGTAGTGTTACAATCATAGCTAGGGTGCAGAGAAAGATCAACTTAATGCAAGTTAGCTCCATTCAAAAGTCTGGCAGCAGGGAAGAAGCTGTTCTTGAGTCGGTTGGTACGTGACCTCAGACTTTTGTATCTTTTCCCGATGGAAGAAGGCAGAAGAGAGAATATCCGGGGTGCGTGAGGTCCTTAATTATGCTGGCTGCTTTTCCGAGGCAGCAGGAAGTGTAGACAGAATCAATGGATGGGAGGCTGGTTTGTGTGATGGACTGGGCTACATTCACGACCTTTTGTAGTTCCTTGCGGTCTTGGGCAGAGCAGGAGTCATACCAAGCTGTGATACAACCAGAAAGAATGCTTTCAATGGTACATCTGTAAAAGTTGGTGAGAGTCATAGCTGACATGCCAAATTTTCTTCTGAGAAAGTAGAGGCGTTGGTGGGCTTTCTTAACTATAGTATCGGCATGGGGGGGACCAGGACAGGTTGTTGGTGATCTGGACACCTAAAAACTTGAAACTCTTGACCCTTTCTACTTCGTGTCCATTGATGTAGACAGGGGCATGTTCTCCTTTACGCTTCCTGAAGTCAATGACAATCTCCTTTGTTTTGTCGACATTGAGGGAGAGATTATTGTCACCACACCAGTTCACCAGATTCTCTATCTCATTCCTGTACTCTCGTCATTGTTTGAGATCCGACCTACTACGTCATCAGCAAACTTGAAAATCGAATTGGAGGGGAATTTGGCCGCACAGTCATAGGTGTATAAGGAGTATAGTAGGGGGCTGAGAACACAGCCTCGTGGGGCATCGGTGTTGAGGATGATCATGGAGGAGGTGTTTTTGCCTATCCTTACTGATTGTGGTCTGTGGGATAGGAAGTTCAGGATCCAGTTGCAGAGGAAGGAGCTGAGGCCCAGGCCAGGCAGTTTGGAGATGAGTTTTGGGGGAAAAAATGGTGTTGAATGCTGAGTATAGTCAATAAATAGGAGTCTGACATAGGTGCCTTTGTTAGCTAGGTGTTCCAAGGTTGAGTGCAGGGCCAGGGAGATGGTGTCTGTTGTGGACCTGTTGCGGTGGTAGGTGGATATAGTGGATCCAGGCAGTCCAGGAGGCCAGAATTGATTTGTGCCATGACTAACCTTTCGAAGCACTTCATAATGATGGATGTCAGAGCCACCGGGCGATAGTAATTAAGGCACGCTGCGTGGCGTTTGGACAGAGTCTCAGAATAAAGGGATGCCAATTTAAGACTGAGATGAGGAGGAATTTCTTCTCTCAGAGAGTCTTGGAACTCCTTGCCCCAGAGAGCTGTGGGGGCAGAGTCCTTGTGTATATTTAAGGCTGAGATCGATAGATTTTTGATCAGGAAGGGAATCAAGGGCTACAAGGAAAGGGCAGGAAAGTGAATGTGAGGAATGTAGGTCAGACCAGCTATAATCCTAGTGAATGGCGAACAGGCTCAAGGGACTGAATAGCCTACTCCTGTTCCTACTTCTTATGGTTTTCTCATCAGATCCTAGAGATCTTCAGTGCCACTATTTTCTCCAATGTATTATTGTTTCATTTATATTAAATCCACTTAAATTCTTCCCCTTGACTTACTTCTAGGTTCCCCTGTTATACAGTATTTGTCCCATTTCTCTATGTGAAGTACTCAGTTCATAGGTCTGCAATATCATTATTTTCCATTGTAGTCCCACCGACATTCATCTTTAAGTAAGTTTTTCACATTTCCCCGATGAACCTTCTATAATTTTGTTTATGGTCCTTTAGGCCGATCACTCCAGTTACAATTTATGAGATAAAACATTGACACCTAATGCTGACATTGTCTAATATTGAAACATATAAGATTTTGAGGAGGCTTAACAGAATGGATGCAGAGAGGCTGTTTCTCTTTGTGGGAGAAGGTGGGGAGCATTATTTGAAAAGGAGATGACAGTGAATGTCTTCTCTCAGAGGGTTGTTGTCCATTGGAATTCTCTTCTGCAGAGAGCAGTGCTGATGGGCCATTGAATGTATTCAAGGTTGAGTTAGACAGGTTTCTGATCTGTAAGGGGGGGGGAGTCAAGAGCTATGGGGACAGGCAGGAAAGTGGAGTTGTGGCCACAATCAGATCAACCATGTTCTTTGATTTTGATTTGATTTGATTTATTACTGTCACAGGTATTAGTATACAGTCAGAAGTATTGTTTTTTGCACGCTATACAGACAAAGCATACCGTTCTTAGAGAAGGAAATGAGAGAGTGCAGAATGTAGTGTTACAGTCATAGCTAGGGTGCAGAGAAAGATCAACTTAATGCAAGGTAGGTCCATTCAAAAGTCTGACAGCAGCAGGGAAGAAGCTGTTCTTGAGTCGGTTGGTACATGATCTCAAACTTTTGTATCTTTTTCCCAACGGAAGAAGGTGGAAGAGAGAATGTCCGGGGTGCGTGGGGTCCTTAATTATGCTGGCTGCTTTGCCGAGGTAGCGGGAAGTGTAGACAGAGTCAGTGGGTGGGAGGCTAGTTTGAGTGATGGACTGGGCTTCATTCATGACCCTTTGTAGTTTCTTGCGGTCTTGGGCAGAGCAGGAGCCATACCAAGCTGTGATACAACCAGAAAGAATGCTTTCTATGGTGCATCTGTAAAAGTTGATGAGAGTCGCAGCGGGCATGCCAAATTTCCTTAGTCTTTTCATTAAGTAGCAGAACATGATGGACCAAATGGCCTAGTTTTGTCCCCGAGGCTTTGTGTCATCCATGATCCAGTCTGTAGCACTGCCGCTACTCAGTCAAAACTTTGTGGGTTCAATTGCCAGGCCAGGGATTTGAACATATAAAAAAATCTAGGCTGGAGTTCCAGTTCAGTCCCATGGGAAGTGTCAACCTTTAGATGAGCTGCTAAACAGAGACCCTTCCTGTCCTCAGGTGGATGTTGCAGATCCAGTGGGATTGTTTTGAAGAGCAGGGAATTTTCCTCAGTTTCCTTCATACCTCATGTTGTAATATGTCTTAAGGGATATCAGCAGGGCAGCAGCAGAAGGGAAGTGTGTCATGTGATCCAGTCTTGGTTTCACTTTTGTGCTTGTGCTCTGCTGCTGAAGTCTCCAAGCTTTCTATCCACATGTATATGTTCTATGTGGGTAGGCTAAATAAGCGAACCCACAACGTATTTACCCAAACCCTAATGAGTGATTGATGCCTGTAAATCAGTGTAACAATGCAACATCATAGAATCCTACAGTGCAGAAGGAGGCCATTTGGCCCATCGAGTCTGCACCAACCACAATCCCACCCCTATCCGCATAACCCCATGCATTTACCCTGGCTAGTCCCCCTGACACTAAGGGGCAATTTAGCATGGCCAATCCACGTAACCCACACATCTTTGGACTGTGGGAGGAAACCGGAGCACCCGGAGGAAACCCACGCAGACACAGGGAGAATGTGCAAACTCCACACTGACAGTGACCTAAGTCAGGAATTGAACCCGGGTCCCCTGGTGCTGTGAGGCAGCAGTGCTAACCACTGTGCCACCGTGCCGCCCACAGAATGTCCTTCGTTTGTCAACCAGTATGACTAAAACAGATGAACACACAGTTGTTTGGGCGAGCTTACTGTGCGCAAATTGGCTGTTTCATTTCCTGCATTACGATAATGACGACACTTCAAAAGCACTTCATTGGCTGCAGAATGTTTTGCAACCTCCTGAAATTGTGAAATGTACCATTTAAATGCAAGTGTCTTTTCTTGATTTTTCACCTTGGCTGTTGGTTGGCCTCCGGTGTTTTGACTGTTGCGGAGCTGTAGTTATGTTTATTACTCTTGCAACCTTGTTCTTCTGTACACTATAATGCTGACATCTCTTTTTCCACTTCTTTTTCTATTTGGATTTTTGCCTGAGGTTTATTTTGACTTGCATGTGGCAGCCAGTGCCAAATTCAAAGGTTTTACTAATGACATGTTACTTTTCAGGGCCAACACTTGTATTTCCCATGCTATGCACTGTTACAGGGATCTTACCCAGTGTCGCAACCTGCTACACCAGTCCCTGGTGGGGGGGCTGGAATTTTCCGATCTCGTCCGCCAACTGGGATTCTCCGGTCCCGCTGCAGTGATCGGCATTTCGGCCGAGCACCAAATTCTCTGTTCTCGCTGGCAGCAGTGGTGAGGCGAACGAGATCGAAGAATCCCGGCCAAGGTGGCCACATTAAAAAAAAAATTTCAACTTCAGAGTATTGAATGTAGCGATAGAATGAACTTGGCCGATAAAACAGTGTGCCTACTTCTAGAACAGCTGTTGTGAGCTATTATAACTCCTCCCCTTCACATGGCAAATGCTTTTTCATGCAGCTGAGGGAGACAAGCATTTCTTGCTCATATTACACCACTCGATGGGCCGAATGGCCTCCTTCTGCACTGTAGGGTTTCTATGATTCTTTCTATGAATGCCCACACTCTGTCGTACTGTACTAAATGACGGTCCAATGTCCCTTTTCTTAGTAACCCCTGATTTTTCTTGGATTCGTCCTTGCATGTTCCAAACGGGCATGAGGTTTAAAGTGTTTAATTGAAAGGCTGCAAGATTGTCTTTTTTATAATTTTTGGAATATCATAGAATCCCTACAAGGCAGAAAGAGGCCATTCGGCCCACCAAATCTGCAGCAACTCACCAAAAGAGCTTTTTATCCAGGCCCACCGCTTGTCCTATCCCCATAACCCAACGAATTTACTATGGCCAATCCCCCTAACCTACACATCTCTGGACAGTAAGAGGCAATTTAGCACGGCCAATCCACCTAACCTACACATCTCTGGACACTTAAGAGGCAATTTAGCATGGCCAATCCACCTAACCTGCACATTTTTGGACTGTGGGAGGAAACCGGAGCACCCGGAGGAACCGCAGACAAGGGGAGAACATGCAAACTCCACATAGACAGTCATCCAAGGCCGGAATTGAACCCAAGTCCCTGGCTCTGTGAGGCTGCAGTGCTAACCACTGTGCCACCGTGACAAATCAAATTCTGCCACCAAGCTAAATTTGAATGACCTCTTGGCAGCAGCAGTGCCGCATTATCCGAATTGGTAATGTCCCAGATGAGATTCTTAGGGTAGGGCAGCTGGTTAGCGCAAACAAGTCTTTGATTCACATTATCAGTGTCTGGATGTAATAAAAACATCAGCTCAATTTGCCAGGGAAGAATACTTTTGCGTGTGACTCTGTTTGTCCTCTGTTCCTCTTTAACACAGTACTATCAATAAATTGAAGTGTTGTCGATCTCAATCTCTCGCTGACAGATCTTACTCGTTAGATCTGGACAAGTCAAGCATGCGGCTGCCTTCCCGTCGAGTTTGGTGAGATTTCTTTTCAGAATGAACCTCTCGTCTGAATTTGAGAATTTGAATTCAATTTAGAAAGAAGCTTTCATCGGTAAAAATGACCCCGAAGCAGCTGAACTTCTTGTAAATGCCAAATTGTTCACTAATGTTCCCCCTCCCCAAGCCCTTCCCTCTCCCCTCCCTTCCCTCTCCCCTCCCTTCCCTCTCCCTTCCCTTCCCTCTCCCCTCCCTTCCTCCTCCCCCTCCTCCTCTCCCCTGCCCCCTCTGCTTTCCCCTTCCCCATCCCCCTCCCTCTCCACCCACTTCCCTTCCCCCTCCTTCTTCCTCCTCCTCCTCTGCTTCCCCCTCCCCATCCCCTTCCCTCTCCCCTCCCTTCCCCCTCCTCCTCCTCTCCCCTGCCCCCTCTGCTTTCCCCTTCCCCATCCCCCTCCCTCTCCCCCCACTTTCCTTCCCCCTCCCCCCACTTCCCTTCCCCCTCCTTCTTCCTCCTCCCCCGCTGCTTCCCCATCCTGTCCCTCTCCCCCTCCCCTTACTCCTCCTCCCAGGCTGGCCTGAATGTGATCTCATGTAGTTGACTCTTAGCTGACAGGGCCTAGCAAGGTGCCCAGTTATCAAACTGCTGTAACTCCCTTGGATTATCTTATGCTGCTGCTCCAGTCACTGTGACACACACATACACCCACCCGCACACACACACGTACACACACAGACACACACACATGCACACTCACACATACACGCACACACAGATACACACAGACGCGCACACACACACACACCACATGCACACACACCACACGCACACACAAACGCATGCACACAAACACGCACACAGGCGTGCACACAAACACCCTAAATCATCGACTGCTGTCAGGAAAATGGCCCGGCGAGTGAGGTTATAATTCCTGAGGCAGTGTGCTCCAACAAAACACATGGCGGGGGTAAGGGGGATTTCTAATCGGGTATGGAGGTGGACGGGTCTCCCACCACAGGCCGCGATGCTGGTTTGCCATCCTGCTCCTGTCTCTGAGCCAGTTTGGAAGATGTTGATTTGGGTGGGGATTATGGCAGGAGGGTTGAGGGGGAGGGGTTCCGCAAGCAAAACATAGCTAGTCAGGCATCATTTCGGGACGATTGTATTTTGTCAAGGCTGACTACCATTCCCCCCCCCCACACCACAAAGCTGAGAGTGATGAATATGATCCAAGGATGGAGGCCCCCCTTCCCCCCACCCCACCGCTCCAGACCGTGGGTGGGACAGTGCTCCCATCGACCATCATCCACCATTCCTGACCCGTCCCCTCAAACAGGTGGCTGTGATTGAAGAATGGTCTCAGTTGGGGCTGCAGGCGGCCCTATGGAGGAGCACCCCCTCCAGCTTCCCTTCCCCCTCCTCCTTCCCCCTCCCCCTCTGCTTCCCCCAACCCTTCCCCATCCCTCTCTCCTCCCCCTCAGTTTTCCAATGCACTGACCCATTACTGACGCTTTAAACAAATAGCCATTGTTTGTGTGTAAGAAACCGGGACAGTGAGTGCTGAGAAGTAACACAACTTTAAAAGCAGCTTGAATTCTCCGACCTCACCTGCTGTCGGGATTCTCCAGTCCCGCTGCAGTGAATGGAGATTTGGGTGAGCGTCAAATTTCCCGTTCACGCTGACAGCGACAGTGAGTCCGGAAAATTCCGGCCTTATCCAATCCCAATTGTGTTCTTACCTGACATCCACATCGGATTGCTTTCCGGAAAGGAATAATTGGATCGTTCCTTAACTGAGTGAGTGACGTAGAGGTCCATCCCAGCTGAGATTGGCTAAATAAATTCAGAGTTGGGATTAAACCCCAGTGATGCTTTGGTTGGTAGCATTGAGCCGTTAGCGATAGCATTTGTAACAACTTTATTTAATATCCATGATTTTGAAACTGTTGTACATTACATATAAAGACTAGTCATATCTCAAAGTGCAATCTAGGTGCCATAGTGAAACTTCAGTCCGATTGCTAATAAGATTTTAAAGTTTATTTATTAGTGTCACAAGTTAGGCTTACATTGACACTGCAATGAAGTTACTGTGAAAATCCCCTAGTCACCACACTCCGGCGCCTGTTCGGGTACACTGAGGGAGAATTTAGCATGGCCAATGCACCTAACCAGCACATCTTTCAGACTGTGGGAGGAAACCAGAGCACCCGGAGGAAACCCACGCAGACACGGGGAGTACGTGCAGACTCCGCACAGACAGTGACCCAAGCTGGGAATCGAACCCGGGTCCCTGTGGACACTAACCACTGTGCCACCGTGCCGCAGATTTGGTTTGATCATAATGTGATTTCCTCGCCGTTCTACGTTATTGTTCTACCCTGTAAGCCTGAACGAGTGGAGAAAGGCTGGAAGGGCTGAATAGCCTACTCTAGAAGGAGGGGGAGCCATCTCTGGGTCAATCTTTTCTACATAGAATCATAGAAACCCTACAGTACAGAAAGAGGCTTTTCGGCCCATCGAGTCTGCACCGACCACAATCCCACCCAGGCCCTACCCCCATATCCCTACATATTTTACCCGCTAATCCCTCTAACCTACGCATCTCAGGACACTAAGGGGTAATTTTAGCATGGCCAATCAACCTAACCTGCACATCTTTGGACTGTGGGAGGAAACCGGAGCACCCGGAGGAAACCCACGCAGACACGAGGAGAATGTGCAAACTCCACACAGACAGTGACCCAAGGCGGGGATCGAACCCAGGTCTCTGGAGCTGTGAAGCAGCAGTGCTAACCACTGTGCTACCGTGCTGCCCTCAAATCCTGAGGAAGGTTTCAGAACAGAGTGATTGAAGTTTAGAAGCATGTTGCTTTTTATTTTTCATGTTTAACAAACAGGATTGTCAGGAAAGGGAAAAAAAAGAGATGTGGATCCTAAACTTAAATAAAATCATTGCATTATGTTGTTTCGACCATCCGTTTGAAATTATTTGGATTTTTGTTCACCCTTAGGGGGGAGTTTTCCCAACACGCCTGCCACGGGAATCGTATCAGGCGGTGTGGAGGGCAGACCACGGCAAAGTCCATTGACCTCAGGCAGGATTTTCCAGTTCTGAGGCAAGTGCGGTTGGAAAATCCTGCCCTCAGTCTGAGTAACAATAATGCCCTTTAAGCTGCTTTGAAATGCAAATTTGTGCTTTTCAAAAGGTATTCTTGTAAATGTTATCCTTATTTTTGTTGTCGAACAACAGAAATATGGAAAGCTATTTGGATTATAGAAACATAGAAACTAGGGCGGCATGGTAGCACAGTGGTTAGCACTGCTGCTTCACAGCTCCAGGGACCTGGGTTCGATTCCCGGCTTGGGTCACTGTCTGTGTGGAGTTTGCACATTCTCCTCGTGTCTGCGTGGGTTTCCCCCGGGTGCTCCGGTTTCCTCCCACAGTCCAAAGGTGTGCGGGTTAGGTTGATTGGCCATGCTAAAATTGCCCCTTAGTGTCCTGGGACGCGTGGATTAGCGGGTAAAATATGTAGGGATATGGGGGTAGGGCCTGGGTGGGATTGTGGTCGGTGCAGACTCGATGGGCCGAATGGACTCTTTCTGTACTGTAGGGTTTCTATGATTTCTAAAAAAAAAGGAAGCAGGAAGAGGCCATTCGGCCCTTTGAGCCTGCTCTGCCATTCATTATGATCATGGCTGATCATCAAATTCAATATCCTGATTCCCCCCACTTCCCTCCCTATATCTCTTGATCCCTTTAGCCCCAAGAGCGATATCTAATTTCTTCTTGAAATCAGACAATGTTTTCGCCTCAACTACTTTCTGTGGTAGTGAATTCCACACATTCACCACCCTCTGGGTGAAGAAATTTCTCCTCACCTCAGTCCTAAAAGGTTTACCTTTTATCCTCAAACAATGACCCCTAGTTCTGGACTCCCCCACCATCGGGAACATTCTTTCTGAATCTACCCTGTCTAACCCTGTGAGAATTTTATAAGTTTCTATTATGATTTTCTATTGCATTGCCACTGTAGTATTTCCTTTCACCGAACTGCAGAATAGGATATTCTCGCATTTAACAGGTATTGGTTTACTTTCCAAGTAATTGTTTTTTCCCTATTATCAGGTGTAATCTCTCTGTGTTGCCCAACATCCAGGGCAGGGAAGAGAAACACATGAACTCCCCTGATTTAACCAACACCACTATTGGCACTAAAGCGTCGTTCTTGTGCCGTGAGCTCCACATCGTAACTGGGCTGAGTTTGGGACTTCACCCTGTGGGGGAACAGTGCTCATAATATTCTCTGTAATGGAGGACATTGGCACCAATACTACATACCACCACGCTGCCTCAGCACACTGGGCAGAATTCCCCCATTTCGAGACACAGGGCGGAACTTTACCGTCCTGCCCACCACGGGAATCGTAGCGGGCCGGACACGGACCATGCAGAGGTCTGTTGACCTTGGGGGGGCGGGATTTTCCAGTCTTGGGCAAGCGTGGCCGGAAAATCCCACTCTACGTGCCGCAACATGAGTGGGACTGGGCCAAATCGCCCAACCCCTACCTCATTAATTATGCTTGCGGGTGTTTGACGCTGTATTCAGTGGCAGGACAGGTCTGGGTGGCACGTAGTCCATGTTGTATCCAGGTGCCATATTGAAAGGTGCCCAAAATCACTGACCCACAATTGAGGTGGACCTCCTGAAAATGAAGATGGAGCTCCTGGAACATTCTGGGGCTGGAAGATGGACCCCCTCCTAATCCAGAAAGTTCACCTACAGATGGACCCCCGACCCACTGCTGTGGTCTTCCGGGGTCCAGTGTTGAGGGCGACCTCCATCCTGGACTCCGGAGGCAGGCCCAGGCATTGTTCGGATGAGTCCTGACATCCACACGGAGCATTGTTCTTGACACGCTGTTGTGTTATTCCGCCTGCACTGCGGAGAATCTGGGGTGAGGGGGGGGTTTGGGCTTCCACTATATCCCTGTAACTGGATGCAAATACGGTTCACATCGGCCTCAGGCAGGTATTCCGACCGCCACGGCAGGCACCAGCAGAAGATCTGCCGCCGTAAATACACACTGGCGTGAAACCGATTTCTGATCCTCCTGCCATATTCTCCCCACATACCCACCATCAAAACACGCCAGCCGAGGCTTGGGAGAATTCCTTGACAATGGCCACATCAGTGCTTAATTTGATATTGTGCTCCTTACACAGCCACAAGCCACACAACAAGTCATTGGCGGGCATCCCGCTTCAGTGAATGGTGACCAAATTCTCTGACTTGGTTGCAGCAGGAGCGTGGCGTGAACGGCAGGTAAGATTGCGTCCCCAGTCTTTGAAGCAAGCTCAACCTTGTTTAATTTGTCCTCAGAATGAGCATCATTGGTAAAGCTGACAATGTATTGTCCATTCCCTAGTTTCCCTCAGTGGGGAGTTGCCGGCGTTGGACTGGGGTGGGCACAGTAAGTAGTCTCACAACACCCGGTTAAAGTCCAACAGGTTTATTTGGTAGCCCAAGCTTTCGGAGCGCTGCCCCTTTGTCAGGTGAGTGACTAAAGTCCTGTTGGACTTTAACCTGGTGTTGTGAGATTACTTCCTGTAGTTTCCCTCAAGGTAGGTGGCGATGATGAACTTGCTTCTTAAACCACCCCATGCTCTTCCCTATCACTGTAATCTCCTGCAGCCTGACAGCGCTCCCAAATATCTGCACCGCTCCAATTCTGGCCCCTTGCATATTCCCAGTTACATCTTCTCTGTCATTGGCAGTTACAGCTGTAGGCTCTGAACTTCCCCCTTTAAACCTCTCAGACTCTCGAGTTCTCTCTTCTCCTTAAGACCTACCTCGGACTGAACTTTTGGTCACCTGCCCAAATATCTGCTTACGCGACTGTGCCAGGTCAGTTGGAAAATGCTGCCTGGCGGGACATTTTATGATGTTCGAGGTTCTGTATAACAGCAGGTTGCCATGAAGGTCCTCCCGCTGATGCTGTTAGGTTAGGCTAAAACAGTGACCCGAGTATAAATCCAGAGTCGTTGCAAATATTTAGCCCAGTCTGGGATAATTGTACGATTCATTTGGTAATATTGTTAATACTGCATTAATATTAGGAGCAAAAGTGGACAGGGTGGTATAACATTACACAAAACAGAGAGGGTTGAAATGCCATGTACTGACGGGGTCCAGTTACCCACTGTGTTACTCTAGGGCTCTGCTGCCTTTTAAAGATCCAGGGATATGATTTCCAAGCTCTGTGTAGGCTTTGGCAGCCTACTCCAAGATTCGGTGACAAAGATCACAGTAATCTAATGACTTGTTGATTTTCTGCTGGAACAGCTTGACAAGACAGCCATTGTCACCACGTAAACATTAGCACTCAATCAGCAGCCCTTTGGAGGCACGTAGTAAATAAACGCATTTGGACAATGCTCAGAACGAGAGGTGCCAGCAACTGACACAAATTTGAACAACTGCCCTACATAATGAGCAGCCCGAGTACAGGCTTATTAATCAGTGCCGTGTAATCGACGTAGCATGCACTGAAAGAAGCTTCAGTGCTGATGAATCCAAGGGACACAATTAATCACCTCCCGCCTCAACTGTGTAATGAAGGTGTTGCAAAATCTGATAAGGAGCCTTGAAAGTTAATTATGCAAATGATAGACTCACTGTGAAAGTCACGATGCTGGAACCTGTGACAAATTACTTTTACTTGACTGTTTAGCTTACCAATTTAATTGACCTGTAAGTGAGAGATTTAGGAGCCTGACAATAAGAGGTGCCTTCATCCTCATTTGCATTCCACCCACATTGAAAAGCCTGCCCATACCGATGTCACGAACATGGCCTGAGCCTGTAAAAGCGATGCTCTGTTATTCCTCTCTCTGTGATCTCTTTGTAGTTTTTGTGGCGTGGCGTTGACGGTTAGCACTGCTGCCTCACAATGCCAGGGACCCGGGTTCGATTCCCGGCTTGGGTCACTGTCTGTGTGGAGTCTACACATTCTCCCCGTGTCTGCGTGGGTTTCCTCCGGGTGCTCCGGTTTCCTCCCACAGTCTGAAAGACGTGCTGGTTAGATGCATTGACCCGAACAGGTGCCGGAGTGTTGCCACTAGGGGAATTTCACAGTAACTTCATTGCACTGTTAATGTAAGCCTTACTTGTGACTAATACATAAACTAACTAAACGTATCAACCTCAAATAGAAAAGCAGAAAATGCTGTTTTAAAGTTGATTTATTAGCGTCACAGATAGGCTTACATTAACACCGCAATGAAGTTACTGTGAAGATCCCTTAGTCGCCACACTCCAGCACCTGTTCGGGTACACTGAGGGAGAATTATCTAGGTGTTCCAGGGTTGAGTGCAGGGAGATGGTGTCTCTTGCGGTAATAGGCAAACTGTGGTGGATCCAGGCAATCTAGCAGGTTGGAACTGATTTGTGCCATGACTAACCTTTCAAAGCACTTTATAATGATGGATGTCAGAGCCACCGGGTGATAGTCATTGCAGCACGCTTTTTCGCTTTGGTGCTGGGATGATGATCATCTTCTTGAAGCAGATAGGGACCTCAGATTGTTGTAAAGAGAGATTGAAGATGTCTGTGAATACCCCTGCCAGCAGGTCCGCACAGGATCTGAGCGCTTGTCCGTGGGAGGATTGTGGGAGGAAACCGGAGCACCCGGAGGAAACTCGCGCAGAGACAAGGAGAACGTGCAGACTCCGCACAGACAGTGACCCAAGCCGGGAATCGACCCCAGGTCCCTGAGGCAGCAGTGCAATCCACTGTGCCACCATGCCGAAGGATGCTGAGTGTTTCCAGCATATTCTGTTTTTATTTCAGGTTTTTACCATCCACAGTATTTTGTGTTCAATGCTTCTCCGATGCTTGCCCAGCATAGAGCAAGTGGGCCTGCCCTTGGCGATTCCAGGACAGCCAGCATGTCTCCCAGAAGCTATCCCATCACCATAAGGGTCCAGCCCACTCTTCTCCCCGCCCATCAGTGTCAACAGGGGCTCACTTAGCCACACTCTTATCTCTGGGTCAGAGAGTTGCGGGTTCAAGTTCCATTCCAGACAGCTCGGCAGACACTTTAATGTAACACTGAGAGATTGTGGCAAGTGCTTTCTGGTGAGACCTTAAAATAAAACTCCACCTGCCCTCATGGAAGGATGTAAAAAATCCTCTTAAAATTAAACCAGTTGGGTCTGTATTCCTTGGGGTTCAGAAGAATGAGAGGTGGTCATAGAACCCTTACAAAGCAGAAGCAGGCTATTTGGCCCATCAGGTCTGTACTGACTCTCTGACAGAGCACCTTATCCTGACCCCACATGTTTACCCTGCTAATCAAACTAACCTGCACATCTTTGGACTGTGGGAGGAAACCAGAGCACCTGGAGGAAACCCACACAGACACGGGGAGAACATGCAGACTTCACATAGACAGTCACCCGAGGCCGGAATTGAACCCGGATCCCTGGCGTTGCGAGGCGGCAGTGCCAACCACTGTGCCACCATGCTGCCCTACGATAAGATTCAAACATATAAGATTCTTAGGGGCGTTGACAAGGTAAATGTTGGGATGATGTTTTCACTCGGGTGAGAGTGAGGGACCAGAGGGCAGAGTCACAGAATAAGGGGGTGCTCATTTAAGAGAGATCTGAGGAAGAATTTCTTCTCTCAAAGAGTGGTGAATCTTTGGAATTCTTTATCCCAGGAAGCTGTGGAGGGCGAGTCCTCGAACATTTTTAAGGATGGGATCGATAGGTTTTTAATCAGTAGGGGATTCAGGGTTACGGAGATAAGGCAGGAAAGTGGACTTGGGGATTGTTAGATCAACCATGAACTTATTAAATGGCGGAACAGACTTGAAGGGCTGAATGGCCTATTCCGGTTCCACTTCTCATGGTTTCATGGTCTATGGTGCTACTTGAAGACATCTCAGCCAACCTTTATCCCTCAGCCAGGTGCTAAAGTGGATTAGCTGATAGATTATTGCTTCTGTTTGTGGAACTTTGCTGTACACAAAATGGCTGCCATGTTTTCTATATTACTGCACTGGCTACAATTCAAAAGCACTTCATTGGTTGTGAGCGGCCTTTGGTTGATTCTGAGCTGGTGAACGGTGGGCAAAACCACCAAACCATGTAGGCCAGAATGTGGCAGGTTCAGTGCACGGTGCATGGGCAGGTAGCTGGAGTAGTAACCACAATGCTACATTTTAGCCTCAGCACCTCTAGGTTAGGAAGAGGAAAAAAAGCCAATCAGGGAACCTGCTTATGATTTCCTTGACTCATACAAGTGCAGAAATTGTAGGCAGCAGCGATAGGCACAGCTGTGGCGTTTGCCACAGTCAAGTCGCCTTCATTTATATTGAAAAGTGGAAATAAAACCCAAGTTTTCAGTATATTAGGTGAAAACACTTTCCCAGTAAAGGTCAAGTGTCCATACTAAATACAGGTCCATATTAAACTGTGCATTATAGAGACAGAGCCAGAAATTATAGATACATCCAGCAGAGCCATGAAGAGATGCCTCACGGTCAGATGACACTAATCTAGCTTCTGGTAAATGTTAGGTGAAACGTTGAGTGTGTTCAGGGATGTGTGTTTACGTTACAGTGGACATGGGCGGCACGGTGGCACAGTGGTTAGCACTGCTGCCTCTCAGTGCCAGGAACCTGGGTTCGATTCCCAGTTTGGGCCACTGTCTGTGCGGAGTCTGCAGATTCTCCCCATGCCTGCATGGGTTTCCTCCGGGTGCTCCGGTTTCCTCCCACAGTCTGAAAGACGTGCTGGTTAGGTGCACTGGCCACACTAAATTCTCCCTCAGTGTACCCGAACAGCCGCCGGGGTGTGGCAACTCGGGGATTTTCACAGTAACTTCATTGCAGTGTTGATGCTAGCCGACTTGTGACACTAATAAATAAGCTTTGAAAGTTTTATATAAACTGATAAAAAATGTGCGTTAAGATGATTTTCACAGGGTTCCCTCCCTGACTCGCCTTCTGAATTACAGCCGTTCTGATTGGAGGCCGGTTGCTAACTGGTGAGCTGTCTGATGCCGCTGGCTTCAGTTTTAATCCACTGTGTAAGCACAGAGCCAGGAGCATCATGTTCCAATGTGATGATTGATTGCGCACGTAGTTAACTTAATAAATACACACTGACGCATGCTCTCACAGTGGACTCAGTTGTCTCCCAGGTGAGCAGAGGGGTGATTCAATCTAGCAGTGGCTTACGGGATCCTTGAAAATATTTGCCACAAATACCTTGAGGATCATGATCAAGCTCATCGAGTTGGGAAACCTTGTTAATAACAGGAGCCCCGACGCCTGCTACTTCCTGCTGCCTCAGAAAAGCAGCCAGCATAATCAAGGACCCCACGCACCCCGGACATTCTCTCTTCCGTCGGGAAAAAGATACAAAAGTCTGAGGTCACGTACTAACCGACTCAAGAACAGCTTCTTCCCCGCTGCCGTCAGACTTTTGAATGGGCCTATCTTATACTATGTTGATCTTTCTCTGCACCCTAGCTGTTACTATAACACTACATTCTGCACCCTCTCCTTTCCTTCTCCCCTATGTACTCTATGAACAGTATGCTTTGTCTGTATAGCGCGCAAGAAACAATACTTTTCACTGTATACTAATACATGTGACAGTAATAAATCAAATCAAATACTCTGGCGATATAAAAGTGCTAAGCAGAATTAGGGATATCTAGTAAACGATTAAATACTTGTCTGAAGATGTAATTTAAAAGAATATGTGACAAGGGATTATTTTATTCTACTTTTTGACATCCAGGAACTAAACTGAAGCGAAAACTTTGCTCTAGGCTGAGGCTGCACCCTGGAATACCTTAAGTGTTAGTAAAGTTGCAGAAGGCCAGTCATTACCTTAAATGATATACCTTTGAACTAGCAGTGAAATTCAGCCAAAATCCATATTGTCATAGGTGGCAACACAGGTGGAGAAGGTGGTGAAGAAGGCATATGGTATGCTTGCCTTTATAGGACGGGGTATAGAGTATAAAAGCTGGAGTCTGATGATGCAGCTGTATAGAACGCTGGTTAGGCCACATTTGGAGTACTGCGTCCAGTTCTGGTCGCCGCACTACCAGAAGGACGTGGAGGCATCGGAGAGAGTGCAGAGAAGGTTTACCAGGATGTTGCCTGGTATGGAGGGTCTTAGCTATGAGGAGAGATTGGGTAGACTGGGGTTGTTTTCCTTGGAAAGACGGAGAATGCGGGGAGATCTAATAGAGGTGTACAAGATTATGAAGGGTATAGATAGGGTGAACAGTGGGAAGCTTTTTCCCAGGTCGGAGGTGACGATCACGAGGGGTCACGGGCTCAAGCTGAGAGGGGCGAAGTATAACTCAGATATCAGAGGGATGTTTTTTACACAGAGGGTGGTGGGGGCCTGGAATGCGCTGCCAAGTAGGGTGGTGGAGGCAGGCACGCTGACATCGTTTAAGACTTCCCTGGATAGTCACATGAGCAGCCTGGGAATGGAGGGATACAAACGATTGGTCTAGTTGGACCAAGGAGCGGCACAGGCTTGGAGGGCCGAAGGGCCTGTTTCCTGTGCTGTACTGTTCTTTGTTCTTTGTCACCTGCTTGATGAATTGACTGCTCAGGATCCGTCACGTTTCTCACTGAGTTTGTCCACGATCTACAAGTCACGAGTCAGGAATGTGATGGAATGCTCTGCACTGGCGTGGATGAAGCCTGACACCATCCAGGTCAAAACAACACATTTTATCAGCGCCCCACTCACCACCTTAAAAATCTCCACCTAAATGCAAAGCGGCAAGAGTGAGTACCCACCAGCAAGACGCGGTGTTAATGTAAGCCTACTTGTGACACTAATAGATAAACTTTAAACACTCATCAAGACTCCTTCGAGAGCGCCTTCCAAACCACCAACTTCTTCCCCTTGGAAAGACAGTAGGACATACTGGAGCCTCACCACTTGATTTGATTTGATTTATTATTGTCACATGTATTAACATATAGCGAAAAGTATTGTTTCTTGCGCGCTATACAGACAAAGCATACCGTTCATAGAGAAGGAAAGGAGAGAGTGCAGAATGTAGTGTTACAGTCATAGCTAGGATGTGGAGAAAGGTCAACTTAGTGCGAGGTAGGTTCATTCAAATGTCTGATGGCCGCAGGGAAGAAGCTGTTCTTGAGTCGGTTGGAACGTGACCTCAGATTTTTGTATCTTTTCCCTGACGGAAGAAGGTGGACGAGAGAATGTCCGGGATGAGTGGGGTCCTTGATTATGCTGGCTGCTTTCCCGAGGCTGCAGGAAGTGTAGACAGAGTCAGTGGGTGGGAGGCTGGTTTGCGTGATGGACTGGGCTTCATTCACAACCCTTTGTAGTTTCTTGCAGTCTAACTATGGTTTTGGCATGGGGGGACCAGGGCAGGTTGTTGGTGATCTGGACACTAAAAACTTGAAGCTCTCGACCATTTCTATTTTGTCCCCATTGATGTAGACAGGGACACTTCTCATTTCTCTACCAAGTCAAACACATGCTGACTTGGAAATATATAATATTTTCTCCATTATCGCTGGGTCAGAATTCTGGAACTCCCTCTTTAATAGCATTGTGGACGTACCTATAACACATGGACTGCAGGAGCTCAAAAAGGCAGTTCACCGTCACTTTCTGGAGTTCATTATTTTTTATTTGTTTCAGAGATAAGATAAGGGGGGAAAGGTTCAGTGGAGATGTGCGGGGGAAGTTTATTGCACAGAGGGTGGTGGGGGCCTGGAATGCACTGCCAAGTGAGGTGGTTGAGGCAGATACATTAGCCACATTTAAGATGTTTCTTGATAGACAAATGGGGAATAGAGGAATATAAGCGGTTGGTCCAGATAGGTAAATGTGATTGGCGCAGGCTTGGAGGGCCGAAGGGCAAACAAAGAACAATACAGCACAGGAACAGGCCCTTCGGCCCTCCAAGCCCATGCCGCTCCCTGGTCCAAACTAGACCATTCTTTTGTATCCCTCCATTCCCACTCCGTTCATATGTCTGTCTAGATAAGTCTTAAATGTTCCCAGTGTGTCCGCCTCCACCACCTTGCCTGGCAGCGCATTCCAGGTCCCTACCACCCTCTGTGTAAAATATGTCCTTCTGATATCTGTGTTAAACCTCCCCCCCTTCACCTTGAACCTATGACCCCTCGTGAACGTCACCACCGACCTGGGGAAAAGCTTCCCACCATTCACCCTATCTATGCCTTTCATAATCTTATACACCTCTATTAAGTCTCCCCTCATCCTCCGTCTTTCCAGGGAGAACAACCCCAGTTTACCCAATCTCTCCTCATAACTAAGCCCCTCCATCCTATTCCTGTGCTGTACTGTTCTTTGTTCTTTGTATTCATGTATTCGTTAAGATGCTCCTTAAAAGTCACTATCATATCATATAATGTAGGTCCATTCAGAAGTCTGATGGCAGCAGGGAAGAAGCTGTTCTTGAGTCGGTTGTACCTTTTTACCGATGGAAGAAGGTGGAAGAGAGAATGTCCGGGGTGCATGGGGTCCTTGATTGTGTTGGCAGCTTTTCCCAGGCAGCGGGAAGTGTAGACAGTGTCAATGGATGGGAGGCTGGTTTGTGGTTTGGATTGGGCTACATTCACGACCTTTTGTCATTCCTTGTGGTCTTGGGCAGAGCAGGAGCCATACCAAGCTGTGGTACATCTGGAAAGAATGCTTTCTATGGTGCACCTGTAAACATTGGTGAGAGTCGTAGTGGGCATGCCGAAATTCCTTAGCCTCCTAAGAAGTAGAGGCGCTGGTGGATGCGGATGGGAACATATGTTTGGTGTAGATCACAGAGATACGACAAGACTAGTATAATTACACTTGCACTGGCATCATTATCCGAGCCTCTTATTGTCACAGTGAAATTCACATAGTTTTGTTTTAAGTGTGATGAATTAATTTGGCAAATAGGCAACCACTTTGAGCATAACAGAGTCTGACAAACAATGACATTAATGACTAGTTAATCTGGTTTTGGTGCTGCTGGCACTTGCAAAGCTCTTTGTTTAAATTGCTTCATGTGATCTTTAACCCTTATGCAAACCATCAAAACAGACCCTGCAGTTACTGCCAAACGACAGCACCAATCACAAAGCAGGATCCGTCCAGTGTTGCCTCTTTATAGGACACATTTGGAAGGCTTGTGGACTGTGGTTTAGTCTGAATTGTTCTAGCTTATTGTGATACTCCCTTTCTTGTTCCACAGCTGGGATGAATTAGAGTCATAGAGGTTTACAGCATGGAAACAGGCCTTTCTGCCCAACTTGTCCATGCTGCCCCTTTTTTGGGGGTTCTGTATCTGCTGTGTTTTTGGATGATGTTGCCAAGGAGCAGAAATAGAAGGGAGGAATGGATAGTGACTACTGGTGTGCCTCTGGGACCGCAATTGTTTGCAATTTACATAGATGATTTGGAGTTGGGGACCAAGTGTAGTGTGTCAAAATTTGCAAATGACACTAAGTCGAGTGGCAGAGCAAAGTTTGCAGAGGATGCTGAAAGTCTGCAAAGGGCTATAGATAGTCTAAGTGAGTGGGCGAGGGTCTGGCAGATGGAGTACAATGTTGGTAAATGTGAGGTCATCCATTTTGGTATGAATAACAGCAAAATGGACTATTCATAGAATCATAGAAACCCTACAGTGCAGAAAGAGGCCATCTGGCCCATCGAGTCTGCACTGACCACAATCCCACCCAGGCCCTACCCCCATATCCCTACACATTTATCCACTAATCCCTCTAACCTACACATCTCAGGACACTAAGGGGCAATTTTAGCATGGCCAATCAACCTAACCCGCACATCTTTGGACTGTGGGAGGAAACCGGAGCACCCGGAGGAAACCCACGCAGACACGGGGAGAATGTGCAAACTCCACACAGACAGTGACCCAAGCGGGAATCGAGCCCGGGTCCCTGGAGCTGTGAAGCAGCAGTGCTAACCACTGTGCTACCGTGTCGCCCTCACCCTTATTATTTAAATAGTAAAAAATTGCAGCATGCTGCTGTGCAGAGGGACCTGGGTGTCCTTGTGCAAGAATCTCAAGGAGTTGGTTTGCAGGTGCAGCAGGTAATTAAGAAGGCAAATGGAATTTTATCCTTTATTGCTAGAGGGATGGAGTTTAAAAACAGCGAGGTTATATTGCAGCTGTATAAGGTGTTGGTGAGGCCACACCTGGAGTACTGTGTACAGTTTTGGTCTCCTTGAGAAAGGATATACTGGCACTGGAGGGGGTGCAGAGGAGATTCACTAGGTTGATTCTGGAGTTGAGAGGATTGGTTTATGAGGAGAGACTGAGTAGACTGGGGCTATACTCATTGGAATTCAGAAGAATGAGGGAAGATCTTATAGAAACATATAAGATTATGAAGGGAATAGATAAGATAGAAGCAGGGAAGTTGTTTCCACTGGTGGGTGAAACTACAACTAGGGAGCATGGCCTCAAAATAAGGGGGAGCAGATTTAGGACTGAGTTGAGGAGGAACTTCTTCACACAAAAGATTGTGAATCTATGGAACTCCCTGCCAGTGAAGCATTTGAGGCTACTTCATTGAATGTTTTTAAGGCAAGGATAGATACATTTTTGAACAGTAAAGGAATTAAGGGTTATGGTGAGTGGGCGGGTAAGTGGAGCTGAGTCCACGAAAAGATCCGCCATGATCTTGTTGAATGACGGAGCAGGCTCGAGGGGCCAGATGGCCTACTCCTGCTCCTAGTTCTTATGTTCTTATGATAGACCATAGAAACTGGGAACCCCAATATCATCTCAATTACTAATTTTAGAAATCTCACCAATATATTTTTGGTAGCCAAGTGTATTAAGGGATGGGAAGCTAAAATCATACTACTGGAGAAAGGATATGGATCAGCAATGGTCTTACTGAACGGCAAAACGGGTGAGCGGCTGCATAGCTTTCTTGGTCACTACACGACCAGAAGGACGTGGAAGCTTTGGAGAGAGTGCAAATGAGGTTCACCAGGATGTTGCCTGGTCTCGAGGGTGATGACTATGAGGAGAGATTGAATAAACTTTTCACTGGAAAGACAGAGACTGAGGGGAGACCTGATAGAGGTCTATAAAATTATGAGAGGCATAGACAGGCTGGATAGCCGGAGGCTTTCCCCAGGGTGGAAGTGTCAATTACAAGGGGGCACAGGTTCAAGGTGAGTGCGGGAAAGTTTAAGGGAGATGTGCAGGGGAATTTTTTCATGCAGAAAGTGGTGGGTACCTGGAACACGCTGCCAGAGGAGGTGGTAGAAGCAGGCACATTAGTAACATTTAAGAGGCATCTGGATGGGTACATGAATAGGGAGGGAATAGAGGGATACAGACCAAGTAGAGGCAGAAGGTTTTTATTGAGTTTAGTTAGGCCATCGTGATTGGCACGGGCTTGGAGGGCCGAAGGGCCTATTCCTGTGCTGTACTATTTTTTGTTCTTGTTCTTGTTAGGATTCCTAACTACTAGAAGTTAGTACAGTAACTTCTACCACTATAAAAACCAGTTTGTGGTAAAACCAGTTATCGCCATTTCCACAGAGAGAGATTAATTGCCAACCTAATGACTCCCATTATATTACTGAGTAGCTTCTAATGAATAAATGATATCTGTAGACTATTGACCATGGAAAGATTTGCCTGACTTTCTCCACTGTTGAGAAGCCGAACATGCAGCTTTAAGAGTAACTGGAGAGGTGCAAATCTTCAGGCACATCAGGACTGTTTAGAGTCGCATTTCGGGTTTTGACAACCTGGCCTGCAACTTCTTAATTTTAAAGGACAGATTGCAGGTGAAACCACACAGCTGTCCTGTGTGTGCACATTGGCAGTCTGGCTAGCCAATGATCATAGACACATTGGCAGCCTGATAGCAGCTGTTCAAATTGGCCGCTGCCAGTGACATGTACTAAGTAAAGTCAGCACAAGGAACCCTCTGCCTCCGCACGGTAGCACAGTGGTTAGCACTGCTGCTTCACAGCTCCAGGGACCTGGGTTCGATTCCCGGCTCGGGTCACTGTCTGTGTGGAGTTTTCACATTCTCCTCGTGTCTGCGTGGATTTCCTCCGGGTGCTCCGGTTTCCTCCCACAGTCCAAAGATGTGCGGGTTAGGTTGATTGGCCGTGCTAAAATTGCCCCTTAGTGTCTTGAGATGGGTAGGTTAGAGGGATTAGTGGGTAAATATGTGGGGATATGGGGGTAGGGCCTGGGTGGGATAGTGGTCGGTGCAGACTCGATGGGCCGAATGGCCTCTTTCTACACTGTAGGGTTTCTATGATTTCCGGGAAGGGTTTTGGACACTTCAGCATTCGTGGCCTTGTCTTGCTGATTTTATTTCTACAGTAGCTTTGCTATTAGGTGCAACCAAGCAAAGTCAATGGAGTATAATACCTAGGGTTGCCAACTTTGGCACAATGGTTAACACTGCTGCCTCACAGCGCCAGGGACCCAGGTTCGATTCCTGGCTTGGGTCACTGTCTGTGTGGAGTTTGCACGTTCTCCCCGTGTCTGCGTGGGTTTCCTCCGGGTACTCCCGTTTCTTCCCACAGTCCAAAGATGTACGGGTTGGGGGGTTGATTGGCCATGGTAAATTGCCCTTCGTGTCAGGGGGACTAGCTATGGTAAATGCATGGGGATGGGGCCTAGGTGGGATTGTGGTCGGTGCAGACTCGATGGGCCGAATGGCCTCCTTGTGCACTGTAGGGATTCTATGATAAGCCTGGTGGTTTAGCAACCTGAATGATATCCCCCTGTGAAAATCAGCTGAATCACATTAGATGATTAACATACGTGCAAACACAGGAATTAGGAGCAGAGGTTGGCAAATTCAGCCCTTCGAGCCTCCTCCACCATTCAATCAGATCATGGCTGGTCTCAAATCTACCTCCCCACCTGTTCCCCGTATCCCTTTGCCCTGTTTTTAAAATTAGAAATGCATCTATCTCCTCTTGGAACCAGTCAACGATTCAGACTCCACCGCGCTCTGGGGCAGCGAGTTCCACAAATTCACCACCCCCTGCACAAACCTCTTTAATCAGAGGAGGGTCCTCCAATATCAAGTGGTTGTTGTTTAAAAAGAGATCCTGTGGTGGAGCTACCTAATAGGTTTCATTGACACACAATGAAGGTTCCTTACTTGAAGCTGTCCTATGATATAATGGAATACATATATCCCTATTTAGACTCTTCCAGCTTGTAGCCTTGTTTTGACGTCAGGCAGCAGGTGCGACTCTTTGTTGCAAGTTGTGTTCTTTGAAGTTTGAAACTTCTGTGAAGAGCAACCGCTGGATAATTGAGGACTCCTTCTATAATTGTATAATCTAGTTTGTGGCTGAATGACACAGTAGGATTTCTGGCAGTGAGTATTGCGAAATGAGGTGACTGGAACCCGTTTTACGACAACAAAAGAAAAGTTCTTCTAAATGTAAGTCGATAAAGCTGCAAAATTGACGCAGCAGCAACTGTTTGACGGCACCCACTGATAAACACTTCAGACAACGTGGAACCCAAGTATGGAGTCAGGGTGTATAGGATCTGAGCCAGGCTGAAGCAGTCTGCATGAACTGTAATTTCATCAATAAGTTTTACATTATTATTGTGCTGCTTCGTTGGGAAGGCATGTTTGACTGGGAAGAGGTGAATGCTGGAAGAAAATTGAAGCAATTTAGCAGGGAAAACTAGATATTAAAAAATGACCATTTTGCAATATCCATCAAACTGATATGATGAACTAAAAGGGAATATTGGTTAACAATAAAAAGCGTATTTATTCGCGTCACAAGTAGACTTACATTCACACTGCAGTGAAGTTATTGTGAGAATCCCCTGGTCGCCAACGCCTGTTCGGGGGCACTGAGGGAGAATTCAGCATGGCCAATGCACCTAACCAGCACGTCTTTGGGACTGTGGGAGGAAACCGGAGCACCTGGAGGAGACCCACGCAGACATGGGGAGAACGTGCAGACTCCGCACAGACAGCCACCCTAGCTGGGAATCGAACCCGGGTCTCTGGCGCTGTGAGGCAGCAATGCTAGCTACTGTGCCACCGTGCTGCCATAATAGCCACTAGCTTAGCCCAACAGGGATGACTGCATTCTGTGCTATTTTTCTTCAGTTTATATTTTTCCAGCTAATAAATCACAACCGAAAGCACAGATTCATTTTCCTTATAATTAGGGAAGTAGGGGTACTGATTCATGTGAGTAGTCATGTTGGCTCGAAACTGGAAAATATGGTTTTGCATTCGCTCAGGATGAGTTAGTCAAGTTTAGGGGAGGCAATGGCCTAGTGGTATTATCACTAGACTATTAATCCAGAAACTCAGCTAAATGTTCTGGGAACCCAGGTTCGAATCCCACCACGATAGATGATGGAATTTGAATTCAATATTTAAAAAATCTGGATTTAAGAATCTACTGATGATCATGAAACCATTGTCGATTGTCGGAAAAACCCATCTGGTTCACGAATGTCCTTTAGGGAAGGAAATCTGCCGTCCTTACCCGGCCTGGCCCACATGTGACTCCAGAGCTACAGCAATGTGGTTGATCTCAACTGCCCTCTGAAATGGCTTAGCGAGTCACTCAGTTCAAGGGCAACTAGGGATGGGCAATAAATGCTGGCCCAGCCAGCGACGACCATGTCCAAGGGCACAACCTCAGGCTAAAGGGATGATCCTTTAAAACAGAGATGAGGAGGAATTTCTTCAGCCAGAGAGTGGTGAATCTGTGGAACCCTTTGCCGCAGAAGGCTGTGGAGGCCAGGTCATTGAGTGTCTTTAAGACAGAGATAGATAGAGTTCTTGATTAATAAGGGGATCAGGGGTTATGGGGAAAAGGCAGAAGAATGGGGATGAGAAAAAAATCAGCCATGATTGAATGGCGGAGCAGACTCGATGGGCCGAGTGGCCTAATTCTGCTCCTATGTCTTATGGTCTTGTGAATGAATAAAATAAAAGCCCACTTCAAAGCCCACATGCCAGCTGTGGCTCAGTGGGTATTACTGTCATCACTCATTCGGAAAGTTGTTGCTTCAAATCTCCCTGCAGAGATCAGTGTGCCTCATCTAAGCTGACACCTAGGTGCAGTACTGCATTAGAAACATAGAAACATAGAAAAACTACAGCACAAAACAGGCCCTTCGGCCCACAAGTTGTGCCGAACACATCCCTACCTTCTAGGCCTACCTATAACCCTCCATCCTATTAAGTCCCATGTACTCATCCAGGAGTCTCTTAAAAGACCCTATTGAGTTCGCCTCCACCACCACTGACGGCAGCCGATTCCACTCGCCCACCACCCTCTGTGTGAAAAACTTCCCCCTAACATTTCCCCTGTACCTACCCCCCAGCACCTTAAACCTGTGTCCTCTCGTAGCAGCCATTTCCACCCTGGGAAAAAGTCTCTGAGAGTCCACCTGATCTATGCCTCTCAACATCTTATATACCTCTATTAGGTCTCCTCTCATCCTACGTCTCTCCAAGGAGAAAAGACCGAGCTCCCTCAGCCTATCCTCATAAGGCATGCTACTCAATCCAGGCAACATCCTTGTAAATCTCCTCTGCACCCTTTCAATCTTTTCCACATCCATTGTCAGAGGAATTCTTTCAGGTGGGATGGTCGACCAAGGTCCCTTCTACTGTCCCAGATGAATGTAAAATATCTAATGGTGCTATTTTAATGAAGAACATGGGTGTTCTTCCCCAGTGTCCTGGCCAATACCTATCTCTCCACCAATATCTAAAAGCAGATTATCTTATTGCTATCATAGTGCTGTCTGTGGGAGCTTGCTGTGCACAAATTGTCTGCCATGTTTCCTTCAGCAGTGAATACACCTCAAAAGTAAAGTATTGGTTTTGGGGTGTGCTGAAGTTAGAAAAGGCATTAGTGAAACGGAAGTTCCTTTCTTGAGTCAGTGTCTGTGCGGAGTCTGCACGTTCTCCCCATGTCTGCGTGGGTTTCCTCCGGGTGCTCCGGCTTCCTCCCGCAGTCCGAAAGATGTGCTGGTTAGGTGCATTGAATTTTATATTGAATTCAAATTCCACCATCTACCGTTGTGGGATTTGAACCTGAGCCCCCAGAACATTTAGCTGAGTTTGCTAAATTCTCCCTCAGTGTCCCCGAACCGGCGCCAGAGTGTGACGACCAGGGGATTTTCACTGCAGTGTTAATGTAACCTTAGAAACCTTAGAAACCCTACAGTGCAGAAAGAGGCCATCTGGCCCATCAAGTTGTTGCCTACCGGATGCCAAGGTCCGTGATGTCTCAGACCGTGTTTTCCAGATTCTGAAGGGGGAGGGGAAACAGTCACAAGTCGTGGTGCACATTGGTACCAATGACATAGGTAAGAGAAGGGACGGGGATTTAAAGCAGGAATTTCTGGAGCTGGGCTGGAAGCTGAGAGCCAAGACGAAACATGTGGTCACCTCTGGTACGTTGCCGGTACCACGTGATAGCGAGTTGAGGAACAGGGAGAGAGTGCAGTTAAATATGTGGTTGCAGGGATGGTGTAGGAGGGAGGGTTTCAGATACGTGGATAATTGGAACACGTTCTGGGGAAGGTGGGACCTGTACAAACAGGACGGGGTGCACCTGAACCAGAGGGGCACCAATATCCTCGGAGGGAAATTTGTTACGGCTCTTCAGGGGGGTTTAAACTAATTTGTCAGGGGAGTGGGAAAGGGAGTTGTAGTCCAGAAGTCAGTGAGGGTGGTGAGGTATTGGGGAAGGTATCAGGGTCAAGGGTGGGTACTGGTAGACAGGAAGGTGGGTTGAAGTGTGTCTACTTCAATGCAAGGAGCATCCGGAACAAGGTAGATGAACTTGGGGCGTGGATTGGTACTTGGGACTACGATGTTGTGGCCATTACGGAGACGTGGGTAGAACAAGGACAGGAATGGTTGTTGGACGTTCCGGGGTATAGATGTTTCACTAAGTGTAGGGAAGCTGGTAAAAGAGGTGGAGGAGTGGCATTGTTAATCAAGGATAGTTTAACGGCTGCGGAAAGGCACTTCGTGGGGGATCTGCACACTGAGGTAATATGGGCTGAAGTTAGAAATAGGAAAGGAGCGGTCACGTTGCTAGGAGTTTACTATAGGCCCCCAAATAGTAATAGAGATGTGGAGGAAGAAATTGCTAAGCAGATTATGGATATGTGTGGGGGTCACAGGGTAGTTGTCATGGGGGACTTTAACTTTCCAAATATTGATTGGAACCTTTGTAGGTCAAATAGTTTGGATGGGGCAGTTTTTGTGCAGTGTGTGCGGGAGGGTTTCCTGACACAATATGTGGATGGGCCGACTAGAGGTGAGGCCACATTGGATTTGGTACTGGGAAATGAACCGGGCCAAGTGTTAGATTTGGTTGTGGGAGAGCAATTTGGAGATAGTGACCACAATTCGGTGTCTTTTGTTATTGCAATGGAGAGGGATAGGGCCGTACGGCAGGGCAAGGTTTACAATTGGGGGAGGGGTAATTATGATGCGATTAGGCAAGAATTAGGGGGCATAAGTTGGGAACAGAAACTGTCAGAGAAAGGAACTAATGAAAAGTGGAATTTTTTCAAGGAACAAATACTGGATGTCCTTGATAGGTATGTTCCTGTCAGGCAGGGAGGAAATGGCCGAGTGAGGGAACCATGGTTCACAAAAGAGGTGGAATGTCTTGTGAAAAGGAAGAGGGAAGCTTATGTAGGGATGAGGAAACAAGGTTCAGATGGCTCGATTGAGGGTTACAAGTTAGCAAGGAATGAGCTGAAAAAGGGGCTTAGGAGAGCTAGGAGGGGACATGAGAAGTCCTTGGCGGGTCGGATCAAGGAAAACCCCAAGGCTTTTTACTCTTATGTGAGGAATAAAAGAATGACCAGGGTGAGGTTAGGGCCGGTCAAGGACAGTAGTGGGAACTTGTGTATGGAGTCAGTAGAGATAGGCGAGGTGATGAATGAATACTTTTCTTCAGTGTTCACCAAGGAGAGGGGCCATGTTTTTGAGGAAGAGAAGGTGTTACAGGCTAATAGGCTGGAGGAAATAGATGTTCGGAGGGAGGATGTCTTGGCAGTTTTGAATAAACTGAAGGTCGATAAGTCCCCTGGGCCTGATGAAATGTATCCTAGGATTCTTTGGGAGGCAAGGGATGAGATTGCAGAGCCTTTGGCGTTGATCTTTGGGTCCTCGCTGTCCACGGGGATGGTGCCAGAGGACTGGAGAATGGCGAATGTTGTTCCTCTGTTTAAGAAAGGGAATAGAAATGACCCTGGTAATTATAGACCGGTTAGTCTTACTTCGGTGGTTGGTAAATTGATGGAAAGGGTCCTTAGGGATGGGATTTACGACCATTTAGAAAGATGCGGATTAATCCGAGATAGTCAGCACGGATTCGTGAAGGGCAAGTCGTGCCTCACAAATTTGATAGAATTTTTTGAGGAGGTAACTAAGTGTGTTGATGAAGGTAGGGCAGTTGATGTCATATACATGGATTTTAGTAAGGCGTTTGATAAGGTCCCCCATGGTCGGCTTATGATGAAAGTGAGGAGGTGTGGGATAGAGGGAAAGTTGGCCGATTGGATAGGTAACTGGCTGTCTGACCGAAGACAGAGGGTGGTGGTCGATGGAAAATTTTCGGATTGGAGGCAGGTTGCTAGCGGTGTGCCGCAGGGATCAGTGCTTGGTCCTCTGCTCTTTGTGATTTTTATTAATGACTTAGAGGAGGGGGCTGAAGGGTGGATCAGTAAATTTGCTGATGACGCCAAGATTGGTGGAGTAGTGGATGAGGTGGAGGGCTGTTGTAGGCTGCAAAGAGACATAGATAGGATGCAAAGCTGGGCTGAAAAATGGCAAATGGAGTTTAACCCTGATAAATGTGAGGTGATTCATTTTGGTAGGACAAATTTAAATGTGGATTACAGGGTCAAAGGTAGGGTTCTGAAGACTGTGGAGGAACAGAGAGATCTTGGGGTCCATATCCACAGATCCCTAAAGGTTGCCAGTCAAGTGGATAGAGCTGTGAAGAAGGCCTATAGTGTGTTAGCTTTTATTAACAGGGGGTTGGAGTTTAAGAGCCGTGGGGTTATGCTGCAACTGTACAGGACCTTGGTGAGACCACATTTGGAATATTGTGTGCAGTTCTGGTCACCTCACTATAGGAAGGATGTGGAAGCGCTGGAAGGAGTGCAGAGGAGATTTACCAGGATGCTGCCTGGTTTGGAGGGTAGGTCATATGAGGAAAGGTTGAGGGAGCTAGGGCTGTTCTCTCTGGAGCGGAGGAGGCTGAGGGGAGACTTAATAGAGTTGTATAAAATGATGAAGGGGATAGATAGAGTGAACGTTCAAAGACTATTTCCTCGGGTGGATGGAGCTATTACAAGGGGGCATAACTATAGGGTTCGTGGTGGGAGATACAGGACGGATATCAGAGGTAGGTTCTTTACGCAGAGAGTGGTTGGGGTGTGGAATGGACTGCCTGCAGTGATAGTGGAGTCAGACACTTTAGAAACATTTAAGCGGTTATTGGATAGGCACATGGAGCACACCAGGATGATAGGGAGTGGGATAGCTTGATCTTGGTTTCAGATAAAGCTCGGCACAACATCGTGGGCCGAAGGGCCTGTTCTGTGCTGTACTGTTCTATGTTCTAAGTCTGCACTGACCACAATCCCACCCAGGCCCTACCCCCATATCCCTACATATTTATCCACTAATCCCTCTAACCTACGCATCTCAGGACACTAAGGGGCAATTTTAGCATGGCCAATCAACCTAACCCACACATCTTTGGACTGTGGGAGGAAACTGGAGCACCCAGAGGAAACCCACGCAGACATGAGGAGAATGTGCAAACTCCACACAGACAGTGACCCAAGCCGGGAATCGAACCCAGGTCCCTGGAACTGTGAAGCAGCAGTGCTAACCACTGTGCTACCGTGCCGCCCTGTAAGCCTGCTTATGACAATAATAAATAAACTATAAACTTATTTTGGTTATTTCCCCTTCTCCCCCAAGCCCAAGAGTCTGCTGATATTGATTATTGATTTTAACTTTAGGCTTCCTGGTTCACGTACATGCATTTTAAGACTTCTCTCTATTCAGAGTTTGATTTAGCTTTCTCCCTTCATATAATGGTGCAAATTTTTAAATGTGTAAATGTGTCGTTTTTGTAGATGCAGAAGTTACTTTCTTCCCAAATCAAAGAGCTCGAATCAGCCATGGCTGCCCGGGTGGAATGAACTGGGTACAGGCAGCTTGGGAGTAAAGTCAGAGTGTGCGCCAAGATGATGTAATCCTGCCCTTGGCTGCTGGCATTCAGCAGAATAGCCTGGATTGACCCCTGCAGCTGGTTCACACCAGTCCACATAGCCCCGCCTACTTTTGTTTAGTCAGGATACTCATCCCCGAGACAAGCTTGAGTCATACACATCTGCTTTCGATTAACTCAAACTGACTGCCTCTACGGAGGCTGCCAGAAACTTCAGGGTACAGGCATCCAAAGGACCTGAACCTCTCTGGGTGTCTGCCAGCAGATCTGTTTGCTTTTCCCCTTAAGAGCCTGAACTCAACTTTGCGATCGGTGAATTTGGGGTCACACATTGAGTATGCTGTGAAAGAGCTACCTTCCATTTGCCCACCCAGTCCCGCTCTCCTGTTCCGCAACCCCACCACCCCATGAAATTTTTCCACCACCTTATCGCTTTGATACATCTGTTCCCTCGCTGAATACGATTACTGACGGAAATGTTGTCCAGAAGGCAGCTGTGTTGGTAAAAGCCACTGGTGCGGGCTGGGTATCCTCACGTTTTGACAAAAAATACACATTGGAGCAGCTGCCTGGTGCACTGAATGCTGGACTGGTGTCTGGATCTGCTGCACGCCATGTTTAGCACTGAGATCTGTACCCACAATGGCAACCGTGTGAGCCTGCGTGACAGCAACCATACATCTCATCAGAGTTTCCAATACAGCAGTGAGACAAAGAACAAAGAGTAGTGCAGCACAGGCCCTTCAGCCCTCCAAACCTGCACTGATCATGATGCCTGCCTAAACTAAAACCGTATGCACTTAGAGTCCGTATCCTTCCATTCCCATCCTGTTCATGTATTTGTCCAGATGCCCCTTAAATGCCGCTCTCGTACCTGCTCCCACCACCTCCCCGGGCAGCACATTCCAGACATTCACCACCCTCTGTGTGAAAACCTTGCCTCGCACATCTCCTCTAAACTTTTCCCCATGCACCTTAAACCCATTTCCCCTAGTACTTGACTTTTTTACCCTAGGAAAGAGCATCTGACTCTCCTCTCTGTCCGTGCCACTCATAACCTTATAAACCTTTATCAGGTCACCCCCTCAACCTCTGTTGTTCCAGTGAGAACAAACTGAGTTTATCCAACCTTTCCTCATAGCTAATACCCTCCAGACCAGGCAACATCCTGGTAAATCTCTCCCGTAACCTCTCCAAAGCATCCACATCCTTCTGGTGGTGTGGCGACCAGAATTGTACACAATATTCTAAATGAGGCCTAACTAAGATTCTGTACAGCTGCAGCATAACCTGCCAAATCAAATTTTATATTCAGGGTAGGCATAAAATGGTTTGGCACAGACAAGAAGGGCCAAAAGGCCTGTTTCTGAGCTGTAATTTTCTATGGTTCTATTCAATGCCTGACAGCTGAAGGCAAGCATGCCGTATGCTTTCTTGACTACCTTATCCACCTGTGTTGCCACTTTCAGTGATCGGTGGACATGTACGCCCAGATCTCTCTACCTGTCAATACTCTTAAGGGTTCTGCCATTTACTGTATAATTCCTACATGCATTGGACCTTCCAAAATGCATTACCTCAAACTTGTGAGAGACCGCCCTGTGCTGCAGTGGAAGCTGAGGCAGTGGCCAGCAGACACTCCCATCATGAACTGGTCTGGCAGCTCGACTGTGGAGTTGCCCAACACTTTCACGGTGGATATTATGGGTTCCAAGCTCTGCATGATGCGGCTCTTATTCAGCAATAACCTGCTCACTGACGCTCGGCTTGGGTTCCGCTGGTGCCACTCAGCTCCTGACCTCATTACAGCTTTGGTCCAAATTCAGACAAAAAGGCTGAACTCAAGAGGGGAGTGTCATTACCCTTGACATCAAGGCCGCATTTGACCAAATGTGGTATTGAGGATCCCAGCCAAAACTGAAGTCAATGGAAATCCTGAGGGAAAATTCTCCACTGGTTGGAGTCATACCTGGCACAATGTAAGATGCTTGTGGTGGTTGGAGGTCAATAATCTCAGCTCCAGGACATCACTGCAGGAGTTCCTCAGGGTGGTGTCCTGGGCCCAAGCATCCTGAGCTGCTTCATCAATGACCTTTCTTCCATCATAAAGTCAGAAGTGGGGATGTTCGCTGATGATTTTAACATTTGGTGATTCTGAACTTGAGCAGGTTTCCACTTACAAATATCTCAGGACCTGGCTGGCCCATGCTTTGACTTTTAATTCCCGCATTGGCACTCTTAAAGCTAAGCTTAAGTCCAGACTTGATTTCTGGATCACAACAAGTCCTGCTTAACTCACACTACCAGACACGCCACAGTTCAGATGTGTATCCTGTCTGTTTTTGATTTTGGAAACCTCATTTATAAAATGGCCCCCAAAATATCTCTTGGTAAGTTAGATGTCCTCTTTCACTTTGCCTTTACATTTGTGACTGGTGGCCATTTCCACATCCATCACCTTAGCGGATTTTCACAGTAACTTCATTGCAGTGTAATAAAAATAAAACAGAGATGGCTGAGGGGAGACATGATTGAGGTGTATAAGACTATGAGGGGTATGGACAGGGTGATTAGGGAGCAGCTGTTCCCCTTGTTTGAAGGGTCAATCACGAGGGGACATAGTTTTAGGGTGAGGGGCGGGAGATTCAGAGGAGATTTGAGAAAAAAATCACTCAGAGGGTGATGGGAATCTGGAATGCACTGCCCAGGAAGGGGATGGAGGCCAGAAACCTCACAGCCTTTAAAAAGTACCTGGATGAGCACTTGAAACAGCATAACATTCAAGGATGTTGGACGAGTGCTGGAAAATGGGATTAGTGCAAATTTTAATGGTGGTTATTTTTGGTGCAGACTCGAAGAGCCTGATGCACCATCAATCAAGCAAAGACTAGTTTGTATGCAAGAACAAATAGGCTTTTATTAGCAAAAGACTTGGAGCACACCCATGCCGATGAACTGGTCCAGACTGTGGCAGGGGGGTGGGGAGCAGACGCCTTCATACCTGGACCGGGGGGGGGAGGAGTCTCGGGTAACAAAGAATAACAAGAAAGCGATAAAGAAAGGAAAGATAGATTATGAAACTAAACTAGCTCTAAACATAAAATATAATAGTAAAAGTTTTTACAAATATATAAAAAGCAATAGAGTGGCAAGAGTGAATGTTGGACCCTTGGAGGACGAGAGGGGGGATTTAATAGTGGAAAACGAGGAAATGGCTGAGACTTTAAATAGGTTTTTTGTGTCGGTCTTCACGGTGGAAGACACAAATAGTTTACCGCATATTAACGATCGAGTGTTGGTAGGAGGAGAGGTACTCAATACAATTATTGTTACTAGAGAGGCAGTGCTTGGTAGACTAACGGGACCGAAGGTGGACAAGTCCCCGGGCCTGGATGGAATGCATCCCTGGGTACTGAAAGAAATTTGATGCTCTCTCCACTCACATTGTTTCGTCTCTTAAAGACTTGATTAGTTGTAAGTATTTGCATTCCAACCATTATTCATGTAAATTGAGTCTGTGTCTTTATAAGCTCTGTTTGTGAACAGAATTCCCACTCACCTGAAGAAGGGGCTAAGAGCTCCGAAAGCTTGTGTGGCTTTTGCTACCAAATAAACCTGTTGGACTTTAACCTGGCGTTGTTAAACTTCTTACTGTGTTTACCCCAGTCCAACGCCGGCATCTCCACATCATGACTACTGAAAGAAATGTCAGAGGTAATAGCGGATGCGTTAGTAGTTATTTATCAAAATTCACTGGACTCTGGGGTAGTGCCGGCTGATTGGAAAACGGCTACTGTTACGCCGCTGTTTAAAAAAGGAAGTAGACAAAAGGCGGGTAACTACAGGCCGGTTAGCTTAACGTCTGTAGTTGGGAAAATGCTGGAATCCATCATTAAAGAAGAAATAGCGGGCCATCTGGATAAGAATGGTTCGATCAAGCAGACGCAGCATGGATTCATGAGAGGAAAGTCGTGTTTGACGAACTTACTGGATTTTTATGAAGATGTGACTAGTGCGGTTGACGGAGGGGAACCGGTGGATGTGGTGTTTTTGGATTTCCAAAAGGCTTTCGATAAGGTGCCTCACAAAAGGTTGCTGCAGACGATTGGGGTACACGGAGTTGGGGGTAGGGTGTTAGCGTGGATTGGGGATTGGCTATCCAACAGGAAGCAGAGAGTTGGAATAAATTGGTGCTTTTCTGGTTGGCAGGTGGTGACTAGTGGCGTGCCGCAGGGATCTGTACTGGGGCGTCAACTGTTTACTATTTACATAGATGATCTGGAGGAGGGGACTGAGTGTAGGGTAACAAAGTTTGCTGACGACACGAAGATAAGTGGGAAAGTGAATTGCGTGGAGGAAGCGGAAGGTCTGCAGAGAGATTTGAATAGGCTGAGTGAGTGGGCGAGGATCTGGCAGATGGAGTATAACGTTGGCAAATGCGAGGTTATTCACTTTGGAAGAAATAATAGCAAATTGGATTCTTATTTAAATGGAAAAAAATTACAACATGCTACTGTGCAAAGGGACCTGAGGGTCCTTGTGCATGAGTCACAAAAACTCAGTCTGCAAGTACAACAGGTGATCAAGAAGGCAAATGGGATGTTGGCATTTATCGCGAGGGGGATAGAATATAAAAGCAGAGAAGTCTTGCTGCATCTGTACAAGGCATTGGTGAGGCCGCAGCTGGAATACTGTGTGCAGTTTTGGTCCCCTTACTTGCGAAAGGATATATTGGGCTTGGAGGGAGTGCAGAGAAGGTTCACCAGGTTGATACCGGAGATGAGGGGTGTAGATTATGAGGAGAGATTGAGCAGATTGGGTCTGTACTCGTTGGAGTTTAGAAGGCTGAGCGGTGATCTTATAGAGGCATATAAGATAATGAAGGGGCTGGATAGGGTAGAAGTGGAGAGATTCTTTCCACTTAGAAAGGAAACCAGAACTAGAGGGCACAGCCTCAAAATAAAGGGGGGTCAGTTTAGGACAGAGTTGAGGAGGAACTTCTTCTCTCAGAGGGTGGTGAATCTCTGGAATTCTCTGCCCACTGAAGTGGTGGAGGCTACCTCATTGAATATGTTGAAGTCACGGATAGATGGATTTCTGATCGGTAAGGGAATTAAGGGTTATAGGGATCAGGCGGGTAAGTGGAACTGATCCACTTCAGATCAGCCATGATCTTATTGAATGGCGGGGCAGGCTCGAGGGGCTAGATGGCCTACTCCTGCTCCTATTTCTTATGTTCTTATGTTCTTATGTAGGGCCGGCAGGGATCTGTCCAGGCATGTCACATATACAGGTAATAAGCTAACAGTGGTTTCCCACAGAGCCGAAGGGCCTTTTCTGCACTGTATGGGTCTATGATGTCCCTTACTCTGTTAACTGAGAGATTCCACTGATTTTCACCCTGTTTCTCTCAAATGCATTTTCTAAAGCAATCTGCCCTCTCAGTTAGAGCTGGGACTTCTCCTTCGGGTTTTTGCCAATCTTTATCTCTTCACCCATCATCGCTAAGACAGATTATCCAGTAATTTATCTCATTGCTGTCTATCATAGAAAGCTTATGCCACAGAAAGAGGCCACTTAGAACATAGAACATAGAAAGCCACAGCACAAACAGGCCCTTCGGCCCACAAGTTGCGCCGATCACATCCCCACCTCTAGGCCTATCTATAGCCCTCAATCCCATTAAATCCCATGTACTCATCCAGAAGTCTCTTAAAAGACCCCAACGAGTTTGCCTCCACCTCCACCGACGTCAGCCGATTCCACTCACCCACCACCCTCTGAGTGAAAAACTTACCCCTGACATCTCCTCTGTACCTACCCCCCAGCACCTTAAACCTGTGTCCTCTCGTAGCAACCATTTCAGCCCTTGGAAATAGCCTCTGAGAGTCTACCCTATCCAGACCTCTCAACATCTTGTAAACCTCTATCAGGTCACCTCTCATCCTTCGTCTCTCCAGGGAGAAGAGACCAAGCTCCCTCAACCTATCCTCATAAGGCATGCCCCCCAATCCAGGCAACATCCTTGTAAATCTCCTCTGCACCCTTTCAATGGCTTCAACATCTTTCCTGTAATGAGGAGGAATTGGCCCATTGTGTGGAATTCATGACCGCGGAAAGTAGTTGAAGCTAAAACATTGTCTGATTTCAAGAAGAAATTAGTTATAGCTCTTGGGGGCTAAAGGGATCAAGGGATATGGGAGGAAGGGGGCATCAGGATATTTAATTCGATGATCAGCCATGATCAAAATGAATGGCAGAGCAGGCTCGAAGGCCCAAATGGCCTACTCCTGCTTCTAGTTTCTATAAGGTGGCATGCCTTATGAGGATAGGTTGAGAGAGCTAGGTCTTTTCTCCTTGGAGAGGCGAAGGATGAGAGGTGACCTGATAGAGGTGTATAAGATGTTGAGAGGTTTTGATAGAGTGGATTCTCAGAGGCTTTTACGCAGGGCTGAAATGGTTGCCACAAGAGGTCACAGGTTTAGGGTGCTGGGGAGTAGGTACAGAGGAGATGTTAGGGGCAAGTTTTTCACTCAGAGGGTGGTGGGTGCGTGGAATTGGCTGCCGGTAGTGGTGGTGGAGGCGGATTCGATAGGGTCTTTTAAGAGACTTTTGGATAAGTTCTTGGAAGTTAGTAAGACAGAGGGTTATAGGTAAGCCTCGTAGGTAGGGACATGTTCGGCGCAACTTGTGGGCCGAAGGGCCTGTTTGTGCTGTAGCTTTTCTATGTTTCTATGTGTCTGTGACAGCTGAAAAATGAGCCATCCAGCCTAACCCCACTTTCCAGGATTTGGTCCGTAGCGCTGCAGATTACGGCACCTCGTGTGCATTGCCTTTTGAAACCTTGCTGTGCGCAATTTGGCAAACACGTTTCGTACATTATAGCAGTGACTACAGACAGTACTTGATTGGTTGTAAAACAGTTTGGGAAGCCCTGAGGTCATGAAAGCTGCTATAAAAATGCACGTTCTTCATGGGTTGACTGACTTTCATGTTGTCCCTCGGAACTTCCTCGTGTCAAGTGGACAGCTTCTACTCTGTGAAAAATAGCTTTACGCTGCCCCTGTCCTCCCTGCCTGCTGTCGATCATCTTTGACTGCTGGTGATAGATCAAAGCACAGCGAGGACATTTTAAAATGATATAATTTTCATTTTAAATGAGTCTGCCCCAGGGCTTGCTGTGGTTTGCGATGATGAAATGCAGCCTTCTGCCCTTGATTCCTCAAGTGATGAGTGCCGAGATTTTTTTTCCTGATATCACGGGGAGTGATGCTGAGCAGAGAACAGGCATTTTGCCTCGAGGTAGGGAAGACAAATGGGCTTCATAGAAAAAGGGAAACTGAACATTGCATAATGTGTATGATGAACATTGAATGTCTGCTGTTGACAGGAGACACAAAATTTAAGTTTGCTTCTTAATTTCTACCACATTTGAAGTCCACATCTTCAGAATCTACACATGAAGCTGAACTCCAGGCATGTTTTATACACAGCATAGCTCATAATCTTTGAATAGAGTCACAGAGGTTTACAGCATGGAAACAGGCCCTTCGGCCCAACTTGTCCATGCCGCTCTTTTTTTTAACCATCAAGCTAGTCCCAATTGTCTGCGTTTGGCCCATGTCCAAAGGGGAGAGATTGGGTAAACTGGGGTTGTTCTCCCTGGAAAGACGGAGAATGAGGGGAGATCTAATAGAGGTGTACAAGATTATGAAGGGGATAGATAGGGTGAACGGTGGGAAGCTTTTTCCCAGATCAGAAGTGACGCTCACGAGGGGTCACGGGCTCAAGGTGAGAGGGGCGAAGTATAACTCAGATATTAGAGGGATGTTTTTTACACAGAGGGTGGTGGGGGCCTGGAATGCGCTGCCAAGTAGGGTGGTGGAGGCAGGCACGCTGACATTGTTTAAGACTTACCTGGATAGTCACATGAGCAGCCTGGGAATGGAGGGATACAAATGATTGGTCTAGTTGGACCAAGGAGCGGCACAGGCTTGGAGCGCCGAAGTGCCTGTTTCCTGTGCTGTACTGTTCTTTGTTCTTTGTCCCTCTATGCCAATCATACCCATGTACATGGGTAAGATGGGTATAGAGGGATATGGGCCAAACACAGGCAATTGAGATGAGCTTAGGGGTTTAAAAAAGGAGTGGCACGGACAAGTTGGGCTGAAGGGCCTGTTTCCATGCTGTAAACCTCTATGACTCTATGTAACTGTCGAAATGCTTTCTAAAAGACAAAATTGTACCCGCCTCTACTATTGCCTCAGGCAGCTCGTTCCAGACACCCACCACCCTCTGTGTGGAAAAAATTGCCCCTCTGGACCCTTTTGTATCTCTCCCCTCTCACCTTAAACCTATGCCCTCTAGTTTTAGACTCCCCTACTTTTGGGAAAAGATGTTGACTATCTTACTTAAATACTCTGTGTGATAGGAACAATATGTAGGTTTTGCATTGCTTCTGTTCGTTTGGAATAAGAAACCAATCCAAGATCTGTGCTAACCTGAAGCCCTCATTAATCTAAATAGAGTGCAACTTGTTAAATAAATGTTTATTTTGAAATTCTATCAGTTAAATAAAGTCAATTTAATTGCTTGTAGGCTAGTAATAAATTTAACAAGTTTATGTAAGTGATCTCCAATGTCATTGCTAATGGACTAAGTACAATACAATATTTAGAATAATGTTATCACTTAGTTATTTATAATTTGCTTATTTTAAAAGCACATTCCTAATATTTGACTTGCAATCCTCGATTTACTTCCTAATTGCAATAAAAAGAGGTTCAATTCCTGGCTTGGGTCACTGCCTGTGTGGAGTTTGCACATTCCCCTCGTGTCTGCGTGGGTTTCCTCCGGGTGCTCCGGTTTCCTCCCACAGTCTGAAAGACGTGCTGGTTTGGTAAATTGGCCATGCTGAATTTTCCCTCGGTGTACCCGAACAGACGCCGGAGTGTGGCGGCCAGGTGATTTTCACAGTAACTTCATTGCAGTGTTAATGTGACTAATAAATAAAAACTTTAAACCTAAAACATTTTTGCATGATTCCTCCTTTGCTTTAACATATGTTTACTAATGCAAAGTTGCATTTATCTTTGTATACAATAGCCTTTGAGTCGGTTTAATTGTATGTCTGATCCTGAAACATTAAATCTGAGGCTTTTTTAAAAGATTAATATGTTGAGTGTATTTTTCTAAATGAAGGCAGGCAAGAGGGTTATAGTGGGGTTGGTTTGTCTCAGAATGCCTGTCTCCACTCGGTGGGCTGTCATTGGACAACTGTGTTAAAGTTAATTTATTTATTAGTCACAAGTAAGGCTTACATTAACATTGCAATGAAGTTACTGTGAAATTCCCCTAATCTCCACATTCTGGCACCTGTTTGGGTCAATGCACCTAACCTGCACTTTCTTCGGACTGTGGGAGCACCAGAGCACCCAGAGGAAACCCACGCAGACATGGGGAGAACGTGCAAACTCCACGCAGACAGTGATCCAAGCCAGGAATCGAACACGAGTCGCTGGCGCTGTGAGGCAGCAGTGCTTTTCACTGTGCCACCGTGCCGTCCACCATCTCATCTCCTCAGTGATAATCTTAAAACAAAATAGTTCTTCCTTATTAAGCACATCAGCAAAACCCCTCCACGTCCTCTGCTGAGTCCCTTTCTAGGCTTTTACTGCTGTAATATTCCAAGTCTCTCTTTTTTTGTTGCAGCTTTCAGGTCCTGGTGTGACCTTCGACCTTTCTTACTCTCTGTGGCTTTGATGTCTTATTTATAATGGAGATGTTCAAAAACTGAACACGGTGCTGCCACTTGGTCTAGCCATTACCTTGTGCAAATTGATCGCTGCCTGTTCAGGCTCGTGCTCTGTGCCTCGATCGCTGCCTGCTTGCGAACCACTTGACAACTCAACTTCTCAGAATCATTAGGAGTAATTATCATCTGATGAGACATTAGGAGAGTAAAATTACTCATGTTCAATTTGAAAGCTATGTCAGATTTCAATGGGCTTTTTCCCTTGCTTTATCCAGCTGCATTAACACGTCAAGGGGATTATTTGAAACCGCAAATGTTTCTCTTTGTCCACAACCTTTAATGTTGTTCAATTGAGTGTTAAATCCAGAAAGCTATGCCTCAAACTTCCCTACATTAAACTTAATTTGTCCTTTCTATTATCCTGCCTACATTTTCATGAAGTCTTTAATAATCCGTCAGTTTGGGGCGGCACGGTGGCACAGTGGTTAGCACTGCTGCCTCACAGCGCCGGAGACCTGGGTTTGATTCCCGGCTTGGGTCGCTGTCTGTGTAGAGTCTGCACGTTCTCCCCGTGTCGGCGTGGGTTTCCCCCGGGTGCTCCGATTTCCTCCCACAGTCCAAAAATGTGCGAGTTAGGTTGATTGGCCATGCTAAATTACCCCTAGTGTCAGGGGGATTAGCAGGGTGGATATATGGGGTTACGGGAATGGGGCCTGGGTTGGATTGTGGTCGGTGCAGACTCGATGGGCTGAATGGCCTCCTTCTGCACTGTAGGGATTCTATGATCCTGTTTTTAATCTCCCTTGTAGCAAATCTCAATATTGCACACTCTTTGCCCAAATACAAAAGTTACAGATATATGGACAACTGTTCATTCAAGTGTGCTGATTGGAGACCTTATGGCGCAGTGGTAGTGCCTCTGACTTCTAGTCCAGAAACTCTGGGTTCAAGTCCCAGCCTCTCCAATCCAACCTCATAATTGGAGTTTCTCATCCCTGGAACCATTCTTGTAGAGGACGTGACTTGTAGAGATTTGCGTGGTGAGACACAAGAAACCTTTTCTTTATTTCAGTTTTGTCACCTGATTCTTTTTCCTGCTCCTCAGGTCAGGAGAACTGAGGCAAAGTATATTTACTGGCCAGCTAACTCAGGACAGAACAAGGAGCAAACTTCAACCCTACTCGCTGACGTGGTTAACACTACACCAGGCAATCCATTTAGCCGCGAACACATTAGTTTCTGCCATTTTAGAGAATGTTCTAATCAGCTCCACTGAATAACTGCAACTCACCAAAGGCAAATTTATTTAAGTGTATAATTTTCAAAATGAACATCAGTAATTTCACCCTCCATAATGTCTCATCCGATGATAATCTGGTGATTCCATGGAACCAGCTCACTTGTATTTCCTGTAAGATATTAAGCAGTACGAGGAGAATTTGACTGTGGTGGGGCATCTAATTGGATTGGAGTGTGCAGGGTGTGGACATCATTGGCTTCCTGCCCCTGCCCTGATTAAAGCAAATCTCAGAGAAGTATAAAAATAATAGGGTAATAGTCGTAGGGGATTTCAACTCCCCCAATATTAATTCAGATAGGCAAATTTGAAAGACTTAGAGGGGGGCGGAATTCTTAAAATACATCCAGGACAGCTTTTTGAGCCAGGATGTACAAAGTCCTACAAGAGAGGGGGCAGTACAGGACCTAATTCTAGGGAATGCAGCTGGGCAGGTGGCAGAGGTGTCAGTGGGGGGAGCATTTTGGTGATAGTGACCATAACTCAGTAAGATTTATGGAAAATGACAACAATGGACCTGAATAAGGTTTCTGAACTGGGGGAAGGCCGGTTTTAATAGGATAACACAGGATCTGGCCAAAGTAGACTGCGAGCAACTGCTTGTAAGAATCTCCACATCAGAGCAGTGGTGACCATTCAAAAAGGATATCGAGAACAGGGCCAACATGTTCCTATAAAGGTCAAAGGTGAGACCAATTGTCCAGAGAACCCTGGATGTCAAGGGATATAGAGCATTGGCAATGGGAAAAAAAGGAGCACTTCTGGCAGATTCATGGGAGTCAAAACAGTGGCTGCCCCAGTGGAATATAGGAAGTGCAGTTGGGTACTTAAAACAATAAATTAGGAGAGTGGAGAAGGGGTATGGAAAAGCACTGGTGGGCAAAATAAAGGAAAATCCCAAGGTGTTTTATAAGTACATTAAGGGCCAGAAGGGTTCGGTGCTGGGTCCCTTGCAGTTTATAGTGTACATCAATGATCTGTGTGGGGGTATGATCAGCAAGTTCGCAGATGACATGACAATTAATGGTGTGGTAAATAGCGAGGACGAAAGCCTTAGAATACAGGACAATATACTCAGCCTGGGCAGATGGGCAGGACAGAATTTAACCCTGAAAAATATGAGGTGATGCATTTTGGGAGGACTAACAAGGCAAGGGAATACTCAATGAACAGGAAGTACAGAGGACCAGAGGGGTCTTGGGATGCACCCTGAAGCCAGCAGGACAGGTAAATAAGGTGGTTAAGAAGGCATACGGGATACTTGCCTTTATTAGCCAAGGCATAGAATATAAGAGCAGGGAGGTTATGATGGAGCTGTATAAAACGCTGGTTAGGCCTCGGCCAGAGTACTGTGTGCAGTTCTGGTCGCCACACTATAGGAAGGATATGATTGCACTAGAAAGGGTGCAGAGGGGATTCACCAGGATACTGCCTGGGCTGGAGAGTTTCAAGAAGAGGGACTGGATAGGCTGGGATTGTTTTCCTTAGAGTAGAGAAGGCTGAGGCGGGACCTGATTGAAGTGTACAAAATTATGAGGGACATAGATAGGGTAGATAGGAAGGACCCTTTCCCTTAGTAGAGGGGTCAGTAACAAAGGGGCATGGCTTTAAGATAAAGTCGTGATGTGGAGATGCCGGCGTTGGACTGGGGTGAACACGGTAAGAAGTCTCACAACACCAGGTTAAAGTCCAACAGGTTTATTTGATAGCAAATACCATAAGCTTTCGGAGCGCTGCTCCTTCGTCAGATGGAGTGGAAATGTGCTCTCAAACAGTGCAAACAGACAAAATCAAGTTGCAGAATACTGATTAGAATGCGAATCCTACAGCCAGCCAGGTCTTAAAGGTACAGACAATGTGGGTGGAGGGAACATTAAACACAGGTTAAAGAAATGTGTATTGTCTCCAGACAGAACAGCTAGTGAGATTCTGCAAGCCCAGGAGGCAAGATGCGGGGGTTACCCATTATTAGTACCCATCATTATCAGTAACCCCCACAGCTTGCCTCCTGGGCTTGTAGAATCTCACTAGCTGTTCTGTCTGGAGACAATACACATTTCTTTAACCTGTGTTTAATGTTCCCTCCACCCACATTGTCTGTACCTTTAAGACCTGGCTGGCTGTAGGATTCGCATTCTAATCAGTATTCTGCAACTTGATTTTGTCTGTTTGCACTGTTTGAGAGCACATTTCCACTCCATCTGACGAAGGAGCAGTGCTCCGAAAGCTTATGGTATTTGCTACCAAATAAACCTGTTGGACTTTAACCTGGTGTTGTGAGACTTCTTACCGTGTTCACCCCAGTCCAACGCCGGCATCTCCACATCATGACTTTATCTTAAAGCCATGCCCCTTTGTTACTGACCCCTCTACTAAGGGAAAGGGTCCTTCCTATCTACCCTATCTATGGTGTTGTGAGACTTCTTACCGTGTTTAAGATAAAGAGCAGGAGATTTATAGGGGATTTGAGGAGAAATGTTTTTCACCCAGAGGATGGTGGGAATCTGGAACTCACTGCCTGAAAGGGTGGTAGAGGCGGGAACCCTCGCAACATTTAAGAAGCATTTAGGTGAGCACTTGCAAAATCATAGCATAAAAGGCTACAAACTAAATGCTGGAAAACTGGGATTAGAATAGATAGATCTTTGATGGCCGGCACAAACATGGTGGGCCAAAGGGCACAGAAAGTGCTGTAAAACTCTAAAAGTCCAGGGAAAGAAGTCTCATGGATGGTCTTCGCACCCCAAGGCTAAATGAGGCCCTTAAGGGCCTCCTCCTGCCACTGCTGGTATGTGCTGTTGTGTTTACTTTAAAATCTATACATGCAATATGGGGATAGTGCGGGAAAATGGCATTGAAGTACAGGATCAGCCATAATCTAGTGGAAAGATGGAGCAGGTTCAAGGGGCTGAATGGCCTACTCTTGTCCTATCCCAGTTCGCATGGTGTTGTCCCAGTGTGAGACTAAGTTGACTAGGATTATATTCACTGGAGTTTAGAAGAGTGAGAGGGGATCTCATAGAAACTTATTAAATTCTAACAGGGTTAGGCAGGGTAGATTCAGAAAGAATGTTCCCAATGGTGGGGGAGTCCAGAACTAGGGGTCATAGTTTGAGGATGAGGGGTAAACCTTTTGGAACTGAGGTGAGGAGAAATTTATTCACCCAGAAGATGGTGAATGTGTGGAATTCAGTACCACAGAAAGTAGTTGACGCCAAAACATTGTGTGATTTCAAAAAGGAATCAGATATAGCTCTTGGGGCAAAAGGAATCAAGGGATATGGGGGGAAGGGGGGGATCGGGATATTGAATTTGATGATCAGCCATGATCAAAATAAATGGCAGAGCAGGCTCAAAGGGCCGAATGGCCTACCCCTGCTTCTAGTTTCTATGCTTTTTTAAAGTTTATTTATTAGTCACAAGTAAGGCTTACATTAACACTGCAATGAAGTTGCTGTGAAATTCCCCCAGTCACCACACGCCGGCACCTATTCGGGTCAATGTACCTAACCAGCGCGTCTTTCAGACTGTGGGTGGAAACCGGAGCGCCCGGAGGAAACCCACGCAGACACGGGGAGAACGTGCAGACTCCACACAGACAGTGACCCAAGCCGGGAATCGAACCCGGGTCCCTGGCGCTGTGAGGCAGCAGTGCTAACCACTGCGCCGCTGTTTCTATGATTTCCTGACATGACAGGAAAATTGTATAAATTGTGATGATTTTTGTGAGTGCTATTGAATTTGAGGTGAACCTACAGTTTCTAAAACTGCGATGCTTTATTTTTCACGAACAACGTCATTGGTTTGTTCTTCAGTTACCAGGGTTTGCAGTTTAAAACCTGATCCCTTGAGGCTTGAGCTACGCTGTCTGTCATTCTGATCTATTGATTCTCATGTGTTCTCCAATAGCCCACTCGTGTAATTCTCCTGCTCCCACAGCGGTTTGCTTTTCAGTTTCGATTTGCTGTTGCCATGTTTTTCCCCATTTAACCTCTCCACGGATTAGCATTTTATTGGGTTCAGTGGGAATTTCATACAGTGGGCTGTTCCTATGTGCCCTGCAAGTAAATCCAAAATATTGCTCTGGGATGAGAGAAAAATGATAAACGCAGACATGTTTCAATGAAAGGCACTGTTTTCTTCCAAAAACAAGAAAGAAAGTAACCTTATATATTAAACGTAGTTATAGTGGCTGAAATCTAATTTATACTCTTAGAAAATGCATTGATATGTTCATAGTTTGCTCTTGATTAGAATTTATTTTTTCTTCTCTCACAAAACTAAGAAACCCAATTTAATTCAAAAGGAAAGCTATTGGAATGAATAAGTTTGCCATCACAATTTTATTTTGTGTGTTTTCTGGACAGGGTAATTGTGTTATCAAGTACATTAGGCAGCCATATAAAAACAGGAATCAACTTGGACATTGAGCCTTTGACTGGATGACTATCATTTGTTCAGGGTCATAGAATCCCTACAGTGCAGAAGGAGGCCATTTGGCCCATCGAGCCTGCACTGACAAAATCCCACCCGGGCCCTAACCCCATCACCCCACATATTTACCCCGCTAATCCCTTTAATCTACGCATCCCGGGACAATTTAGCATGGCCAATCAACCTAACCCGCACATGTTTGGACTGCGGGAAGAAACCGGAGCACCCGGAGGAAACCCACGCAGACAATGTGCAAACTCTGCACAGACAGTGACCCAAGCCATGAACCGAACCCAGGTCAGTGGAGTTGTGAGGCAGCAGTGCTAACCACTGTGCCACCGTGCAGTTGTTACTTGATCCCCTGCATATCCATCTTTGTTGGGGACAGATCTCAATCGCTGTGTTTTCAGGCTTCCTTGTTCAGGAGTAAATTACAATATTCTGAGACCCATCTCTGTAGACTGCAATGTGCAGCCGGCAGATACAAGTTATACTGCCACTTGCCCCTCACCTTGCACTCGCCAGCTTAGGAGCACATATGGAACTTTGCTTCCCAGCCATTTTATTTTTAATGTTAGAGATGATGGACGCTGAAGCACAAACAAGGGAGAAAAGTCTGTCCAAGGCAGCTGAGACCCAACCTGCAGAGGTTTTTGCATATGGCTGCACTGACCTGTAGATATACCGTGAACATTCAGATGGTGTGACGATCCTGTGTCTATAAGAAATGTATTTTAGTCATGTTTCTGTGCTGAATGTGTTTACTAGTCCCTTCCATTTCATCAGAGACGTTATGCCTGGCTCCAGCAGCACTGTATTGTTACTGCAGCAACATTATTGATCTTAATTGATGCAATGTTTGTTTTGATCTGAACTAATGCAGGGTTCTGTTGGTTTGTGTTTTCCCCTGGGATATTGCAGAGTGGGGCTTGATTAGATTGATTGACAGGTAACGTCATATGACCGGGTACAGATAGGCTTTCACAGAGAACCCCAGACGGTCTGCTTTTGGGATTTTGAGAGAGAGGTTGCTTTCCCTGTCTCTCTTGCTCTGTCCAAAATGGAGGCTGGAACCTGCCAAGAAATAAGCCTTTCTTTCTGAGATTCTCTTGTTTGGGGGTGGAGCTTCCTCTGGAAGTTGCCACCTGGGAATTAGAAAACAGGTGTCTGTCTGGATCACGCTCCAGAAGTGTCAAAAGGTGGGAAATTACTGTGATAATTGGGTGCAAGGAAGGGAATCACGTCTATGGAGAATAATGCTAAATTGGAACAATAGAGATAGAATTATACTTTGTCATGTTTAAGTAATTTAATTGGTAAATGTTATGCTAATTCTTTTTGTTATATTCTAACTGTGTTCTTAAATAAAGTTTGTTTTGATAAAAGCTCCTAGTGGGTCATTTGAATCATACCTGGAGTGAAACATCTTATGCTCATCCTAATGCCAAAATCAAATGTAAAAGTTAGCGTTTAAGCTAACTTCATAAAATACCCTGGAATTTCTGATCTGGTCCTTAATACTGAAAATCTGAAACAAAGATAGGAAAAACAAGAGACCCTTTGCAGCTTGAGCAGTATCCACTGAGAAAGTCCGTTAATCTTTCAGGTTAAAACCCTTTCTCAAAAGTCATACAGATCCAGCAAGAAGCCCATTCGCGCCTCCTGACCTCCCACAGTGAGGTTGGGACCCGACGCCTACCTTATATTACCACATGAGCTTTCCTTCTGTATGTCAAACTGTTTCAGAAGACATAACAAGGGGTTGGATAGAACCAGTTTGAGTGGCTGATGACTACAACCGTTCATCCATCAGAATTTGAGGCTCTCTAAATTGTTAACAGGTCCTGGAAAAGTGGTACTCTTTTTCTGAATACAGGAAGGGATGCAGAGTTTATCCCAAAAATCTTGCTTCAATATTTTTGCCTCCAAATGGTATGCACTGCACAGGTTAAAGTTTGATATGACTGGTGTGCTGCAACAAAAGGAAACTCCTTTGTCACAGTATGTGGTCAGATGACAGAATACCTATCGACCATAACTGTTTGTGGATTTAGTAATCAGTTTCTATTTGAAAGGGAACTGATTACTGCACATATTAGACTCAACAACATTGAAAAGAACAATATGTGCCTAACTTACCTTCTCCACGTGGCTCAATTTAATACGTATGTCACCTTGAAGAAGCTGAGGATTTTGAGTGAGTTAGTTTTAAATGTAAAAATTTAAATATACATTTTTTGGTTTAAAGTTTATTTATTAGTGTCATAGGTTGGCTTACATAACACTGCAATGAAGTTACTGTGAAAATCCCCTAGTCACCACACTCCGGCGCCTGTTCGGGTACACTGAGGGAGAATTTTAGCATGGTCAATGCACCTAACCAACCCATCTTTCGGACTGTGGGAGGAAACCGGAGCACCCGGAGGAAACTCACGCAGACATGGGGAGAACGTGCAAACTCCGCACAGACAGTGACCCAAGCCGGGAATTGAACTTGGGTCCCTGGCGCTGTGAGGCAGCAGTGCTAACCACTGTGCCACCATGCCACCCCCCTCCCAGTTTACAAACTGCAGGTTGAATTTTTAAAAGAAATAATATTTCATGGGGCGTGGGATGTCGCTGGGAAGGTCAACATTTATCGCCCAATCCTAATTTCCCTTGAGTGGCTTGCTAGGCCATCTCAGAGGGCAGTTAGGAATTGCTGTGGGTCTGGAGTCACATGTAGACCGGGTAAGGATGGCAGATTTTCTTCCCTAAAGGACATTAATGAAGCTTTTACAACAATCGAAAGTAGTTTCATAGTCGCCATGGACTAGTTTATAATTTAAAATTTTATGAAATTAATTCAAATTTTACCAGCTGCAATAGTGAGATTTGAACCCAGAGTTTTAGCCTCGGTCTCTGGATTACCAGTCAATTATTATTGTCATTGTTGTAAACAAATATTATTTTAATTGTTCAAATAATTTGTTAAATATGAAACATGTATTGGTATAGGGCAGCTGAGTGACATGTCAATTCGGGCAACAGTAGACGGCTGTGGGTACTCGAAAGACCCTTTTCTGAAATGTTCCTGATGTGAGGGATGTCTCTGCACTCAAATGAGGCAACTTGATTTTAAATTGACCACTTTGAGGGGACATCAAACAGAGGGAGGGTGGGGGAAGAAATTAAACATTGTCCCACTGTAGCTGCAAGGGGATTTCTTATTTGAGGAAAGATGTAGTGGATTGGAGGCAGTTCAGAGGAGGTTCACTCGATTGATTCCAGAGATGAGGGGTTTGTCTTATGAAGAAAGATTGAACAGTTTAGGCCGATATTCTCTGGAATTTAGAAGAATGAGGGGAGTTCAAATTGAGGTATACAAGATGATAAAAGGTATGGATAAAGTAGACGTGGAGCGGATGCTTCCTCTTGTGGGGCATTCCACGACGAGAGGTCATAGCCTTAGGATAAGGGGTAGCAAATTTAAAACAGAGTTGAGGAGAAACTACTTCTCCCAGATCTGTGGAATTCACTACCCCAAGTGCGGTGGATGCTGGGACAGTGAGAAAATTGAAGGAAGAGTGAGACAGATTTTTAATTGGTAATGGGTTGAAGGGTTATGGGGAGAAGGCAGGAAAATGGGGATGAGGAGCATATCAGCCATGATCGAATGGCGGAGTGGACTCGATGGGCTGAATGGCCTAATTCTGCTCCTATATCTTATGAACTTATGAACTTTTACATCTGCACTGTCAGCAACAGGAAGTAAATCATCTTTCCCCCCCCTCCCCCTCCACCCCACTGTCTTGCCCATTGCTGTTGCATGTCATTGGAAACCAAATAGACCGTAGTGAGGAAAATAACTCAAGAGATAAAACTGCTGTGAGAGCTCTGTGGTTTCATTCACCGTGAGATGCAATTTTGAGTTTGATCCCTAATCTAGAGTCTAGCCACGTTTGGGATGTTTCAGTGACTCTGGGCTTGAGTTGGTTTATTTTTAAATTAGCCAACATCTTGGTCCTGTCCGTGACCTCCGCTTGCTGGACTGTGCGACTAGCTGGTCACATCAATGAAACAATCGCTCCCTTCAATAGAGCAGCAGAAATAATTGGGGAGAAAATCCCCCCCTTCAGTGAAAAGCCCATGCCATTCGCCTTTTGATGAATGTACCTGCAGCCTGGAGAAAGGACCCTACATTTATGAGAATGATTGACATGTGATTAGATTTATGCGCACTCCCAGCTGCCCACACAAGGCATTGTTGCTAAAGTTACACTTTTTGGCACACCATAAATTATAAATCATGACGACTGTAACCTAACCCTCTTTGTGTTGGGGCAGGAATATAATCTGGCGCCGTATCAATTGTTTTTGTAAATATGAATAGCCTGCCTGTCTTCCCTCTTCGTGTCGCAGTTGTTACCATCACAGGAACGTCACAACATTTCACATCTTTTCCTTTTTGTTCTGAGTGCAAAATCAAATTTTGTTTGAGTGTGTGTGTGTGTATATGTGTGCGCACGTGTGCGGGTGTGTGTAGATGTGTATGTGTGTGCGTATGTGTGTGTGAGAAAGTGTGTGTGTGTGTGTGAGAGTGTGCAGGTGTGTGTGTGCGTGCATATGTGTATGCTTGTGTGTGTATATGCGTATGTGTATGTGCGTGTGTGGGTGTGTATGTGCGTGTGTGGGTGTTTATATGTGTATGTGTCTGTGTGTGTGTGAGAGTATGCATGCATGTGTGTGTTTGTGTATGTGCGTGTGTGGGTGTGTATGTGCGTGTGTGGGTGTGTATATGTGTATGTGTCTGTGTGTGTGTGAGAGTATGCATGAGTGTGTGTGTTTGTGTATGTGTGTGTGTGTGTTGAGGAGAGAGGTGTAAATTGGTTTTATGGTGGACCGTAGCAGCGATAGGGGTGAAAATTCATCCTTCGCGACAGTGCAAAAGGGGCAGCACGGTGGCACAGTGGTCAGCACTGCTGCCTCACAACGCCAGGGACTCGGGTTCGATTCCCAGCTTGGGTCACTGTCTGTGCAGAGTCTGCACGTTCTCCCCGTGTCTGCGTGGGTTTCCTCCGGGTGCTCCGGTTTCCTCCCACAGTCCGAAAGACGTGCTGGTTAGGTGCATTGGCCATGCTAAATTCTCCCTCAGTGTACCCGAACAGGTGCCGGAGTGTGGCAACTAGGGGATTTTCACTGTAACTTCATTGCAGTGTTAATGTAAACCTACTTGTGACACTAATAAATAAACTTTAAAAAAATAAAATGGGTGGCAGGGGTGGGGAGTTTGCTTGTTCAGCTGGGCTACGTTTCATCGTCCTGGCTCCCAATGTTCAGTTCCATTCACATTGTGTGGCCAAGGCAATACTGCCTGTTTCATGCTGTTTTTTATTTGTTCATGGCATGTGGGTGTCGCTGGCTGGGCCAGCATTTATTGTCCATTCCTGAGGGCAGTTAAGAATCAACCACATTGCTGTGGGTCTGGAGTCATATATAGGCCAGACCTGGTAAGGGTGGCAGGTTTTCTTCCCTACAGGACATTTGTGAACCAGATGGGTTTTTTTTACGACAATTGACAATGGTTTTGTGGTCATCAGTAGACTTTTAGCTCCAGATTTTTATTGATTGCAAATTTCACCATCTGCTGTGGTGAGGTTCGAACCCAGGTCCCCAGATCATTATCCTGCGTCTCTGGATTACTAGTCCAGCAACAATACCACTCGCCACTGACTCCCCTAAAGCCCAGGATGACTTTCTACACCACTGAATTTCATCCAGGGGTTAGGGAGGGTTTGTAGGCTGTGCCTGCAGTGGGTGGGATGTTGCTCCCAGAGTAAGGAAGCAAAGTTTTTTAAAAATCTAATTCCTACCCGTCCTTCGACATTAACTTTGCCGAATATTTAGCATTTACTGTTCCCTCGGAATGAGGGTAAACCACCTGGTACAAAAGTGACGCAGAAAATGTGAGCAACACTAAATTAAGCAAGGCCAGAGCTTTTCTATGGCTTGTAAAGAAGGTTTTGATTTTTCGCAGCTAAGGCGACCAGCTGGAGTTGAGAAGTTTTCCGACTCCCTGAACCTGACTGGGTTACAAAATAGCCCAAACCACACCCTTGTCACTGCGGGAGTCGCATGTAGGATAGAGTTGCGCTCACCAATCCATGAAGCAGTAGGTGGTCCGAGAGGGGGTGCTGGTTAGAAGGCTTGTGTCACTTCTCTGGGCGTTCATCCCAGTTGTTTAGTTAGAGCATCATGCCATGATACTCATATATCAACCATGAATGAATGGCGGAGCAGACTCAATGGGCCGAGTGGCCTAATTCTGATCCTATGTCTTATGACCAGCAAGGGTTTGGAGGACCAAAGCACCTGTTCCTGTGCTGTACTTTACTTTGTGCATTGTTCTTATTAACAGGGGCATGGAGTACAAGAGCAAGGAGGTTATGTTGAATTTGTATAAAATGGCAGCTTGGCCTCAGCTAATGTATTGCTCTGGTGTCACATTTTAGGGAAGATTTGAAGGCATTGGAGAGGGTACAGAAAAGGTTGTTGAGAATGGTTCCAGAATGAGGAACTTCAGTTATGAAAATAGATTTAAGAAGTTGGGATAAAAGAAGGCAAAGACAAAGAAGCGATTTGTTAGAGGTACTCAGACTCATGAGGGGGCCACACGGTGTCGATAGTGAGAAACTGTTCCCACTCCTGGAAGGATCGAGAACCCAAGAGCCCAGATTTAAAGCGATCGGCGAACAAAGCAAAAGTGATACAAGACAAAGCTCTTTTGCGCAGAGGGTGGTTAAGGTTTGGAATGCACTGCCTGATAGCGTGGTTCAAGTGACATATTCAAAAAACAATTAGATTTTTATCAGAAAAGGAAGAGAGTGCAGGGCTATGGGGAGAAGGCAAGAGTACAGCACTAAGTGAATTGCTCAATCGGAGAGCCGGTGCAGATGCAATGGGCTGAATGACCTCCTGTGTTGTAACAATTCAGTGATCAGTGATATCGAAGGCAACTAATCCTCTAATAGCCTCTTTAAACTGTTAATCAAACTATAAACTCAGAAGCCCCCTTGTTGAGATAGTTGTAGTTTTTGAAACACAGCCAACCATTCATAACAACATAATAGTAGCCCTTGGGGACATGTCAACAAAGAACTCTAGTGAAATTACTATTTTTTCTGACATGCAGCAGATTTGCTTTCCAATAAAACAGCTCAGCAGAGGGTTTTTAAACTTTCAATGACTTTAAGTTTAAACAGCAGGGAGTTTAAATGACTTCAGATCATGACAGACCTTATCCACCCTTCAAAAGTGATTCCCACACTACAGGTTAAGGCCCTTGCAATAGGCAAAATGGTGCCTGTCTAAACTGAGCATTAAGCTCAAATGCCTTTGCTGAGTTTGGGTATCCCTCTTAGCCCCATCTCCTTCCTCCTGCTGGCAAAAACTGGATCTGTCACAAATTGGGGTGGGGACATCTGCATCCAGGTCCCATCTGCCATGCTTAAATGTCCGTGCAGTCTCCCCGCACTACTTCCATCCAACCCTAGATATTGCATTAGAAAAGCACAGGGTCCTTTCATTTCAAAGATTTTGGTTTAAGTCCAACTGCGCAACGTTTGCGTCAAGGGGAGGCAATGGCCTAGTGGCATTATTGCTAGACTATTAATTTAGAAACTCAGCTAACATTCTGGGAACCCAGGTTCGAATCTCACCACAGCAGATTATGAAATTTGAATCCAATTTAAAAAATTTGGAATTAAGAATCTACTGATGACCATGAGAGCGTTGTCGATTGTCGGAAAAACCCATCTGGTTCACTAATGTCCTTTAGGGAAGGAAATCCTTACCCGATCTGGCCCAAATGTGACTCTAGAGCCACAACAATGTGGTTGACTCTGAACAAGGGCAACTAGAGATGGGCAAAAAATGCTGGCTAGCCAGCAGTGTTCATGTCCCACGAATGAATAAGAAAAAACATTTTTGTCTTCCCACCGGTGGTAGCGGTCATAGGTAAACCGAGTTTGGGCCATTTCAACTAAGTTCCTAACCCATGGCAGATATAGAAAATGGAAGGTATCACACTGAGGCACGAGGGATGGAGAGGGGTGGTGACATTGTGACATTGGCCGTGTGGGACACAGTTGCAGAAGTTAGAGTAGGCTTCATCAGCATCCAGCGGTAATATACTTCACCAAGAATACTTAAAGTTTTAACGTCTATTTATTAGTGTCACAAGTAGCATTAACACTGAAATGAAGTTACTGTGAAAATACCCTCGTCGACACACTCTGGCACCTGTTCGGGCACACTGAGGGAGAATTCAGCACGGCCAATGCACCTAACCAGCACGTCTTTCAGACTGTGGGAAGAAACCAGAGCACCTCGGAGGCAGACACGGGGAGAATGTGCAGACACCACACAGACAGTGACCCAAGCTGGGAATTGAACCCGGGTCCCTGGCGCTGTGAGGCAGCAGTGCTAACCACTGTGCCACCGTGCCGCCCTGATACAGGCTCTTGTTTGTACTCAATTGGAAAGATCTCAGCATTGATATCCATCACCTATATGAACATGTATTTCAGGAAATATATTAATAAGAAAATCAAGCGTAGAATTAAACATGTGGGAGGTTCTGTGGAAAAAAATTCAAGTATCTCTTGTATTTTCATGCATAGGTACTTCTTTAAAAAAATTACAGCACACATTGGCAATCAACGAATATTTTAATCAAAGCAAGAAGGGACCCTCCCTTCCACAAGATTCACCAGTTTCAATATCCACCAATAGTCATAACAATGTTGAAAGGCAAATGCTCTAATTAATTTTGCAATAAAGGACAAAGAAAGCACAGAGTGCAAGACATCAACTAAAGACTGAAAATGATTTTCAATACTTTTATATAATATAAAATATTTTACCATATCAGCAAAATGCCAGTTTGAGCAAGTGAGCTTTCCTGTTGTCCTTAGTCACATCTAGAACAGTAGACCCAACACTGATGCTGCCATTTATATTCAAGGCACCAGGAAGACATTATCCCTCCCCCACCCGACTCCCTGCCCCATAATAAGCAGAATCTGAGTGCCTCTGACAGTACTGGCATCGTTATATTTGCAAAAGTGTCTGATTCTGCTCTTGGTGTCGAAAAGAGTCCCTATGTGGGCTGTAAATAGCCTTGCAGAGATCTTTGCAAAACCATGGTTCTACTTTAGGCTTACACAGAGCACAGAAAATGCTCAAGTGGGAGGAAGAAAAAACGTCAATGTGTGGTGAGTGGTCAGGCCATAGTAATATCTGTAGTTTCGTGTGTTAAAGGGCCAATGCGGAAAGAACATGAAAAGTGCTATATTCACAATAAATTCATCTTATTTCACAGGCACACACACCCCCATCCCTGCCACACGTTCCCTCTGCCCCAACCCTCCGACCCTCCCCCCCCACACACCCCTCACCTAATGCTGTAACTCACTTACCTATGATTTTTCCCTCCACTCTACTGTCCAAGAGTCAAGAAATAATTATTTTTTAGGAAGAAGAACTTCTGGTATTTGTCCTAAAATTATCTTTTACCAAGAGATTTGTTCTAGTCGTGTTATTTATGTTAATCAGAGTTCCAAGTTAAGCCTTTCAATGCCATTTTCCATGTCATATACTCTGTACCTCTATACAAGATCACCTCTTGGATGCCTCCTTGCCAGGCTGGAAAGTCATGTCTCTTCTCAGCTCAGCCTCCCTTGCTACTTAAGATTGCATTCTCAGCTCTGCTCTGTTTGAATGTTTCTCTTGCTCTTTCACTCCCGGCACCGGTTCCAAAACCCCTTATTGCCACTTGTAGACTTGACGATCCTAAAGCTCTTTTGCCGAGTCTCACACACCCCAGCCTTGGTCATCTTCAGCACATCTGCAGCCTGTATCCTATCTACGGCCATGTCCCATTCGACTGGTTATCCCTGACTTTGCTAAACTACATTACCTCTCGCTCCCCCCAAAATCTCTCATTTAAAGTTCTCACACTCATGTTTAAACTCTTGTATCTTTTTCCTGATAGAAGAAGGTGGAAGAGAGAATGTCCGGGGTGCGTGGGGTCCTTGATTATGCTGGCTGCTTTTCCAAGGCAGCGGGAAGTGTAGACAGAGTCAATGGGTGGGAGGCTGTTTTGTGCGATGGATTGGGCTTCATTCATGATCCTTTGTAGTTTCTTGCAGTCTTGGGCAGAGCAGGAGGCATACTAAGCTGTGATACAACCAGAAAGAATGCTTCCTATGGTGCATCTGTAAAAGTTGGTGAGAGTCGTAGTGGACATATCAAATTTCCTTTGTCTTCTGAGAAAGTTGGTGGGCTGCCCTCACCGCCATGATCTTAGGACTTCCCAAAATGTTTCACAACCAATTAAGTACATTTGAAGTGTCGTCACTTGTGGCAATGTCGGAAGATCATACAAACAGCAATAAGATAATAAGATAGTGATATTGTTAGAGGGTAAATATTGGCCAGGACACAGTGGGAGAGTTTGCTGGCTGTTTTTTTGCAGTCGTAACTTGGGATCTTTTACATCCAATGTGAGAGGGTAGACGGGCCCTCAGTTTAAATTCTTATCTGAAGGACTGTACTACTGGGGCACTAAAATGTCAGGTCACTCCAATCCCAGGTCAGAACAACGAACAGTACAGCACAGGAACAGGCCCTTCGACCCTCCAAGCCGATCATGATGCCTGACTAAACTAAAACCGTATGCACTTACAGAGCCCGTATCTTTCCATTCTCATCCTATTCATGTATTCGTCTAGTTGTCCCTTAAATGCCGCTATCGTATCTGCTCCCACCACCTCCCCGGGCAGTGCGTTCCAGATATTCACCACCCTCTGTGTAAAAAGCTTGCTTCGCACATCTCCTCTAAACTTTTCGCCACGCACCTTAAACCTATACTTCTCTACTACTTGATTTTTCTACCCTAAGAAAGAGTATCTGACTATCCACTCTGTCCATGCCACTCATAACCTTATAAACCTCTATCAGGTCACCACTCAACCTCTGTCGTTCCAGTGAGAACAAACTGAATTTATCCAACCTCTCCTCGTAGCTAACTGGAAACTAGACACTAACACATCTCTTGATAATAGGTTAATTCACAGAATGCAACATTGTATTTGACTGCTTCCGACCTGCCTGCCCAGTGAACCAGCATCTTTCTTTATAATCTTTTGAGCACAACATGAAATGAATTAGCAAATTAACAAGTTAAATTGAAGTAGTCGCCCTTTTAAGGGGCACTGTAACAAAAATCAACATATTTGAAACGAAACCTAACGACTTAAATTAAAAGAAACCAAAAGAGAAAATGCTGGATAATCTCAGCAGGTCTGGCAGCATCTGTACGGAGAGAAAAGAGCTGACGTTTCGAGTCCAGATGACCCTTTATCAAAGCTAAAAGCCATAGAAAGTGGGAGATATTTATCCTGCAGGGGGAGGGAATGAAAGATGAGTCAAAGACACAAAACCAAGGGGAAAGGCTACTCCCCCTATTTTATCCCCCCTTTCCCTCAATTTTCTCTCTCTCCCACCCATCTCCCCCCACCTCCCTCCACATCTTCATCTGCCACAGCTTACCCTCTGATTTCAGCTTCTCTGCCTTTTGGCATTCACACGTTCTCTCTGCCGTTAGCAACTCTCAGCCTTTCCCCTTGTTTTTGTGGCTATGATTCATCTCTCTCTGGTCACAGAATGCCTTCAAGTAGAATTTAAACTCCACCAGCTGCTGTGATGGGATTTGAACCCATGGCACAGGCCGCTACAGTACAAGTGCACTGATGTTACCATTGTGCCACCATCTACCCTAGGTCAATCTTGTTTCATAGATCCTCAGTCTAAACCTCTCCGCTGTTTCGACTCGCGGCAAAAATGAAATATCACCACAGTCCCAGACGACTATTGAGAGAGAGCTGACTGGTGGTGATTTAACCTGAGAGCCGTCACAGCTCAGGACTCATGAATGACCTCAGCATGTAGGGGAATTATGAGGGGAAGGTGGGATCAGGATATTGAATTTGTTGATCAACCCTGATTAAAATGAATGGCGGAGCAGGCTGGAAGGGCCGAATGGCCTATCCCTGTGCCTATTTCTATGCAATTGAACCCAAGTTGCTCTACATCACAAACCAGCTATCTCACTTTTTTTTTCGCATTTGTTGTTTTTACCGGGTTCAAATCCTGCTATGGCAGGTGGTGAAATTTGACTCTGGAATGAAAACTCAATTGTTGTAAAAACCCATCTGGTTCACTAATGTCCTTTAGGGAAGGAAATCTGCCATCCTTACCTGATCTGGCCAACATACGACTCCAGAGCCACAGCAATGTGGTTGACTCTCAACTGTCCTCTGAACAAGGGCAATTAGAGATGGGCAATAAATGCTGGCCAGCCAGCGACACCCTTGTCCCAAGAATGAATAAGAAAAAGCATTTTTGTCTTCCCACTGGTGGTTTTGGTCATAGGTAAACCAAGTTTGGACCATTTTGACTAAGTTCCTAATCCATAGCAGATGTAGAAAATGGAAGGTATCACACTGAGGCACGAGGGAGGGAGAGGGGTGGTGACATTGTTACATTGGCCGTGTGGGACACAGTTGCAGAAGTTGGAGTAGGCTTCATCAGCATCCAGCGGTAATATACTTCACCAAGAATACTTAAAATTTTAAAGTTTATTTATTAGTGTCACAAGTAGGCTTACATTAACACTGCAACGAATGTTCTGGGGACCTGGGTTTGAATCCCGTCATGCCAGATAGTGGAATTTGAATTCATTAAAAAATATCTGGAATTAAGAATCTACCAATGATGATGAAACCATTGTCAGAAAAAACCATCTGGTTCACTAAATTCCTTTTGGGAAAGAAATCTGCCATCCTTACCTGGCCTGGTCTACATGTGACTCCAGAGCCACAGCAATGTGGTTGACTCTCAACTGCCCTCTCAAGTGGAGGGCAGTTAGGGATGGGCAATAGATGCTGGCCCAGGATAGTCATGTCCTGTAAAATGAAGTTAGGCAGCACAGTGGTTCGCACTGTTGCTTCACAGCACCAGGAACCCGGTCCGATTCCGGCCTCGGGTCACTGTCTGTGCGGAGTTTGCACGTTCTCCCCGTGTCTGCGTGGGTTTCCTCCGGGTGCTCCGGTTTCCTCCCACACTCCAGCGATGTGCGGGTTAGGTGGATTGGCCATGCTAAATTGCCGCTTAGTGTCCCAAGATGTGTAGGTTACGGGGATAGGATGCAATGTTCTCAAAGAGTCAGCGTAGACTCAGTAGGCCGAATAGCCTCCTTCTGCACTGTAGGGATTCTATGATAGAATGGAATAGAATCATAGAATAACTACAGTAGGGAAGGAGGCCATTCAGCCCATCGAGCCTGCCCCGACAACAATCACATTCAGGCCCTAGCCTCGTAACCCCATGTATTTTCCCTGCTAATCCCCCTGGCACTAAGGGGCAATTTAGTAAGGCCAATCCACCTAACCTGCACATCTTTGGACTGTGGGAGGAAACCCACGCAGACACGGGGAGAACGTGCAAACTCCGCACAGACAGTGACTCAAGCCGGGAATGGAACCTGGGTCCCTGGCGCTGTGATCAGATAAATTGTACTAAATGACATTCTGTTTCATTGCATTGTGTTTGTTCGATGCAAATTTAAAGAGACTAATTCAGTTTCCAAGTAACACTTTTAGAGCACTGTAGTCTGAAGTTAGGTCACTGAATCAAACAGAAAACTCTGGAAGTACATAGCTGGCCTGTCAATATCTGATCAGATAAAAGGCAGGTAACAACTCAACCGTTCCTGCAACATAAGGCTGTGTGTTTTTATTCTTTCAGATGCTGAGGGGCCGGTTGTGTGTTTCTAGGATTTTCTTTTAATGCTTGGTGATATCCCATTTGCATTATATCTATTTACGTAGAAACATAGAAGATAGGAGCAGGAGGAGGCCATTCGGCCCTTCGAGCCTGCTCCGCCAATCATTACAATCATGACTGATCGCCCAACTCAATAGCCTAATCCTGCTTTTCCCCCATAAACTTTGATCCCATTCGCCCCAAGTGCGATATCCAGCCGCCTCTTGAATACATTCAATGTTTCAGCATCAACTACTTCCTGTGGTAATGAATTCCACAGGCTCACCACTCTTTGGGTGAAGAAATGTCTCCTCACCTCCGTCCTAAATGGTCTACCCTGAATCCTCAGACTGTGACCCCTGGTTCTGGACTCCCCCACCATCGGGAACATCCTTCCTGCATCTACCCTGTCTAGTCCTGTTGGAATTTTATAAATCTCTATGAGATCTCCCCTCATTCGTCTGAACTCCAGCGAAAACAATCCTAACCTAGTCAATCTCTCCTCATCCATCAGTCCCACCATCCCTGGAATCAGCCTGGTAAACCTTCACTGCACTCCCTCGAGAGCAAGAACATCCTCAGAAAAGTAGGAAAATGTATGTAATATGTGGAAGGAACAAAAATAATGTAATATGTGAACGAAAGTCTAAACACTGGACATCAACGCTCACAATCTTCCTGAATGTGGTCAGAGGTTTCATTTTATCTGCCATTAGTCACAGAATAATAAATAAATATCAACAGTGACACAGCAAGTTTTTCTCTGAACCGTAAGGTTGGAGGCCAGGATTATGCAACTGCTTTGAATCACGCTCTGTTTAATCCTGTTAACCCTGTAGGGACTGTTCCAGGGGAGGCAATGGCCTGGTGGTATTATCGCTAGACTATTAATCCAGAAATTCAGCTAATGTTCGGGAGACCTGGGTTTGAATCCCGCCACGGCAAATTAAAAAGGGCCTGAAAATAGTAGTTTTCATTAAAACAGAAGTTTACTTTGTTTGCAAGTTATCTGTTCTGATGAATCGATCTTTGCTGGTTACAGCACTTTAAAAACAACAATGCCATTAAAAGTACAAACAACACTTAACTTGTCTAGAACCTTGGTTAGACCACACATGGTGTACAGTGCACATTTCAGGTTTCTGTGTTATGAGCAGAAGTCGGTGCAGTGTAGGTGCAAAAAAGATATACGAGGAGGTTACAGTACCAGGTTACAACCATCAGGAAAGATTGAACAGGGCTGATTTCTTCCTTAGAGAAGAAAAGTCTGAGGGGTGGTCTGATGGCAGGCTTTAAAATCCTGAAGTGATTTGATAAGGTAGAAGTAGACCACATATTTTCGCTTGTGGGGGAATCCAAAACTAGGGATCCAAAATATATAAGGTGATCACTAATAAATCGACTATGTAGTTCGCAAGAAGACAGATTAGAATGTGGATAAAAGCATTGACAAAGGGTCATCTGGACTCAAAACAGTCAGCTCTTTTCTCTCCTTACAGATGCTGCCAAACCTGCTGAGATTTTCCAGCATTTTCTCTTTTGGTTTTAGAATGTGGAACTTGTTACCACTGGGAGTAGCTGAGGAGAATAGCATGGATGAAACCATGAAGGAGAAAGGAATAGGAGGGTGTAATCATAGAATACCTACAGTGCAGAAGAAGGCCATTCAGCCCATCGAGTCTGCACCGACAACAATCCCACCCAGGCCCTATCCCCGTAACCGCACGCATTTACCCTGCTAATCCCCCTGACACTAAGGGACGATTTAACATGGCCAATCAACCTAAACTGCATATCTTTGGACAGTGGGAGGAAACTGGAGCACCCGGAGGAAACCCACGCAGACACGGGGAGAATGTGCAAACTCCACACAATCAGTGACCCGATGCCGGAATTGAACCCGGGTCCCTGGCGCTGTGAGGCAGCAGTGCTAACCACTGTGCCACCGTGCCACAATAGGGTTAGAGGAACAGTGGAGAGAAGAGACTTGCACACAGCGTTAAATCCAGTATAGTCCCATTCAGTCAAATGATCTGTTCCTGTGTTGTAAACTCTATGTTCAGTTTCACTTTGCTCAAGTGGTCAGTTCTCGAAGTTTGGGTTTGACAGCAAACGGGGGGATTTCAAGGATAAAGTATTGTGACCGAGCCTAATCATATTCTTACAACAATAACTTACATTTATATAGCTTCCTTAATGTGGTAGAGCATCACAAAGTCCCTCAAGGGAGCCTAGTCAGTCTGAGGTTGATAACTGAGCTCACGAATAAGACACTCACAGAATCACAGAAACCCCACAGTGCAGAAAGAGGCCGTCTGGCCCATCGAGTCTGCACCGACCACAACCCCACCCAGGCCCTACCCCCATATCCCTACACATTTACCCGCTAATCCCTATAACCTAGGACACTAAGGAACAATCTTAGCACGGCCAATCAACCAAACCCGCACATCTTTGGACTGTGGGAGGAAACCGGAGCACCCGGAGGAAACCCACGCAGACACGAGGAGAATGTGCAAACTCCACACAGACAGTGACCCAAGCCGGGAATCGAACCCAGGTCCCTGGAGCTGTGAAGCAGCAGTGCTAACCACTGTGCTACCGTGCCGCCCACATTATGGATAGGTGACCAAATGCTTGGTCAAAGAGTTAGACCATAAGCATCATCCTAAAAGAGGTAAAGGGAAGGGAATTTAGGAGCTTAAGGCTGAGGCAACTGAAAACACAGCCACTAGCAGTGGAACATCCAAACACCTGGAGCGTAGGAGGCTGAGGGGGTGATCTTACAGAGATCTATAAAATAATGAGGAGCGTAGATCAGCTAGATGGTCAACATCTTTTCCCAAAGGTAGGGGAGTCTAAAACCAGAGGGTAAGGTTTAAGGTGAGAGGGGAGAGATACAAAAGGGTCCAGAGGGGCAGTTTTTTCAAACACAGGATGGTGAGTGTCTGGAACAAGCTGCCAAAGGTAGTAATAGAGGCGTGTACAATTTTATCTTTTAAAAAGACGGGCGGCACGGTAGCACAGTGGTTAGCACTGCTGCTTCACAGCTCCAGGGACCTGGGTTCGATTCCCGGCTTGGGTCACTGTCTGTGTGGAGTTTGCACATTCTCCTCGTGTCTGCGTGGGTTTCCTCCGGGTGCTCCGGTTTCCTCCCACAGTCCAAAGATGTGCGGGTTAGGTTGATTGGCCATGCTAAAAAGAAAATTGCCCTTAGTGTCCTGAGATGCATAGGTTAGAGGGATTAGTTGGTTAAATATGTAGGGATATGGGAGTAGGGCCTAGGTGGGATTGTGGTCGGTGCAGACTTGATGGGCCGAATGGCCTCTTTCTGTACTGTAGGGTTTCTATGATTTCTGTGATTTCTAAAAAGCATTTAGACAGTTACATGGGTAAGATGGGTATAGAGGGATATGGGCCAAATTGGGACCAGCTTAGTGGTTTAAAAAAAACAGGGTAGCATGGACAAGTTGGGCCAAAGGGCCTGTTTCCATGCTGTAAACCTCTATGACTCTATAACTGGGGCGGAATTTCCACCACCCCGTGGCATGTTTTAGGGCGGTGCAAGCAGCTTTCCATTGGCTGGTGGCAGGATCTTCCGATCCCGGCACTGTCAATGGGGTTTCCCGTTTTTCGCATCCTCCCCTGCCGGGGAACCCGCAGCGGGGGTTGGAGGGGGGTGCGGGGGGAGGAGGGCGTGGGGGTCGCCATTGCCGGGACCAGTAGATCCTGCCAGCCTGAAAGGCCAGAAACTCCCACCCATGGATATCCAGCAGGAACACAAAGAAACAATCAGCAATGGAATACCTGGCGTTCAACCCTCTCGATCTCTAGTGTTCGATGTATGAAGTCACTAAGCCACTGGACAAAGAACAAAGAAAATTACAGCACAGGAACAGGCTCTTCGGCCCTCCAAGCCTGCACCGACCATGCTGCCCGACTTAACTAAAACCCCCTATCCTTCTGGGGACCATATCCCTCTATTCCCATCCTATTCATGTATTTGTCAAGACGCCCTTAAAAGCCACTACCGTATCCGCTTCCACTACCTCCCCTGGCAACGAGTTCCAAGCACCCACCATCCTCTGTGTACAAAATCTGCCTCGTACATCTCCTTTAAACCTTGCCCCTTGCACCTTAAACCTGTGCCCCCTAGTAACTGATTCTTCCACCCTGGGAAAAAGCTTCCAACAATTCTCCTGTCAACATTTTTGAAGCTGCCACTCACTTGTGTTGTGCCAGATAGGAAACTAATTATATTAGCTCCTTTCTAAATCTTGGCTGGAATGTCACAACTGTTGACGCCGGTGGGATTTTCCCATCCCGCTGCAGTGAACGGGGACTTGGCTGGGCGCCAAATTCTCCGACTTCGCTGCAGCGGGAACGTGGTGTGAAAGGCCGGTAACTAGTGAAGTCAGGAGCCCTTTAAGTTCTAACGAGATGCAAGCAAAGATTATTCGCACAGGCTCTGGGACTTTCACTTTTTGGGGTTGATTTGGGAATGGTATAAATTTTGTTGGCTGCTTGTTTTAATTCATGATGTGGAGATGCCGGCGTTGGACTGGGGTGAACACGGTAAGAAGTCTCACAACACCAGGTTAAAGTCCAACAGGTTTATTTGGTAGCAAATACCATAAGCTTTCGGAGCGCTGCTCCTTTGTCAGATGGAGTGGAAATCTGCTCTCAAACAGTGCAAACAGACAAAATCAAGTTGCAGAATACTGATTAGAATGCGAATCTCTAAAGCCAGCCAGGTCTTAAAGGTACAGACAATGTGAGTGGAGGGAACATTAAACACAGGTGAAAGAAATGTGTATTGTCTCCAGACAGAACAGCTGGTGAGATTCTACAAGCCCAGGAGTCAAGCTGTGGGGGTTACTGATAATGTGACATAAATCCAACATCCCGGTTTAGGCCGTCCTCATGTGTGCGGAACTTGGCTATCAGTTTCTGCTCAGGACGGCCTAAACCGGGATGTTGGATTTATGTCACATTATCAGTAACCCCCACAGCTTGCCTCCTGGGCTTGTAGAATCTCACCAGCTGTTCTGTCTGGAGACAATACACATTTCTTTAACCTGTGTTTAATGTTCCCTCCACTCACATTGTCTGTACCTTTAAGACCTGGCTGGCTGTAGGATTCGCATTCTAATCAGTATTCTGCAACTTGATTTTGTCTGTTTGCACTGTTTGAGAGCACATTTCCACTCCATCTGACGAAGGAGCAGTGCTCCGAAAGCTTATGGTATTTGCTACCAAATAAACCTGTTGGACTTTAACCTGGTGTTGTGAGACTTCTTACCGTGTTTTAATTCATACAGACAGCGAGTTTTGTGTTAAATAAATAACCAGTTTTGTACCACGCTGAATTCACTGTCAATATTTTTTTTGGTGCTAATTATAGTGGGGCATTTTCCAAAGCAGTGACCCTTTTAGTCTGCTGCTGCCTCAAACTTGCTGCAATGTGGGTCACTGGAGTGAGTGAACATGCAAAACAGACGGTACGGAAAGCGACTGTGTACTTTGGCTGTAAACCAGGGTAGCACTGGGACAATGTAGATTTCCCCTGGTCGAAACTTATCGGCTAAAAATAATTGGTTTCACAAGGATGAAGATGCTGGCTCCAGATTTTCAATTCACAGGCTATATTTTTCAATTGAAAAGAGTGAACATGTGTATTAAATATCTGAAAGCGCCAGATCCAATTGCCTCTCATGTAATCTACAAAGTCTCTGAGTACCTGCTGCAAGAAGCAATGATTTTGCTGAAAGATTTCTCTGAATTCTTACAGCACAGAAAGGGGCCATTCGAACCGGCATTTTTTAAAAAAAGGTTTATTTATTAGTGTCACAAGTAGGCTTACATTAACACCGCAATGAAAGTTACTGTGAAAATCCCCTAGTCGCCACATTCCGGCGCCTGTTCAGATACACTGAGGGAGAATTTAGCATGGTCGATGTACCTCGTCATAGAGTCGTAGAATCCTACAGAGCAGAAGGAGGCCATTCAGCCCATCGAGTCTACACTGACTACAATCCAACCCAGGGTTTATCCCCACAACCCCATGCATTTATCCTAGCTAGTCCTCCTGACACTAAGGGGAAATTTAGCATAGCCAATCCACCTAACCCGCACATCTTTGGAATGTGGAAACCGGAGCACCCGGAGGAAACCCACGCAGACATGGGGAGAATGTGCAAACTCCACACAGACAGTGACCCAAGCCAGGAATTGAACCCGGGTCTCTGACAGTGTGAGGCAGCAGTGCTAACCACTGTGCCACCGTGCTACCCGTCGTTTGGACTGTCTGTCTGGTGCACCTAGTGCCGTTCCTCCGCCTTCTCTCCATAACCCCGCACATTCCTCCTTTTCAAATAATAATCCAGTTCCCTGTTGCATGCCTCGATTGAACCTGTCTCTACCACACGTTCAGTCAGTGCATTCTGGATTTTGGCCTCTCACTGTGTGAAAAGGCTTCTCCTCCTATCCCCCTTGCTTCCTTTGCCAATTTTTGATAAATCTGTGTCCTCTTGCTCTCGATCCTTCCAGCATTGGGAACAGTTTAATCCCTAATATAATAGGGTCTGTGCAGCTTTGTTAAAGTGCACTGAAAAAATTGGAATTGTAAATGTTTAAAAATTCCTGAAGTACTGCTAAGGATTGTGGCTTTGCTCATGACATTCTTTGGAAAATGTTACATGTAACAAGAGCTATCATAAAACTGAATGAGCTTCTAATGTTTAATTATGCAGCACATTGAGAACCACCGAAACTTTGAAAAAAACGACAACTTCTTTTAAAGATGTGATCTTTAAAAAAATGTATGCACTTGATTTTGGTCTGTCATGGCTTACTGCCATTTTCAAATGAATTTTGAAACTGGGACCAGGTGTTTTAGTTCCAGTTAAACAATGACGGTGAGATAAGGGGAGGATTCCGTAACAGCTTGTTTACTCTTGCATAGAAACTAGAAGCAGGAGCAGGCCATTCGCCCCTTTGAGCCTGCTCCGCCATTTATTTTGATCATGGCTGATCATCAAAATCAATGGGCAAGTTTCTCTGGCCGCACTCGCCTCAAAACCGGACAATCCTGCCCGAGATCAATGGACCTTTGCGTGGTCCGCCTCCCCTCCACCCCCCCCCCCCCCCTTCCGCCGCTACGATTTCCATGGTGGGCGGAATGGGAGAATTCCCCCCAATATCCTAATCCCGCCTTCCTTCCTCCGCCCCCCCCCCCCCCCCCCCCCCCCACGCATATCCCTTGATCCCTTTAGCCCCAAGAGCTTTTTCTAATTTCTTCTTGAAATCGCACAACGTTTTGGCCTCAACTACTTTCTGTGGTAGTGAATTCCACACATTCACCACCCTCTGGGTGAAGACATTTCTCCTCACCTCAGTACTAAAAGGCAGTACTTATCCTCAAACTATAACCCCTAGTTCTGGACTCCCCCACCATCGGGAAAATTCTTTCTGAATCTACCCTGTTTAACCCTGTTAGAATTTAGCGTAACCACATAAAAGATAGGAGGAGGAGCTGGCCATTTGGCCGCTCGTGCCTACCGTTTTAAAAAAAGTTTTATTCATTTGTGGCACATGGGCGTCGCTGGCTGGCCAGCATTTATTGCCCATCCCTAGTTGCCCTTGGAGGACAATACCCCTAGGTCTTCCCAGTCTGCCTTTCAATAGAATAATGGCTGCGCATCTACATCGACTGTCCTCCATGGCTTATCCAATATCCCTTGATTCCATTCGCACTTAAAAACCTGTGTGAAGTATTTTAAGATTGTTTCTGTGAGACCTGATAAGACTCTACAATAAAAACACTTTTTTAAAACCTGTTCAGGAAGCTCTTTAAAAGAAAGACTGATTAGCATTTGATTCAGACTTCCAGGTAGGCGAGTGGAGTCAAGAATCTTGCGATCATGCAATGCAATCAAGGGAGGTGACGGCCTAGTGGTATAATCGCTAGACTATTAATCCAGAAACTCAGCTAATGTTCTGGGGACCCGGGTTCGAATCCCACCACGACAGATGGTGGAATTTGAATTCAATAAAAACTATCTGGAATTAAGAATCTAATGTTGACCATTGTCAAATTGTTGGAAAAACCCATCTGGTTCACTAATGTCCTTCAGGGAAGGAAATCTCACTGATATGTATTTATCTTGTGATCATGTAACGAGAGAAAATAATTCAGGAATGTGTTTCAATTGTTTAGGATGCTGGCGCGATCCTCTGGATGTCTGAGTTGAGATGCAGCAGATCAAAGGCACAGTGAGGCCGTCCTCCCTCCCCAAACAACTTCTGAGCTCCATGGTAACGGACAATCGTTGAACTTTCGGTTGATGAAGCATCACCTACACGTTCCAGATTTCTTGGAACGCTACCAGGGGTTACCTGTGACGGCACTGAGGTAAATCGTTTGTTTGCGTGTCATCCTTTTGCTTTTGAGTGTGCCTTTTGTCAGAGTTTTGCAATCTGTCAGCACACAGAAACTGAAAATGTTCTGGTTTTCAATTTACAGTATAAACAGAAATATTGTGAGTGCCCTTACATGCCGCTCTTAGCAAGCTTACTGCATGGGCTGCAAAGCGGTAATGGTAAGGTGTACCATTTTCACAGTAACTTAATTGCGATGTTAATGTAAGACAGCTTGTGACACTCGTAAACTTATAAATTTAAAATTTTTCTTCATGAGGCTGGGAGGAAGAGTAGGGGAACTTTTAAATTTTAAAGTTTATTTGTTAGTGTCACAAGTAGGCTTACATTAACACTGCAATGAAGTTACTGTGAAAATCTCCTAGTCGCCACACTCCAGCGCCTGTTCGGGTACACTGAGGGAGAATTTAGCATGGCCAATGCACCCAACCCCCAGCACGTCTTTCGGACTGTGTGAGGAAACTGGAGCACCCGGAGGAAACCCATGCAGACACGGGGAGAATGTGCAGACTCCACACAGTCACCCAAGGCCAGAACCTGGGTCCCTGGCGCCATGAGGTAGCAGTGCTAACCACTGTGTCACCATACCACCCTTTCAAACAAACCCAGTCTCTGGCTGTTGAAGGCAATCTCGCACCAAGACCCCTGTGCTTACTGACCTACATTGTTTCCTGATCCCTGTCATCTTAATTTTAAAATGTTTGCCTTTCTGTTCAATCCCAGTCATGGTCTCACCCTTCCCTATCTCTGTAACATCCTTCAGCCCTTTCACCCACTGGGGACTTGGTGTTCCTCAATGTCTAAGCTAATTGTGTTTTCCCCAATTCTTTCATCCTCAGCACCTACCACCGCTCCCCCCCATCCCCAGCCCCCCTAACCTCCCCCCATTGGTGGCTATGCCTTCAGCTGTCTAGGTCCCAAACTCTGGGATTCCATTCAACAAACTCTATACCTCTCTTTCCTGCTTCAAAATACTCCTTAAAATTGACCTTTGGCACAGTGGTTAGCACTGCTGTCTCACAGCGCCAGGGACCCGGGTTCAATTCCGGCCTTGGGTAACTGTCTGTGTGGAGTTTGCACATTCTCCCCTTGTCTGATGTACGGATTAGATTGATTGGCCATGCTAAATTGACCCTAGTGTCAGGGGGATTAGCAGGGTAAATAGGTGGGGCTACGGGAATATGGCCTGGGTGGGATTGTGGTCGGTGCAGACCTGATGGGCCGAATGGCCTCCTTCTGTACTGTAGGGATTCTACGATTCGATGATTTTGATCACCTGATCAAATGCCTCATTCTTTGGCTTGGCATCAATTTGCTTGTCTGGTTATACTCCAGTGAAGTACCTGGTGATGTTTTACTCTGTGGAAGGTGCTATAAAAATATAAACTGTTGTTGTTGTGCAGCAGTTGGAGTCTAGTTGAGAACAATGCAATGTCAGTCGCACCTTCCTATTTTTCTCTAATCTTACCTGGGTGATTTCATTTGCGGTTTGAAAGGCCTATGCGGTTTTGATGGAGGATTTGAACTTGAAGCAATGTTTTTCTAGCCTTATGGACGAGTTATGCAACACTGTGATTATTCTTTGGAGCAAATGTATTTGTTCCTTACCACATACAGCGTTACATGCTGCCAAACATTATGTGAATAACCATACTCTTATCAAATGTAGATTTGATTTGATTTATTATTGTCACATGTATTAGCATACAGTGAAAAGTATTGTTTCTTGCACACTATAGAGACAAAACACACTGTTCATAGAGAAGGAAGGGAGAGAGTGCAGAATGTAGTGTTACAGTCATAGCTAGGGTGTAGAGAAAGATCAACTTAATGCAAAGTAAGTCCATTCAAAGTCTCACGGCAGTAGGGAAGAAGCTGTTCTTGAGTCAGTTGATACGTAACCTCAGACTTTTGTATCTTTTTCCCGAAGGAAGAAGGTGGAAGAGAGAATGTCCGGGGTGCGCGGGGTCCTTAATTATGCTGGCTGCTTTTCCAAGGCAGCGGGAAGTGTAGACATAGTCAATGGATGGGAGGCTGGTTTGCATGATGGATTGGGCTACATTCACGACCTTTTGTAGTTCCTTGCGGTCTTGGGCAGAGCAGGAGCCCATACCAAGCTGTGATATAACCAGAAAGAATGCTTCCTATGGTGCATCTGTAAAAGTTGGTGAGAGTCATAGCTGACATGCCAAATTTCTTTAGTCTTCTGAGAAAGTAGAGGTGTTGGTGGGCTCCTGGTAGGTGGGAAGCTGAAATCATACAAGCCATCTTTATGCTATATACCCTTATAATTAAACCTACCAGGACAGGTTATTGGTGACCTGGACACCTAAAAAAAGTTACAGTGAACCTAAAATGTTTCTTTCTTAGTGGTACCTCTACCGTTATCTCTACACTTGGTACAATCATGGTTTAACTTTATTATTGATTTTAACTATCGAACGTAGATTAAATTAAGCTGAAGATATTCAGCTGTGTACTTTGGAGATCTGTTGCCGTCGGAGATCTGTTGCCGTAGCAACTCCTCTGTCTGCTGACTAAAACTTGTCTGGCTTCCTGAAGATCATTATCAGGTCTGGTTGGATTGGAGTTGGCTACCATGATGATTCATACAACAAAAGGGAAATGAAATACAATTGAACTGCTGGCTGGATGTCTATATTTAACCACAAGAGACACCAGCAGTCCTGTTTATCTTTTTCAGGGTGAATATGGGCTGTAGGGGCTAAATGAGAGGGCAGGCTAGAGTTTATCTACCTTTGTCTATATTGGTTGTTTTATTTTCCCATTCCTTTGAAATTGGTTACGACATGCTGTTTATCTGTAATACTTAGATTTCGTAATGGAAACATAGAAACTAGAATCAGGAGTACACCATTCAGCCCTTCGAGCCTGCTCCGCCACTCACTATGATCATGGCTGATCAACAAGTTCAATATCTTGATCCTGCCTTACCCCCTAATACTAACTGAAAAATCCTTAGGGTGGCACAGTGGTTAGCACCGCTGCCTCACAGCGCCAGGGACCCGGGTTCGATTCCCAGCTTGGGTCACTGTCTGCGTGGAGTCTGCATGTTCTCCTTGTGTCTGCGTGGGTTTTCTCCAGGTGCTCTGGTTTCCTCCCACAGACCAAAAGATGTGCAGTTTAGGTGCATTGGCCATGCTAAATACTCCCTCTCAGTGTACCCAAACAGGCGACTAGGGGATTTTCACAGTAACTTCATTGCAGTGTTAATGTAATGTAAGCTTACTTGTGACACTAACGAGTAAACTTAAACCCATATTCCTTTAACCCCAAGAGCTATAAAAAAAATTCTTGAAATCAGACAACGTTTTGGCCTCAACTACTTTCTGTGGGAGTGAATTCCACACATTCACCACGCTCTGGGTGAAGAAATCTCTCCTCACCTCAGTTCTAAAAGGTTTATCCTTATCCTCAAACTATGACCCCTAGTTCTGGACTCCCCCACCATCGGGAACATTCTATTTGAATCCACCCTACGTAATCCTTCTAGTAATACCTCAGCAAGATAAAATCCTTATAACATAAGAAATATGGAGGAGTAGACCACTCAGCCTTTTGGGCCTGCGCCTCTATTCAGTCAGGTTATAGGCATTATGTGATCTTGTAGATTTTCATGCATTTTCTTTTGTTCTTCTACCCTCCGACGCTCCCTCCCCTGGGCTTGTTAGCTTGTCTGGAGTGGAGAGATAGAGGCCGGGGGCGGTCATTTGAGCCTTTGGCCCTGCTCCATCATTCAGTTAGATCTCCACTTACCTGCCTTAGCTTCATGTGCCTTGGCAACCTTAGCAAACAACAATCCATCAATATGATAAAAGGAAATTAGTGCGGGAGCCGGAGATCTGAAATAAAAACAGAAAATGCTGGAAAAACGCAGCAGGTCTGGCAGCATCTGTGGAGAGAAGCAGATGTTTCGAGTCCACATGAGCTAAAGAGAGGGAAAAATATGATGGATTTTATAGAGTTTAAGAGGGGGTGGAGCAGAGTAGAAAGTCAGTGATAGGTGGGAGCTAGCAGAGTTGGCAATGAAGATGTGTAGGCCACAGCGCAGAGGAAGTGTCAATGGCAGTGGGAAGGATTATAGAAGGTGCTAAAAGTGGCATATGCAGGTGTGGATTGTGTGAGCCAAAAAATTTGGGATTAAAAACAGGGTCAAGATGGAGGAGAAAGGTCACAGTCTAAAGTTGTTGGAATCCCAAGGCTGTAATGTGCTTAATCGAAAGATGAGGTGCTGTTCCTCCAGTTTGTGTTGCATTGCAGCAGGCCAAGGACAGACGGGTGGACATAAAGCAAAATGCTGTGTTGGAACGGCAAGAGACAGGAAGGTTGGAGTTATGCTTGCGGGCTGAGCAAAGGTGTTCTGCAAAGCGGTCACCAAGTCTGTGCTTAGTTTCCCTAATGTCGAGGAGACCACATCAGGAGCAGTGAATACACCCGGCCATATTGAAGGAGGTGCAAGTGAAACACTGCTTCACCTGAAAGGAGTGCTTGGGCCCCTGGACAGTGAGGAGGGAGGAGGCAATGGCGCTGCACCTTCTGCGATTGCAAGGGAAGGTGCCATGGGAAGGGGATGAGGTGTTGGGGGTGATGGAGGAGTGGATCAGGATCTCCCAGAGGGAGCGGTCCCTGCAGAGTTGGGGGGGCGGGGAGGTGGTGGGCAGTTGAGGGAAAGATTCATTTCATGGTAGCTTCATACTGGAGTTGGCAGAATGCTGGAGAATGGTCCTTTGGATGTTCACAGCTTTGGAAGCTCCAATTGTCCCGCCATCTGCACCCTTTTAGGGAACAAGTTCAGGAAATCCCAGGTTTTGCCAGAACTGCTCTCCGCCTGGCTGCGTGGAGGCTCATGAGAGTTGCCCTGGCATGTCGCTGTTATGACACAGAGGTGAACCCCCTTTACCTCGCGTCGTAATCTGCTCCAATTATTTGGGAAGGTGTTGGCTATTCTTAATTAATGTTTAGAGGTTCATTAACATAACACTGGCTTTAAGTGAATAATTAACAAGGTATTTTATTTAAATAACCAGGAACTTTAACTAAACAAGTAACATATTGACTGAGGTGTGGTTCAACTGAAATGATGTTCGAATAATGCAGAGAACATTCATTACCCAAAACAGTAATGATGGAATTTTAGTCTCTCTCAAAGAAATCATACAACCGCTCTGATAGCCTATGGAAGTTTGGAGCTCTTCGGTAGTTGTTCACTCTCTGTAATCACTGTCTGATTTGGTACTTTCCGCTGGTTAGAGGGTGAGTTATCTTAAGACCTATCTGAAGCTGGCAGAGTTAAGAACTAACTGCTCCAGTTGATCTAAGTGCCCTTAACTGCTGCAGGTGGGCTGGCCCTGCTTCTGGATGAACCCCTGGCTCAACCCCCAGTGGAGCTGAACTCAAGGCACTTGAGTTCCTCTTTTATAATCCTTATGACCTATCAACATTCCTGTACTCGGATTGGCCTGAAGCTGACAACAACAGCAAATTCAAATCTGATAGGTTCCCTTCAGCTGAGTGTCTTCTTTAAACTCATAGGCTAACAAAATGCAAAAAAAACCTGCAGAGCCGGTTACCAAGGCAACCCTGATGCTTTTGATCTCTGAAACAAATGTTGCAACTCAGAGTCGGTGTGTACGCTGCATTTTAAACATCTCAGCATTGAGCAACACCAGCTTTTGAAGGCACTGACACAACCAACGTTTGAAGGGATCATGCACTGTTGTTTCCCCTCTAGTATTTTACATTCTTTACAGACATTCTGTGCATCTTTATAAACTCAACTTCACAACATCGCACTCTGATTTTACTCACTGTTCCCACCCTCAGCCTCACCCCCGCCAACCAGCCCCTTCTCCCCCCCCCCCCCCCCCCGCAAAAAACATTATCCGACCTTGTCTTCAAGCATTGACAGGAGCCAGATTTTACCATTGTGCTGTGACATTGTATTCCACTGGGGCAATAGCTTCACACTACAGCAAAAAATATGACCATGATTTTAGGATTTAGAACGACCGTAACATGGAATGTAAAAGGACAGTCAGAATTTTGAGCAGGAGCCCTCCTACCAGTTACGTGAATATGAACATTCAAGATGGACGTATGGGTGAAGACGCTGAGTTTCTATGATTAAGACGTAAGCACAAAGAGCCACCGGCATATACTGTTTTGGAGCAGTAATTATAGTTCCACAATTAGTTTCAGTGCCCTCGGTTTAAGATGAGGAAACAACAAGGTTCTCCTTCTTTTGAAGTGTCTATTATCTTGTCATTGCTTTCTTCCCTGTCTTGTTCCACCTATCTGACAGGATGGGTGGTTGACCTTCACGCTGGCCTTTACCGATGCTGTCCTCAATCAGTCTGAACACGCGTCTGGTTCCAGCCACCCGACCTGCCCACTCCCAGCCACTCCCCCCACTCCCCCATCCTCCTGTGCAGTCTAGCCGGGTCTCCGTCTCTGCATTTGCCTGCAGTTATCTGGGAGAGTTCAGCTCGTCAGCAGGATGGGGAACTGACCCACAGTCAATGTTGGCTTTCTGTTTGGGGAGACGTCAAAATTTCCCATTTTCACTTTCAGTTGGCAGTGCTGAAGAGTAACAGAATGTTGGCCTTTCTCTTCTCTCCTTCCCCCCACCTCACTTTTTTCCCACTTTGAGACACTTAGCCTCCTGGGCTGGGACTGAGGGCTGGATTTTCCCAGCCCCATGGGACAGGAATGGGGGCGGGACAGGAGGAGAAAATGGCCACCGAGCAGCGAGGCCAGCGCTCCTGCTCCAATTCTCCCCTCCGCCATTTCCCTGTTAGAACAGGCTCGCAATGACTGAGGAAACATTGTTGTGCATTGATTGAGTTTTTAGCTAGTTGGTTGGATGGTGGCAGCTTCCTGAACCCACAGCATAGAATCATAGAATCCCGACAGTGCAGAAAGAGACCATTTGGCCCATCAAGCCTGCACGGACAACAATCCCACCCAGGCCCTACCCCATAACCCCACATATTTACCCTAATTAGTCCCTCTGACATTAAGGGCAATTTAATTTAATGTGGCCAATCAACTTAACCCACACATCTTTGGACTGTGGGAGGAAACCGGAGGGAACCCACACGGACACGGGGAGAATGTGCAAACTCCACACAGACAGTGACCCGAGGCTGGAATTGAACCCGGGTCCCTGATGCTGCGAGGCGGCGGTGCTAACCGCTGTGCCATCGTGCCACCAGTTGAGTGAAGGTGAGGACAGGGTCAGCTGTAAGCTGACGTGTGGAGATGCAGTTTGAAGTGGTGCTGATGAGGCTGAGCGTGACAGAGGCACCTTCCCCCACTCAATGAGAACTCACTCACTTTAAAATTTGCATGACAACACTGTCCTGGGTTCCAAGCCTCCCTCTGCCCTCCGAAATGCAGGAAATTTGAGCTGCTCCAACTTTTGTCCCAAACATTAATATGCAAATGGCAGCCAATGTGACTGCTGTCAAACTGAATCACACCCTGGGCCATTGTTTTGACTGACCTGCCACGTTGATTGGACAGGCAGACCCTCAGCTGCCCTCAGGCAGTTAACACCATGACTTGGTCAAAATAGCAGCCGCTTCCTGTATTACGTTACGACCTTGAATCGAACCCATCTCCTGACATCTGCCTCCAGAGGGGAGAATCTGGCTCCAGAAAGCAAACCTGAAATCAAAATCTTCCTAAACTAAAAGCAAATTATTGCAGTTGCTGGAATCGGAAACAAAAACTGAAAATGCTGGAAAATCGCAACAGGTCTGACAGCATCTGTGGCAAGAGAATAGACATGATGTGGAGATGCCGGCGTTGGACTGGGGTAAACACAGTAAGAAGTTTAACAACACCAGGTTAAAGTCCAACAGGTTTATTTGGTAGCAAAAGCCACACAAGCTTTCGGAGCTCTTAGCCCCTTCTTCAGGTGAGTGGAGGGGCTAAGAGCTCCGAAAGCTTGTGTGGCTTTTGCTACCAAATAAACCTGTTGGACTTTAACCTGGTGTTGCAAGAGAATAGAGCCAGTGTTTTGAGTCTGGATAACCCTTCTAAATGTTTTTTTATTTGATTTGATTTATTATTGTCACATGTATTAGTATACAGTGAAAAGTATTGTCTCTTGCACGCTATACAGACAACGCATACCATTCATAGAGAAGGAAAGGCGAGAGTGCAGAATGTAGTGTGACAGTCATAGTTAGGGTGTAGAGAAAGATCAACTTAATGTGAAGTAGGTCCATTCAAAAGTCTGATGGTAGCAGGGAAGAAGCTGTTCTTGAGTCAGTTGGTACGTGTCCTCAGACCTTTGTATCTTTTTCCCGATGGAAGAAGGTGGAAGAGAGAATGTCCGGAGTGCGTGGGTCCTTAATTATGCTGGCTGCTTAGTTGAGGCAGCGGGAAGTGTAGATGGAATGAATGGATGGGAGGCTGGTTTGCGTGATGGATTGGGCTACATTCATGACTTTTTGTAGTTCCTTGCGGTCTTGGGCAGAGCAGGAGCTATACCAAGCTGTGATACAACCAGAAAGAATGCTTTCTATGTTACATCTGTAAAAGTTGGTGCGAGTCGTAGCTGACATGCCAAATTTCCTTATTCTTCTGAGAAAGTAGAGGTGTTGGTGGGCTTTCTTAACTATAGTGTTGGCATGGAGGGACCAGGAAGGTTGTTGGTGATCTGGACACCTAAAAACCAGAAGCTCTTGACCATTTCTACTTTGTTCTCGTTGATGTAGACAGGGGCATGTTCTCCCCTAAGCTTCCTGAAATCGATGACTTTGTTTTATTGACATTGAGGGAGAGATTATTGTCACTGCACCAGTTCACCAGATTCTCAATTTCTATCCTGTACGCTGTCTCATCAATGTTTGAGATCCGGCCCAATACGGTGATGTTATCACCAAACTTGAGAATCGAGTTGGAAGGGAATTTGGCCGCACAGTCATAGGTGTATAAGGAGTATAGTAGGGAGCTGAGAGGGAGGGAGGATGCAGATGCAATTGTGACCTATTGTTGCTGCCCAAATGAATCTTCTTCCTGCCAGGGGGTTGAGCGGTTTGCCATTTTGGAGGCCAGATGTGGCAGTTTCCTTCCCTTAAAAGGGGATTAGTGAATCCGTTGGGTCGGTTATGATGACTGACAGCTCTGCGTCACTTTTACTTTATTTAAAAGTTTTGTAAACTGAATTCAAGATTTCACGGTGCAATTTGCTGAACTCCTGACTTTTGTGTCCAGATCTCTGGATTACTAATCCAGTAACGTGACCACTGTGCTACTGTACTGTACTGGCACAGTCATCCACTGGGAAATGCTTCAAGTAATTATCTTAATCGCTTTTGCAAGGTAAACTTTTCATTCTATTCAATGTAGAAGTGTTTTGCCTGTTCTGATGCAGAATTCTTAAGTTGAAAGCTCCATATGAAGATCCAGCAAGGGCTCACTTGAAAGGCTGCAGTCCATGTAGGTACACATACAGTGCTATTCGGCAGGGAGTTCCAGGATTTTGACCCAGCAACAGTGAAGGAACAGTGATAGATTTCCAAGTCAGGATGGTGAATGGCTTGGAGGGGAACATCCAGCGGGTGGGCATGATTTCCCTGAATATCAGTAAAGGCCGAAGGCAAGTGAGAAAAACAGCATTGAGCCCACCGACAGCAATGGCAGCTTTTCCCACCACATAATGTGGAACCTAGTCACAGTTTCCAGCCACAATTTGCACATCTTATTTCTGGTGGGGCAGCCTCTGGTTCGCCCGCACCTCAGGGTTGTAATCATTGGAGCACCCCATTTAAAGACTGCCCCAGTACACACCAGCCACACTTCATAGGTCACCAGGAAGCAATGGTGCCAAGAATCCGCTCCCAGGTTTTCAGAGCCTCCCTGGAGAGACTCCTGGATGCAGTAGAGGCCCAGAGTGTTGCCCTCCACCTGCACACCGTAGAAGTTGCAAGATTCATTTCACAAAAAGACAGTAGCGAAAGAGAATGAGGAAATTGAGATTAACAGCAGGAGAGAAGAAGAATTAGAGAAACTTAAGGAAGTGAAATCTGACCAATTCCCAGGATCTTATGGCCCTCTTGGGTTCTGAAAGAGCTACTGTCGTCGGCTTTGGGTACAGACAACACTTAAACTGTAGTCGACTTGGGTACAGATAACACTTTAACCCAGAGTACTCAATTTCCAAGCTTTAATAACTTATGCTCAAGTGAAAACACAAAGCAGAGCAAAGCATTGTAGGGTGTTCTGCTGATTCAGACAAAACATTAGCAGTTATAGTTAAACACAGTCAATGAGCAATGAGCAACTTTCTAATCCTTCATTTGCATACATATCCACCAATCATAGCATAGTCTTTTGCAGCTTGGTATGGCTCCTGCTCTGCCCAAGACTGCAAGGAACTACAAAAGGTCGTGAATGTAGCCCAATCCATCACGCAAACCAGCCTCCCATCCACTGACTCTGTCTACACTTCCCGCTGCCTCGGCAAAGCAGCCAACATAAGTAAGGACCCCACGCACCCCGGACATTCTCTCTTCCACCTTCTTCCGTCGGGAAAAAGGTTCAAAAGTCTGAGGTCACGTACCAACCGACTCAAGAACAGCTTCTTCCCTGCTGCTGTCAGACTTTTGAATGGACCTACCTTGCATTAAGTTGATCTTTCTCTACACCCCAGCTATGACTGTAACACTGCATTCTGCACTCTCTCCTTTCCTTCTCTATGAACAGTGTGTTTTGTCTGTATAGCGTGCAAGAAACAATACTTTTCACTGTATGATAATACGTGACAATAATAAATCCAACCAAATCAAATCAAATCCAATAGAAAACCAATCCTTCATTAGCGTAATATGTCCCCATATCTTGCTATTTGTTAATTGTTATGATAGCTGGTTCTTTGTTTTCATCCTGTGTCCTATCCTGAATGCATTGTTTACGGAACAAGGTTTTAGTTTTCGTCACTTATCCTGAGTACGTAAGCGTTGGCCTTACTGAAGGCCTGACTGAAGGCCTTGTTTGGCTAATAATCATTTTCCATTACTTGACAGACTTTTTTGACAATTATGGAACTTTCATTTTCACAATTGTTTGTAACCTAACTTCCACATTAGCTGCTGAGATAGTGGATGTGCTCGATATGATTTTCCAACATTCCTCAGACGTGCGAGTGGTCTCATTCGATTGGAAGTTATCAAATGTTACGCTGCTTTCTAAGAAAGTAAGGAGAGGGAAAATAGTGAACTACAAACCAATTAGCCTGACATCAGTTAATGGGAATCTATCATTAAGGAAGTCTTAACAATGCATTCAGTGAAGCATTGCGTGATTAGAACAAATCAAAATTGTTTCACTGAAGGGAAATCCGGTTTGACAAATGTATTTGCGCTTTGTAAGGATGTGACGAGTCAGGTAGATAAAGGAGACTCAAAGAGTTGGGAATTCTTGCCCCAGAGGGTTGTAGATGCTCCCTCATTGAACACATTTAAGGCTGATGTGGAGATGCCGGCGTTGGACTGGGATGGGCACAGTAAGATATTTTATAACACCAGGTTAAAATCCAACAGGTTTATTTGGAATCACAATCTTTCGGAGCGCTACTCCTTCATCAGGACTCATGGGCATGGGCATCGCTGGCTGGCCAGCATTTATTGCCCATCCCTAGTTGCTCGAGGGCAGTTGAGAGTCAACCACATTGTTGTGGCTCTGGAGTTACATGTAGGCCAGACCAGGTAAGGATGGCAGATTTCCTTCCCTAAAGGACATTAGCACCTACAGTGCTGCTGGGAAGGGACTTTAATTGCTTTTTGACTTGCAGTGCTTTGATCCAACTCAGTGACTTGCTTGGCCATTTAGGAGTTAACCCCGTTGCTGTGGGAGTGATGTATAGTACTGCACTGGGCGAGGACAGCAGATTTCCCTTCCTAAAGGCACATCAATGAACCAGACGGGTTTTTATGAAAATGCTTCCATGGTCGCCGTCACTGAAATTAGCTTTTAAATTACCAATGATTTTTTAAAAATTGAATTAAATTCCACCCCCACCTCCACAGCGCCTGGGGCTCTGGATTACCAGTCCAGTGACATTACCACCCTTACAACAAGCTGTATACAGAAAACCATGATTGGAAAGTGGGACCTTTGTAACCAAACCACCACGAACACTGTAGAGAAAAAGCTAACAGTAAAACCTTGATCTCTGCCAAAATAGCAAAGTCAAAAAAGTCTAGAAAGTTCTAGCTGTTCTGTCAACTCCATTGTCATTGGCTTGATGTGGTATGTTTGTGTTATTGATGTTTTTTTTTCAACTACATCAGTGCTTGAATCAGATAACTGTCACAACATCAGAAGTTTCTACCAGAAGAGAAACAGAGGGTGGGGAGTTGAAACAAAGAATGATGCAGCACAGGAAGGAGCAATTCAGTCCAGTTTGTCTATCTGATTCTTTAGAGAGCTAGCCACTTGATCTCACTCCCCTGTTCCTTCCCCATAATCCTGTTTTTTTTCCCCTCCCGAGCAGGTGCATTCCAGATCACAGCACCATTTTTTTTATTCATTCGTGGGACATGGGCATCGCTGGCTGGGCCATCATTTATTGCCCCACCCCTACTTGCCCTTGAACTGAGTGGCTTGCTAGGCCATTTCAGGGGGCAGTTGAGAGTCAACCACATTGCTGTGGCTCTGGAGTCACAAGCAGGCCAGACCAGATAAGGATGGCAGATTTCCTTCCTTCAAGGACATTAGTGAACCAGATGGGTTTTTCCAACAGTTTGACAATGGTTTCATGGTCATCAATAGATTCTTAATTCCAGATAGTTTTTATTGAATGCAATATCGATAGTGATAGTCATTTTTGAGGTCAGGTACTTTGGACTTAAAAAGGATGGGACAGAATGCTTTCTAAATGGTGATAAATTAGATAGAATGGAGATGAAAAGAGGGTCTAGGTTGATAGATGATTAAAATGTCATGAACAGGTACAGGAATGGTGAAAAGTGCTGAAGGAATGCTGATCTTTATTGTAAAGGGCTCGAATACAATCCATTCATTCCTCAGAATAGACGGATACAGCACTGATATGTTGAATTTCTTTTATTGAGCATAATTTAAAATTAACACATTACAGAAAGTGAAAAATCTGGGACAGAGAGAGCGATACTGGTAAAAGCCAATATTGTACTGGTCTCGAAAACAGACTTGACCCAAACTGAAAACATAGGGCTGAATACAGAATTATAAGTTTTCCATGATATCATATTGAAATTGTTTGGCTGTCTCTAACTTTCATAAACAATTTGCAGCTGTGGCCATGAAAAGCTTTGTTTTGGCTTATGAGAAAGCCTGTTTCTGCTAGCATTGTAATTTCAAAGAACGCAGCCAATTTTTCAAGCTAATCCCAGCATGCCTGCTGAGTTTAAAATGTGGTCAAGTTAACTTTAAAAGCTTAGCATTTAAACGTAATTGCATAGGCAGAAATATCGTAAAATGAAGTCTTTGCATTAATGAAGCACAGGATTCACAACAGGGTTAAAAGTCAGACTAGAATTATATGAAGCCCTGATTCAACCACACCTGGAGTACTGTGAGCAGTACCTGGCACCTCACCTTAAGAAGGATGTATTGGCCTTGGAGAGGGTGCGGCCCAGGTTTACCAAAATGAAAGCTGGATTGCAAATTCCACAAACCAGGGATGGAATTTTCCAGCCTTGCCGTTTCCCACCGCGGATGCAGGGAGCCATTCAAATCCCAGTGGGATGGTTAGATCATGCCGGCGAGACGGGTCAGAGACCCCTACCCTAGGTTTGTGTTCCCTGGAATTTAGAAGCTAAAGGGGTGATCTGATCAAAGATTCCAAGATGTTAAGGAGAACAGATACACTGGATAGAGAGAAGCAATTTCTGCTGGTGGGGAGCCTATGCCCAGTCTAAATATTAGAGCTCAACCTTACAGGAGTGAAATTAGGAAACATTTCTGCACACAAAGGTTAGTAGAAGTTTGGAACACTTGTCTTTAAGAGGCAAGTGATGTTAGATCAACTTGGGCGACACGGTGGCACAGTGGTTAGCACTGCTGCCTCACAGCGCCCAGGGACCCGGGTTCAATTCCCGGCTTGGGTCACTGTCTGTGCGGAGTCTGCACATTCTCCCTGTGTCTGCGTGGGTTTCCTTCGGGTGCTCCAGTTTCCTCCCGCAGTCCAAAGATGTGTGGGTTAGGTAGATTGGCCATGGTAAATTGCCACTTAATGTCAGGGGGCACTAGCTAGGGTAAATGCATGGGGTTGTGGGAATGGGGTCTGCGTGGGATTGTGGTTGGTGCAGATTCAATGGGCCGAATGACCTCCTGCGCTGTAGGATTCCATGAACTGTAAATTTGAAATCTGAAATGGGTAGATTTTTGTATAACTGGGTATGGGGTGAAGAAAGGCAAATGGGGTCAGGTCACAACTCAGCCTTGATCCCACTAAGTGGGACAGGCTCGAGGGTCTAAATGGCTTACTCGTGTTCCAATGTTCCTGTGGATAGTGACATTTCCAAGTTTCTCACTATTCATAAAAACATTCTGGTTTTGCTACCAAAGTGGATAATTTCCTATTTCTCTGTATTATATTCCACCTGCCCTGGTCACTTAACCTGTTTAAATCTTTTTGTATTCTCGTAGCTTTGTTCCATCAGTAAACTGAAATACATAATGCTCAGCCCCCAGTGTCAATTGTCCTAGCATGTACGCTGTTTTGGGTAAAAGAAATAATGCTTCCTGATTTCATTCCTGAAAGGCTGCCCTCTGAATTTTATAATGCCCCCAGATGTTTCCACCAGAGTTTCCACCTTCTCTCTATCAATAGCACAATCCTGCAGGACATCTAAAAATAAAAACACAGAAAATGCTGGGAATTCTCAGACAAATCTGTGAGAAACAGGGTTAACAGGGCAGGACATTCACTCAGGGCAGTACATGCCAATGTGTCCTTATCACCCTGCCTCAGAACTCCCACCCACCTGACGAAGGAACAGCCTGTTCCGAAAGCTAGTGGCTTTTGCTACCAAATAAACCTGCTGGACTTTAACCTGGTGTTGTTAGACCTCTTACTGTGTTTACCCCAGTCCAACGCCGGCATCTCCACATCGGAGCTCTTTTCCCAGGGATGGGATTAGCGGTGGACCTACACGCAAGTGCCGGATGCCAATTAATGTAGGCAAATGGTCACTAAAGGCCAATTGTCAGAGATCGAATGGAAACTCTCAGTAAAATCAAAGAAATATAAGCAGGAGTAGGCCATTCGGCCCTTTGAGCCTGCTCCGCTATTCATTTTCATTATGGCTGATCATCAAATTCAATATCCGATCCCCCCTTCCCCCCATAGCCCTTCATCCCTTTAGCCCCAAGAGCTATATCTAATTTCTTCTTGAAATCACATAATGTTTTGGCCTCAACTATTTTCTGTGGTAGTGAATTCCACACATTCACCGCTCTCTGGGTGAAGAAATTTCTCCTCACCTCAATACTAAAAAGTTTACCCCTTATCCTCAAACTATGACCCCTAGTTCTGGACTCCCCCACCATTGGGAACATTCTTTCTGAATCTACCCTGCCTAACCCTGTTAGAATTTATACATTTCTATGAGATTCCCTCTCACTCTTCTAAGGTCCAGTGAATATAACCCTAACCGACTTAGTCTCTCCTCATATGACAGACCTGCCATCCCAGGAATCAGCCTGGTAAACCTTCGCTGCTTGACCTAGAGGTATTTTAATCTTTTCCCTCTCTTACTACCACCTTTATATCCATTGCTTCAAATCCTTTTATCATTTTAAACAACTCGTCTTTCTAAATTCTAATGAATACAACATAGGTTTATCTAACCTGTCCTTTGCAACTTAACCTTCTAATCCCTGGTCCTATTCTGGTGAATTTGCAGGGTACCTCCACCACAAACCCTTCCTGAGATCTCGTGGCCAAAGCAGTGCTCTGTACAACTGAGGTATAACTTCTTCCTTATTGCATTCCAGCGCACTTTTAGGTAAAGCCCACCATTCCGTCATCCTACCTTTTGTACCTGTGCACCAGCTTCTAGTGATTTGCATCTCTTTGTAACTTCCTCATAGTTTAGTGTCACTTGCAAACTTACATTATAATTACTCAGCTCCTTCAATTGCTGTCCCCGTTCCAATTACTCAGGCCACCAGTTGTCAAAGGTCACCAATTGTACCACATTCCCCATATCCCTGCTCTCTGTTCCCCACCTCCAGACCCATTACCAATCCTTGTCACAAGGTTATCTCCAGTTTTTTTTGCTAACAGCCTTTTGTGTGGAACTTCACCAAATACCTTCTGGAACGTCCATAAAGGCAACACCCATGGACACTCACTATAGTAGCGACTTCTTCAAAATTCAACTAGATTATTTAGACATCAGTGGTACAGTGGTTAGCACTGCTGCCTCACAGCGCCAGGGACCCGGGTTCGATTCCGACCTTGGATGACGGTGTGGAGTTTGTACATTCTCCCCGTGTCTGCATGGGTTTCCTCCGGGTGCCCTGGTATCCTTCCACGGTCCGAAAGACGTGCTGGTTAGGTTGATTGGCTATGCTAAATTGCCCCTTAGTGTCAGGGGGATTAGCAAGGTAAGTATGTGTGGTGACGGGGATAGGGCCTGGGTGGGATTATTGTTGGTGCGGGTTCGATGGGCCGAATGGTCTCCTTCTGCACTGTAGGGATTCGATGATCAACATGACCTACACTTCATAAATATACTCTGACTCTCTCTGACTACCTTGCACATGTTCAAAAGCTTAGCCACTCCCTCCCTGATGATAGATGTTCCCCATAACTAGCATTCAAGTGGCCTGTATTTTCCTGGTTTCTCCCTCTTTCCTGAAACGCTGGAGTGACATTTGCAAGTTTCCAGTCTAACGGTACAATTCCCGAAGCTAGGGTGCTTTGGCAAACTATGACTAATACGTCTGCAATTTCCCCATATGTTTCCTCCAGCATGACTGCAAAAATAAATCCTGGAACTAACAGATTTTGGGTTTGGTGAAAATTCAGTCAGGTCGTTAAAAAATTGGGACAGTGGCTCAGGATTAAAGTTCAGATATAACTTTAACGATATGTTGCAGACAGACTTTGTCAGAGGCTCCCGCCAGTGTAATCAATGCAGAGGATCCCGTGTACCAGTAAATAACAAAACTGATTCTGTCGAGGTTACAAAGGAACAGTGGTGACAATTCCTCTTCCTGTTCCGGCACATAATGTTAGTAAACAAGTTATTGAAGAAATATTGGTGAGGGAATGTAAAGTCACCACAGTCCCAGATCACCATAAGCCGCTCTCCCCTTTGAGAGGGAGAGCTGACTGGTGGTGATTTAACCTGAGGATCAGCACACCTCAAGTAAGGTTGAGAAGGCAGGGCCTTCATGAATAACCTCAGGTAGCTACGGGAATTGAACCCACGCTGTTGGCATTACTCTGCATCACGAACCAGCTGTCCAGCCAGCTGAGCTAAACAGACCCCCTCCAAGGTGGCAAGCTGATGGTGTAGTGGTATTGTTGCTGAACTGGTGACCCAGGATAATCCTCTTGGGGCCTGGGTTCAAATCCCACCGCAGCAGATGATGAAAGTTCAATTTAATAAAAGTCTGGAATTAAAAGTCTAATGACTATGAAACCATCTGGTACACTGGCTTCCTCCTGTGGCCAAGTGGAATGAGTCATAGAATCGTAGAAGAAGAATCATAGAATTCCTACAGTACAGAAGGGGGCCATTTGGCCCATCGAGTCTGTACCAATCACAATCCCACCCAGGACCTATTCCTGTAACTCCATACATTTACCCTGCTAATCCCCCTGACACTAGGGTCAATTTTAGCATGGCAGATCAATCTAACCTGCACATCTTTGGAGTGTGGGAGGAAACCAGAGCACCCGGAGGAAACCCACGCAAACACGGGGAGAACTTGTAGACTCCGCACAATCATCCAAGCCCGGAATCAAACCTGGGTCCCTGGCACTGTGAGGCAGCAGTGCAAACCACTGTACTACAGTGCTGTCACTAAACTCCCAGGCAAAGCTGAGATTCAGAGATCAGAGTGCCATTTTTAAAGGGTGCCCTGATCTCAAAGCAAAGTTAGATCTTACTCACAGACAGCACGGTGGCACAGTGGTTAGCACTGCTGCCTCACAACGCCAGGGACGAGGGTTCGATTCCTGATTTGGGTCACTGCCTGTGCGGAGTTTGCACGTTCTTTCCGTGTCTGCGCGGGTTTCCTCCGGGTGCTCCGGTTTCCTCCCATAGTACAAAGATGTGCGGGTTAGGTTGATTGGCCATGCTAAATTGCCCTTTAGTGTCAGGGGACTAGCAGGGTAAATAAGTGGGGTTATGGGAATTGTGCCTGGGTGGGATTGTTGTCGGGGTGCAGACTCGATGGCCTGAATGGCCTCCTTCTGCACTGTAGGGATTCTATGAGTTACAGGACACCCCTCCCACGCTCCACATGCATCAGGCCCACCTCAAGAACACCAGAACCCCCAGTGGACCAATTCTCGCACACAGAGGGGCAATCCCCACCCACCACTGAAACCAGTAGCATTTCCCACCAGCCTGCTGACGGGGTTACGGGGAGGGAGGAGAGGTTGCATTCAATGCTCATGGAAGTAACAGCGTTAAGCCGTTTAATGATATCAAAATTAAGTCATTTTCATGGAAATCAGGGGCGTGAATCTGATTTCGTTACCAGCGGATGGGAGGGGCAAGATCTCACTGCTGCAAATCCCATTACGACCCACTCACGAGGTTTAGTGGCCAGGATTTGCGCCCGCGGCGAATGGGCCCTCAGAATCACACCCCTTGTCCTCATTGTGCAGAGGGGAATTCTACTAAAACCAACCAGAAAAAACAGAATCGTACGCTGGCTGCACGATGTTATTCTTGAAGACTTGGTTTTCCCTCATGAAATTATGGGTGACAGAATGCGTGTGAAATTGGATGGTGCAAAGTTCACTTGGACAAGGGACAACAGAGCAATGTACAACACAAAGTGGATACACTTCCTGCTCTCCAGACGAAACTAACTGGCAAAGATGTTGTGTATGAATTCCCAAGGTTCCAACTGGAGACTGCTCAGAATGGCTTCCATAAAAATAATTGGTTATGACAATAAATGTCCTTCAGGGAGGGAAATCTGCCATCCATACCTGGTCTGGCCGACATGTGACTCTAGATCCACAGCAATTTGGTTGATGCTGAAACTGCAAGCCATTCAAAGGGCAATTAGGGATGAGCAATACACGCTGGCCCATCCAGCAACGCCCACATCCAGTGAATTAAACTGAAGGATAAGTCCCTCAAGCTTTCTTGAATCTGATATTGAAGTAGATGCTATCCTTCAGCCAGAATTCTCCTACAACAGCTGCAATAACCCCCACGCCTAGCTGTACCTCTTCCCATCTTCTAAAACTGCCACACAACTAGTCCAGCTGTCACCTCCCCTCAACCTCTCTGAACTCCTTTTCAGCATCTGACTTGTCCCTTCACCAAGCACCTTATAATGCTTCACTCTCCTGGATAAGTACAATGTGTCTTGCATTCAATTCGCCACTAGTTGATCTTTAGATTTCAGACTCCTGTTAAATCATAGAATCAAAGAATCCTACAGTGCAGAAGGAGGCCATTTGGCCCATCGAGCCTGCACTGACAACAATCCCACCCAGGTCCTATCCGCTTAACTCCACCTATTTACCTTGCTAATCTCCCTGACACTAAGGGGCAATTTTGAATGGCCAATCCACCTAACCTGCACATCACAAGTAGACTTACATTAACTCTGCAATGAATTTACTGTGAAAATCCCCTAGTCGCCACACTCGGGCACCTGGTAGAATTTACCCTGGCCAATCCACCTAACCTGCACATCTTGGGACACTAAATGCCAATTACCATGGCCAATACACCCCACCTGCACATCTTGGGACACTAAGGGACAATTTACCATGTCCAATCCACTAACCCAACACATCTTTGGACTGTGGGAGGAAACCAGAGCACCCAGAGGAAACCCACGCAGACACGGGGAGAACGTGCAGACTCCACATGAACAGTGACCCAAGGCCAGAATCGAACCCGGGTCCCAGTGCTAACTGCTAATTGGAGACGAACAAATCAGAAATGTATTTTATTTGCTGCAAAAACCATTGTGAAAGAAAGTTTGAAAATCATCTGACTCAGTGGTGTAACATTGAACAATGTTACACTTTCAACCAAAAATAACCATGTTTTCGTGCAGCAGCTGAATTGGCCCAGTGTCATTCCTTGGGCTGTTTCGAGCTATGTACATGATGTCTGAAAATGCAGACTCTGTCTGCTAGGGACCACTTAATGTCAGAATAAAAATAGAAGCTCAACAATCGGCAACTTTTAAATATCCAGTGGATATTTTTAATTTCGGATAGACATGTACTACTATCTTGCTGCCCAAAGGCTATTGGAATCTTACTATAGGGATGAATCAAAGGGAGATGAGTTGGACTTTGATTGTTGGAGCAATACCTCGATTGTAAATCACTCATGTGGTTTCTCTTTTAGGAGTGCGGAATCATAGAATTACATTTATATGTGTCTCTCTGCGCTGGTCATTCCATAAGACCATAAGACCATAAGACATAGGAGCGGAAGTAAGGCCATTCGGCCCATCGAGTCCACTCCACCATTCAATCATGGTTGATTTCAACTCCATTTACCCGCTCTCTCCCCATAGCCCTTAATTCCTCGAGAAATCAAGAATTTATCAATTTCTGTCTTGAAGACGCTCAACGTCTCGGCCTCCACAGCCCTCTGTGGCAATGAATTCCACAGACCCACCACTCTCTGGCTGAAGAAATTTCTCCTCATCTCTGTTCTAAAGTGACTCCCTTTTATTCTAAGGCTGTGCCCCCGCGTCCTAGTCTCCCCTGTTAATGGAAACAACTTCCCTACGTCCATCCTATCTAAGCCGTTCATTATTCTTCTTATGTTTGTTCTTGGCGTGTTTGCGTCATGAGTTAGGCCAGAATTATTGACCTCCCCCGAGTTGCCTTTGAGAAGGTAATTGGTGAACTGCCATCATGAACCATTGCAGTCCATGCTCCCACATATTGGATAAGAATCACAGAACGATAGAACCCCGACAGTACAGAAAGAGGCAATTGGGCCCATCAAGACTACACCAACAACAATCCCACCCAAGTCCTATCCCTGTAACCCCACATTTTTACCCTCCTAATCCCCCTGACATTAAGGGACAATTTAGCTTAACCTGCTGTGGGAGGAAACCGGAGCATCTGGAGGAAACCCACGCAGACACGGCGAGAACATGCAGACTCCAGACAGACAGTGACCCGAGGCTGGAATTGTACCCGGGTCCCTGGCGCTGTGAGGCACCACTGCCTTACCACTGTGCCACCGTTAAAAAGTTGCAAGATTTTGATCAGTGTCAGTGAAGGAACAGCAACACGTTTCCAAGTTAGGATCGCACGTGAAGTGAAATTAGAGCTGACGCACTATTTCCCTTGGCATCCTAGGTGTGTGTTAGAGATCACGGGTTTGGAAGGTGCTGTCATAGAAGCCTCAGGAGTTGCTGCAAAGCATCCTGCACAGCCATACAATGGGTACAAAATACAGCCAGACAATGGGTATGCCAGACAATGGGTATACAATACAGCCATACAATGGGTATACAATACAGCCACACAATGGGTATACAATACAATGGGTATACAATACAATGGGTATACAATACAGCCACGCAATGGGTATACAGTACAGCCACACAATGGGTATACAATACAGCCACACAATGGGTATACAATACAACCATACAATGGGTATACAATACAATGGGTATACAATACAGCCAGACAATGGGTGTACAATACAATGGGTATACAATATAGCCATACAATGGGTATACAATACAGCCAGACAACGGGTATACAATACAGCCATACAATGGATATACAATACAACCATACAATGGGTATACAATACAATGGGTATACAATACAGCCAGACAATGGGTATACAATACAATGGGTATACAATATAGCCATACAATGGGTATACAATACAGCCATACAACGTGTATACAATACAGCCATACAATGGGCATACAATACAGCCAGACAATGGGCATACAATACAGCCAGACAATGGGTGTACAATACAGCCAGGCAATAGGTATACAGTACAGCCATACAATAGGTATACAGTACAGCCATACAATGGGTATACAGTACAATAGGTATACAGTACAGCCAGGCAATGCCAGTGGAGCAGGGAATGGCTGTTTAAGTTTGATGATTGGTCTGCCAATTAAATGGTGTACTTTGTCCTGAACGGTGTTGAATTACTTGACTGTTTAAGCAGTAGCACTCAGCTAAGCAAGTATTCCGTGAGACTCCCGGCGTGCCTTATAAGTGGAAAGACTGTGGAACCAGGAGATGAGTCATTTGCCACACAATACCCAGACCCTGCCCTGCTTTTGTATTTATCTGGTTTTGAGTTTCTAGCCAATGGTGACACCCAGGACTTTGATGGTATGCAACTTGGCAATTGTAATGCCCATTCAAACACTTGTCTGGCTTGTATGTTACTTGTCACTCAGCAGCCCAATGCAGCCTGGTGTCCTGATTGAACTCATCATTATCTGAGAAATTATAAGGTTGGTTGCTAGGATTCTGAATCTTGAATGTTTTGGGTTGATGAGGAAAATAAAACATCACCAGATGATTGGATGGGAAAGGATTAGAGGGATATGGGCCAAACGCGGGCAGTTGGAACTAGCTGGGAGGGCACAATGGTCGGCATGGATTGATTGGGCCGAAGGGCCTGTTTCCATGCTGTATTGTCCTATGACTCTATGAGATCAGTCTTGGAGGGTGTGCAGCGTGGACTTACCAGGGTGAGGCTTAGATTGCAAGGTTGAAATCACAAGATGAGCTTACACCGTCTCGGGTTGTGATGTCTGGAATTTAGAATGTGGTGGGCAATTCTATCAAAGTTGTCAAGATATTAATGGGGAACTGATTGAGTAGATACAGAGGGACTCTTTCCACCGGTTAGGAAATCTAGATTTAGGGGTTATATCCTAAAAGTTGGAGCCATTTGGGAGTGAAGTTATTTAGGCAATAAACAATACACAATAACTCTCTTCCACGCTACTTTGACTGCTTATGCAGTAGAACTCAGCTAAGCAAGTATTCCGTGAGACGCCCGGCGTGCCTTATAAGTGGAAAAATTTTGAGGGATCAGGAAATGAGTCACTTCCTGCAGGCTCTGAGCTGCTTTGGTGTGAGAACAATTGTTAATTTCACATCTGAGATTGAGAGATTTCTGTTATCCAGAGATATTGAGGGGAAGGGGTGAAGCTGAAGTCAGTTGAAGATCAGCTATGAATTGATTGATGAGTGGCTGAATGGACACCTTCTGAGTCTGAGGTCACGTACCAACCGACTCAAGAACAGCTTCTTCCCTGCTGCCATACGACTTTTGAATGGAACCAAAAGAGAAAATGCTGGAAAATCTCAGCAGAGCTGGCAGCATCTGTAAGGAGAGAAAAGAGCTGACGTTTCGAGTCCAGATGACCCTTTGTCCTTTTGATGACAAAGAGTCATCTTTGTCATCAAAGACGTTTTGAGTCCAGATGACAAAGGGTCATCTGGACTCAAAACATCAGCTTATTTCTCTCCTTACAGATGCTGCCAGACCTGCTGAGATTTTCCAGTGTTTTCTCTTTTGGTTTCAGATTCCAGCATCTGCAGTAATTTGCTTTTATCCAGACTTTTGAATGGACCTACCTTGCATTAAGTTGATCTTTCTCTACACCCTAGCTATGACTGTAACACTGCATTCTGCACTCTCTCCTTTCCTTCTCTATGAACGGTATGCTTTGTCTGTTTGGCGTGCAATAAACAATACTTTTCACTGTATACTAATGCATGTGACAATAATAAATCAAATCAAATCAAACCTTCTATTGTCTATCCCTGTGTTCCTACTTATTTGAGTTAGCACTGAGTCTCCGACTCAGGATGATACTCTTGCTGGATAGAGTGAATCCTATATTTCAGTTTGCAGCTGTGCAGTTTAACTGTCCATCCCTTTTGGTTTAAAGGCGTTATTTTCAGTGCCCACTCTGTTCTTTAGCTATCGATTCCATTGCCCTTTCTGGCCACTTTCAGAGGCTGAACCAGACCACTCACCATCCTGATGTTCCATTGACCCTGAGCTGAACTTCTGAGTTCATATCCTCTCCATTAACAAAGACCACCCTCTGTAACATCACCCTGTCTCTGCGCCAAGCGGCTACTGTAATCCTCCTCAGCTTGTATTCTTACCTCCAGCCTTGGCTATTCCAATGCCCTCCTGACCAAACCCCCAAACTTGAGCTCATCCAATACTCTCCCACCTGTATTATATCTGGAATTACGTCAAGTCCCATTCACCCAACACTCCCGTGTTCGCTGACTTTCCGATTCAGCATCAAATTTAAAATTCTCATTCCAGCCTCCAATCGCTTTGTGGAGCTGGGTTAATGCTCCACTGCTGGTGAGCTTAAAAGCAGGGCGGGGCACATATAATTGAGTGGTCATCTTACCCGCCCCAACCCTGCCCTCTCCCAGCATCAGACGTGAGACAGACAACCATTGGGTGGCTCCCCTGCCCCTGGGCGTATTGAATCCCTCAAGTGGCCATTTCAGGGCTACGGCCTGGTGTGAGTGTTTAAACCCCAGGGGAGGGAGAGAGAGGTGGGGGTGGCCTACACCCTGTGGGAAATGTGGCAGCTTCAGCTGTGCAGGCTGATGTAGAGCAAGGGGGCACCTCCTGTGCAAGCCTGGTCAACTGGAAGGCCCTCACCCCCCCCCTCCACCCCCAACTCCCCACTCCCCAAGGTAGTTTTCCCTCAACCTCTTTTACACACCCCTGCCCCCCCCCGCCCCGGCCTCTCAAATCCAGTCGCCACCCCGTTCCTCTACCCCTTCATGGGGCTTGGCAAGCTTGCCATGGAACTCCACATTTGCCTCCAAGTCCGTGCTCTTCTTTTCCAGGACTGGTGTAGTCCCAGCAATGGCCATCAGTCCTGGGTGGCGCTGTTGAGCCTAGAGAGCTTCTAGCCAACTGATTTGTTGGTAGCCCTCTGAGGTGAGTTGCCCTTCCCCGAGAGGGGCAGAAGTTCCAGCTCCAGCCACTTGATACCGACCACGGGGTAGGGCAGGCTCTCCCTCAACTGTTTAGCTGCGGCATGGGGATCACAGTACCCCTTTAAATCCAGCCCATGGTCTTGCCTTGCTCTATCTAAAATGACTTCCTCCAGCGCTATATTCCTTTGAGAACTCTGCAAGTCCTCCAATTCGGGCATTTTGGTGCATCTCAAATTTTAATTTTTTTTATTTGTTTGTGGGACATGGGCATCGCTGGCTGGGCAGCATTTATTGCCCATCCCTAGTTGCCACTGGAGGGCATTTGAGAGTCAAGCACATTGCTATGGGTCTGGAGTCACATGTAGGCCAGACCAGGTAAGGATGGCAGATTCCCTTCCCTGAAGGACATTAACGAACGAAATGGGGTTTTCTGCCAATTGGCAATGGTTTCATGGTCATCAGTAGATTCTTAATTCCAGATTTTTTTTATTGAATTCAAATTGCACCATCTGCCGTGACGGGATTTTCTGGATTAATAATCTTGTGATAATACCACTAGACTATGCACTATCATTGGCTCTAAGGTCTAGATTTCCCTCTTCAGACAAGGTTACTTTAAGACCTCTTGCTCTTCCTTTAAGAGTTTGCTACTTGTTTGGCCAAGATTTTGGACATGTGCTCTGATATCTCCTTATCTGGATTATGTCAAGTTTTGCTAGCTCCTGTGAAGCACCCTGGGGCATTTTACTAAATTATGGATACCATATAAATTCATGTTGTTGCTGTACAAATGAACCAATCAATTCATTTACATTTCACGATTTAAATGTCTGCCACTTGATTTATAAATAGCACTGCACCTTTCTCACAGTAGTTAATGACATCTGATTGCTGGGAAATCGCAATAGATCCAGTCTGATTTGCATTAGCCATCAAGCAATTCTGCTAGAGTTCCTATTTGTTCAAAACAGGAAGGGACTAGCAGAGGAAATATACATCATGAGTCATGCATCAAACATCAAACAACTTGTTTGTGTCATATCAACTGCTCTTTGGAAAACCATTTCCCAGTATATAGTAATCCTTGGTCATTAAGGGAAGGCAATGACCTAGTAGTATTAATCCAGAAACTCAGCTGATGTTCTGGGGACCTGAGTTCGAATCCCGCCACAGCAGCTGGTGGAATTTGAGTTCAATAAAAAAGAATATCTGGAATCAAGAATCTACCAATGACCCTGAACCCATTGTCGATTGTCAGAAAAACTCATCTGGTTCACTAATGTCCTTTGGGGAAGGAAATCTTCCGTCCTTACCTGGGCCTGGTCTGGCCTACATTTGACTCCAGAGCCACAGCGATATGTGGTTGACTCTCAACTGTCCTCGGGCAACTAGGGATGGGCAATAAATGCTGTCCGATGAATGAATAAAAAAAGTGTTTTTACAATGCATGTGTAAGATACCGTCAATATAGTTTTCTTTCCAAGTGACAAGGCTGGCATTTATTTGCTGGGGCGGCACAGTGATTAGCACTGCAGTCTCACAGCACCAGGGACCCGGGTTCGATTCCCAGCTTGGGCCACTGTCTGTGTGGAGTCTGCACGTTCTCCCCGTGTCTGCGTGGGTTTCCTCCGGGTGCTCCGGTTTCTTCCCACAGCCCAAAAAGACGTGCTGGTTAGGTGGATTGGCCATGCAAAATTCTCCTCAGTGTACCCGAACAGGCGCTGGAGTATGGCGACTCGGGGATTTTTGCAGTAACTTCATTGCAGTGTTAATGTAAGCCTACTTGTGACGCTAATAAATAAACTGTTACCAGAAATTAATCCTTGGGGATGATAGGTAACTAATGTTGCCGGATTAATGGGATGAGACATTGAGTATTGTTGTCACAAGTTTTCCAGGCTGACGCTCACTCCCAACCCACTTTTACAGATCTGCCAAGCATGAACCAGGAAGGTGTGAATGAAAGATGTCAGAATGATCAAAACACGCAGGTAAGACAAATGGGCAGCAAATCTCCCAGAAGACTCTGAAAATTGTTGCAATGGCTTCAGTACTTTCGGGATCTGTGCATATTAAAATAAACAAAGCAATAAAGTTGTAACACTTCCGTCTATTAACAGCACAAATGAAAAATGCTCCCTGGTTCCTTGTTTTTCTTTAATTCAATTTACTTTGTCAGCTTGTCGGGTGAGAAATGTTATTTTCTTTAAAATTGTACATTTAAAAGATGGCAGATATAAAATTGTTATCATCAGGTATGTGGTTAAGTTCTGATGCAAATGTGGCTTGGCCCCTGCTGTAATTATTGATAATTCAGAACTGGGAATTGAAAAATATTCTGTGAATTAGGTCTGGTTGCAGAGGCTGCGGCTAAGGAAGTGGTTGTGTTACTTTAAATTCAAACACTCATAGAACAGAGTTCTATTTGATCTGGAAATTAGCTTGTATGAAACCTATTGTAAATCAGATTTCTACTTGCTTAGCACTGAAACCGTCACCAAGGTGTTTTCGATGCTTTATCAGCTTCGACTATTGCCAGCAGTGAGATACAGTAATTGCAAAGTTGCTGAAATGAACATAACTGGTTTTGTTTTAAAGAACCCCCTAAAGGAACGGGCTTCACTCAGAGAAACAGCACATCACTTCACACTGACAGATCCCTGCTGTCACAGGGTGAAGTGAGGGTTTGTCCAAAGTAGCTGCTATCTTCTTTTATTCCATTATCTTGTAATTGAGTCTGTGTCTATATAATGCCCTGTTTGTGAACCAAATCCTGCACTCACCTGATGAAGGGGCAGCGCTCCGAAAGCTCGTGCTACCAAATAAACCTGTTGGACTTTAACCTGGTGTTGTGAGACTACTTATTGTGCCTACCCCAGTCCAACGCCGGCAACTCCACATCATTCTTTTGTAGCGGACTGGTTTTATTAGCCTAGAAACAACAACATGTCATTAGAGAATTGGCAAGGGCCTTTGAACAGGATCAAGCTCATTTATTGCTGCTGTTGCATCAGTTAGGATTTCCTTCGTTGTTTTCTGGTCAAAATTGAATAAAAGCCATTTTAGACGCATGTTGTCTTAGATATATCTCCTCACAATGGTCTATTGAACCTCATGTGCCTGTTGGCCAGGATTACAGGTGCCGTAGGTAAACAATGAACTATAGTGAATGAGCCGTCTAGACTGTTAGCTGGTGAATAGTGTTCATGGACTGCACATCTTTTACTGCGATGAATATCTGAGACTTGCAAAGTGTTTCCTGGACATGTATTTACTCATGAGCTTGGAGCAACTGGTAGGACTGGTATAGTGACTAACCCAACACATGAAGACATTTTGCCCTGGGTGTGGTTGCTAGGTATTACTGTCATTAACCCTCTCACTGACACAGTCTGTTTGTACAACACACTCATCACAGTTATTGAGACTCCCGTGAGTCAGTTGATGAAGAAAAATCTGCAACACAGATTCCACTTCCTTGCACAGGCTTGTACCCACTGTCTCATCTGTCAACAGTCCCGACCTTGAATCAGTGATCAAAGTGTCCAGTCATTGCACCCCACGCAACGCACTGGTTGAGTTAAAACAGAAAAATGCTGGAAAATCTCAGCAGGTCTGGCAGCATCCGTGGGGCGAGAATAAAGCCAACGTTTCGAGTCTGGGTGACCCTTCGTCAGAGCTGAGAGGAAAGAGAGTCATGATGTGGAGATGCCGGCGTTGGACTGGGGTGAACACAGTCAGAAGTCTCACAACACCAGGTTAAAGTCCAACAGGTTTATTTGGTAGCAAATACCATAAGCTTTCGGAGCGCTGCCCCTTCGTCAGATGGAGTGGAGTCAGCAGAGATTTATACCATGAGAGTGGGGGCCGGGGGTGGGGGGGGCCTTGGAATGGGACAAAGGGAATGTAAATGAGGATACAGGAGGCTGAGAAAGTTGCTGATAGTGTCCATTAAGTGACCAGAATGTGTGAATGACAGAACAGAGATACAGATTGTTAAAGGACTGCCTGAGAGATGTGGCAGTCGCTCTGTTAACAACTTCAGAGCGCGAACTCTCCTTTCCACCTTCACCCCATTTCCATTTATTTTATTTTATTTCATTTTATCTCATTCATCCATTTTATCATTCTTCTTCCTCACCTCCATTTTTCCACTTCTCCAATCCAGCTCTTCTTCTCTCCCCCCCCCCCCCCCCCCCCCACTCCCTCCACCCCTCCAACTTCAGGGCAACTGTCGTAATCCTCAGGCAGTCCTTTAACAATCTGAACCTCTGTTCCGCCACTCACACGTTCTACTCACTTAATGGACACTTTTAGCACCTTTCCCAGCCTTCTTCATCATCATTTACATTCCCTTTGTCCCATTCCACCCTCCCCCACACCCCATGGTATCAATCTCTGCTGACTCTCTTTCCGAGTAAGGAGTCTCACAACACCAGGTTAAAGTCCAACAGGTTTATTTGGTAGCAAACGCCACTAGCTTTCGGAGCGCTGCTCCTTCGTCAGGTGGAGTGGGAGATCTGCTCATAAATAGCAAACAGGGCATATAAAGACACAAACTCAATTTACAGAATAATGAATAATGATTGGAATGCGAGTCTTTACAGGTCATCAAGTCTTAAAGGTACAGACAATGTGAGTGGAGAGAGCATTATCACAGGTTAAAGAGATGCGTATCATCTCCAGACAGGACAGCCAGTGAGACTTTGCAAGTCCAGGCAAGTTGTGGGGGTTACAGATAGTGTGACATGAACCCAAGATCCCTGTTGAGGCCGTCCTCATGTGTGCGGAACCTGGCTATCAGTCTCTGCTCAGCGACTCACAGTGTCTGTACCTTTAAGACTTGATTAGCTGTAAAGACTCGCATTCCAATCATTATTCATTACTCTGTAAATTGAGTTTGTGTTTTTATATGCCCTGTTTGCTGTTTGAGAGCCGATCTCCCACTCACCTGACGAAGGAGCAGCGCTCCGAAAGCTAGTGGCGTTTGCTACCAAATAAACCTGTTGGAATTTAACCTGGTGTTGTGAGACTCCTTACTGTGTTTACCCCAATCCAATGCCGGCATCTCCACATCATGACTCTCTTTCCTCTCAGCTCTGACGAAGGGTCACCCAGACTCGAAACGTTGGCTCTATTCTCTCTCCACAGATGCTGTCAGAGCTCAATTTTCCAGCATTTTCTGTCTTTGTTTCAGATTCCAGCATCCGCAGTACTTTGCTTTTATCTCAGCACTGAATTTAATTACCAATGTCAGCTTTGATTCATCGGTCCAATTTTCCCTCTGAGATGGAGGGTTGTTTGCCTGAAGCCTCGCTCTACAGAGTCTAGACTGACACTCCATTACCACATTCCAATGTTTCCATTGCCAGAAGTCGAGACTTCTTACTGTGCCCACCCCAGTCCAACACCGGCATCTCCACACCAATGTTTCTATTAGCATAAGGGGTCAGAAGCCAGAGGTTATGGATTTAAGGTTATTGTCAAAAGATGAGAAGCAGGCTGCAGACGATCTGCTCTGGAAGCAAATTCCATGATAACTGACAAACAGGAATTGGACATAAACACTCAACGAGGGGATAGTTACAGGGATGCAGGTAAAAGCAGGGGAGTGGGGCTAATGAGATAGCTCTTTTAATGAGCCAGCACTGGATGGACCAAATGGCCTCCTTCTGTACTCTATGACTGTATGATTCTACTGAATTTGATTTGATTTGATTTATTGTCACATGTATTAGTATACAGTGAAAAGTATTGTTTCTTGCGCGCTATACAGACAGAGCATACCGTTCATAGAGAAGGAAAGGAGAGAGTGCAGAATGTAGTGTTACAGTCATAGCCAGGGTGTAGAGAAAGATCAATTTAATGCGAGGTAGGTCCATTCAAAGGTCTGACAGCAGCAGGGAAGAAGCTGTTCTTGAGTCGGTTGGTTCGTGACCTCAAACTTTTGTATCTTTTTCCTGAATGGAAGAAGGTGGAAGAGATAGTGTCTGGGGCGCGTGGGGTCCTTAATTATGCTGACTGCTTTGGCAGTGGGAAGTGTAGACAGTCAATGGATGGGAGGCTGGTTTGTGTGATGGATTGGGCTGAGAGTACTGCATTATCACAGGTGCCATCTTTCAAATGAGACCTTAAACTAAAGCCTGCTTTTCCTGGCCAGGCAAGTGTCACAGAATCACCGAGTACTACAGTGCAGAAGAGGCCCTTCGGCCCATCGAGTCTGCACTGACACATGAAAGGCCCTGACCTGCCCACCTCATCCCACTTGCCAGCACTTGGCCCATAGCCCTGAATGTTATGGCGTGCCAAGTGCTCATCCAGGTGCTTTTTAAAGGATGTGAGGCATCCCGGCTCCACCACCCTCCCAGGCAGCGCATTCCAGACCGTCACCACCCTCTGGGTAAAAACGTTTTTCCTCAAATCCCCCCTAAACTTCCCACCCCTCACTTTTAACTTGAGTCCCCTCGTAACTGACCCTTCAACTAAGGGGAACAGCTGCTCCCTATCCACCCTGTCCGTGCCCCTCATAATCATGAACACCTCAATCAGGTCGCCCCTCACTTTTCTGTGCTCCAACAAAAACAACCCAAATGTCAAAGAATGCACAGTTCAGAGTCAGGGCAAGGGAGTCATCCTGGTGTTCTGACCCATCCCTGATATAAAGTAAATAAAACAGATGATCTTGTCATTTAGCTCATTGCTCTGTGGGAGCTTCCTGTATTCAAATTGGTCGCCACAAGTGTCTACGGATGAATGACTGTATTTCAAAATGAGTTCATTGACTGTGCAGTGCTTTGGGAGGATCTGAAAGATGTTGCGTCAATGCGAGTTCTTTCTTTACTCACTAGCATGGACCTGCTGGGAATGTAAGGGGTGGATGTGGTTGGTTCCGCAGGATTGTAAGTCGCATTTTGATGGAGTTTGAGCGGCAGAATTGGTGTATGATTTGGTGTACGATTCTAAGGGGCAAATTGTGTGCGAATGTCCTAATATAGCACAGGAATAGTATTCACCCTGGATGATATCAAGGTTTGTAAAGCTGTCTTTATTAATAAGAGTGCGACCGTGTTTTCTCTGTGTGAAGAATGCCACTCCATTTTCTTTCTCTTTAAATCTGTGAGGGACAGCTCGGTGGATAGGATATTAGGATGTAGATAGGCTGGAAAATTGGGCGGGGATCCTGGATTCAGGATTCAATCCTGGACCGGGGAGCGGCGCGGGCTTGCAGGGCCGAAGGGCCTGTTCCTGTGCTGTATTGTTCTTTGTTCTTTGTAAATGAAGTGTCACCACTCCTTTTCACTCAACAAAATGCAATAAAAATGATGCGGCTGAGATTTAACAAACTAAACGCAAAGCATGTTCTCTTAATAGCAACAGCCTTCCAAGGTAGCATCGCCAGACTCACTGAATGGAAGGGGGCCATTTGACCCATTGAGTCTGCGCCGATCACAATCCCACCCTGTCCCTGTAACCCAACATATTTACCCTGCTAATCCCCCCTACACTAAGGGACAATTTGGCATGGCCAATCAACTTAACCCGCACAACTTTGGACTGTGGGAGAAAACCAGAGGAAACTCACGGAAATACGGGGAGAACGTGCAAACTCCGCACGGACAGTCACCCGAGGCTGGAATTGAACCTGGGACCCTGGCGTTGTGAGACACCAATGCTAACCACTGTGCCACCGTGCCGCCCCAAAAGCAGGGGAGTGGGAAAAGATGGCGTTTGTGTCCAGTGCCTTCCAAAGCAAAATGTGATTGTGTAGATGGCGGGTAAGACCAGGACCAAGTTCCCCAGGTTCCTCTGTGACACTGCACCCTCCAGAAAGAAACGAGGAGGGTAAAGTGGTCGGAGAAATGTAACGAGCAGCCATCATTCAATAAATCACCCAAGACTCCAGTTCTTGCAAGTGTGTGTCACTCTCCCCATTTATCCATCTTCCTGCTGCCACTCTAAATCGATATGTGTTGGAGGTCAGAGTCATGAGGCAGCAAGAACCTGGCTGTGTGTGTTTAGGCACGGAGCTCTAGAAAGTGCCAGTCTCGAATGCGTTTGGTGTTATGGAGGTGCCATTGGGATAGGGCCTGGGTGGGATGCTCTGTTGGAGAGTCGGTGCAGTATTGAGGGGCCGAATGGCTTCCTTCTGTAGTGTAAGGATTCTACGATTCTTCTGTTCTATGATTAAGGTGCATGAACTTGCTGTACCTATTTCTAGAACTACTTTAGCCCATGTTTCTCACAAGATTTAGCACATGTTCCTCACTGGTGCCTTTGGGTAAATTAGTTTCCAGCTGAAGGACAGGCTAAATTTAACATTTCACCCAAAGAATTTTAATAATTCAGCACCGTCTAAAAGATTAAGTTAGAGCAGGGCAGGAACACAGAATCTTTTGATTCAATACTACCACTGGTCTGAAATGTAATAGCAAAACTGGATTATTTTATCAAAGTAAATCTTATATCATTCTGGGATTGGTATGATTTATGTCTGGGCCCATGGCTAATAATCCAGATGTTTATCCAGGAGACAGGATACCAAATTGTTTTGTTTATTCGTTCACTAGACATGGGGATCGCTGGCTGGGCCAGCCTTTATTGTCCATCCCTAATTGCCCGGGTCCCTGGCGCTGTGAGGCAGCAGTGCTGACCACCAGGCCACTGTGCCGCCCACAGTAAGCCAACGTCTGCGTGAGGTGAGGGCAGAGGATAAAGAGGGGGAAAAAGAAGAACAAAAAAAGCTAGAGTTGGCGCCTGTATTACTCAATAGAAAATGGGGCTTAGTAGGAAATTTAGGCAACTGACTAGTTTCCAAAACGTGACCTGATTAGAAACATAACGTCTATTATCTCTGTCATGCGTGTTCTTTGTAGGTAGATTTGTCTGGAGCTCAGTATTTTCTATAATGTGGGGTAGACTTGAAAAAGATGAAGGAAAGTGGAGGTGTTTCCTGTGAAAATAACCAAACGTGTGAGGGATTTCCATTTCTCTGCAGATTTCCTTTCTTGAGTGCGGAAGCGAAGGCCAATGTGCAAGACAGTCGATGCGATGGTGATTAGAATTTGTCTTTTGATGGATTTGTAGTGCATTGTGAAGTTGTGTTTGGCCATCTGGTTAGTGCTGCTGCCTCACAGCGCCAGGGACCCGGGTTCGATTCCCGACTTGGGTCACTGTCTGTGTGGAGTCTGCACAGTCTCCCTGTGTCTGTGTGGGTTTCCTCCGGGTGCTCTGGTTTCCTCCCACAATCTGAAAGATGTGCGGGTTAGGTGCATTGATCCGAACAGGCGCCGGAGTGTGGCGACTAGGGGAATTTCACAGTATCTTCATTACAGTGTTAATATAGCCTTACTTGTGACTAATAAATAAACGTTTATTTTGATGAGTATGATTGATTATGAATTAGGAAATGGCTGCCTCATTGTAAAAGGGACAGTCAGTCTCCTTGGTTAAGTAGAAAGTAGATGCTTCAGCTGTTTACAATAGTCAATGCTATTTTTTTTATTCATTCATGGGATGTGGACATCGCTGGCTGGGCTAGCATTTATTGCCCATCCCTAATTGCCTTTGAACTGAGTGGCTCGCTGGGCCATTTCAGAGGACATTTTAAGAGTCAACCACATTGCTGTGGCTCTGGAGTCACATGTAGACCAGACCAGGTTAGGACGGCAGATTTCCTTCCCTAAAGGACATTAGTGAATCAGATGGGTTTTTATGACAATCGACAATTGTTTCACGGTCACCAGTAGACTTTTAATTCCAGATTTTCTTATTGAATTCAATTTTCACCATCTATCGTGGCGGGATTTGAACCCAGGTCCCCAGAGCATTACATTGGGTCTCTGGATTACCAATCCAGTGACACTACCACTACTCCACACGCACGGACGCACGCAAAGCAAGCACGCACGCACGCATGCACACACCATGAAATCCCAGATTTAAATCCCTGATCCTCAGTCTCAGTGGTGGTAGGGACACTCGATCTCACTACTTCTGAAAGTATGATATAAGAAGAAGATTGGATTTGATGCTAATGCCCACCCCTTCCCCCTGTCCCCACTACCCCCCTCCCCAACACAAATGAACACTCATCTCCAAGCCTTACAAAGAATGTCATTGTAGATAGCGCACCAGATAGCACCCACTGCCAATGGAACTCTACATTCACAAGAAGTCAACTGATTCATTATCATAACTGTGAATCAGAATTTTCACTTCTCAAACAAATGTGTTGCATAGGACAGGTTTTTGGTTATAAGCAGGGTGGCGTTTTGTTACTAATTGCTTTTCCTGAGACCTTTATGATACTTCCTAATCATTTAATTGCATCTCGGTCATGTAATTTGCTTTTCCGTTTTTGCGTCCTGTTATTCGAGGTTCAAATGTACCCTTATTTTTGAGGAATACATCTTGATTTTTGCACCATTTGTAATGGAACATAGGCTCTTACACGGGGTGGCACGATGGCACAGTGGTTAGCACTGCTGCCTCACAGCGCCAGGGACCCGGGTTCAATTCCGGCCTGGAGTCACTGTCTGTGCGGAGCCTACATATGCTCCCCGTGTCCGCATGGGTTTCCACCAGGTGCTCTGGTTTCCTCCCACATTCCAAAGATATGCGGGGTAGGTTGATTTGGCCATGCTAAATTGCCCCTTAGTGTTAGGGGGGTTACGAGGATAGGGCCTGTGTGGGATTGTTGGCGGTGCAGGCTTGATGGGCTGAATGGCCTCGTTCTTCATTGTAGGGATTCTATGTTGATTATAATCAGATGCTTCAGGGTAGAGAGATGGCTCTGAAATTCCTCCCATCAATAACTTTAAACAAAAGTGTGAATAGAGAATGGTTCCTGAAGTTGAAGGTTTCCTCAGCAAATGAAAGAGCGATGAACATTCTTCCCGTTGCCAGGCTTTGATTGGAAGTTAGTTGTGGGTAATTTTATTAAATTATTTTCATAAATGTTGGACTTGGGAAATAGAAAAGACACTTTTACCATGCTGGAATTTAAATGCAGTGAATGTTACCAAATGTGAAAGATCATAACGTTTGTTAATGTCATTCTCATTATTGTCATTATCATTCTTGTCACGTTAACTTGATGCATGAATGAACATACAATCACCTTCTCAAGGGCAATTAGGGATGGGTAATAAATAAACGCTCCCTTTGTCAGTGACACCCCATGAATGAAACTATAAAAAGAGCAATGCAATGAAAGACAAATATTCTACCCCACTGACCATGCCCATCACTTGATAGACGGAGCCAAGTATGAAAGGAACTACTGTCAACAAACATGAAATAGTAAACAGCTTAGGGCAGAGGATTCATCGAAGATATAGTTAGGTAACATGTTTCTGGACCAATCAGTTAAGCTGAAGCCTTTCTTCCCCCCCATTTAGAATCCATAGAATCCCAACAGTGCAGAATGAGGCCATTTGGTCCATCGAGTCTGCACCAACTTTCCGACAGAGTATCTGACCCAGGCCCACCATCCCCCGCCCTCTCCCCGTAACCCTCAGGCATTTGCCCTGCTAATCCCCCTAATTACGCATCTTTGGACACTAAGGGGCAATTTAGCATGGCCAATCCACTTAACCTTAACCCACATCTTTGGACTGTGGGAGGAAACCGGAGCACCCCGGAGGAAACCCAAGCAGACATGGGGAGAACGTGCAAACTCCACGCAGACAGTGACCCAAGGCTGGAATTGATCCCGGGTCCCTGGCGCTGTAAGGCTGCAGTGCTAACCACTGTGCCATCCTGCCACCCATGCTGCTGCGTCCTCAGAGATCAGTGGGGGTTTTGGGGTGCTGGAGGTCGGATTGCTACACCCATGAAGCATGCATGCATCAAACCGGCCTCATATAGTGCAAATGGTACATAGTACAAACCACAAATTATCCTTCTTAGTCAGTTATAGTACATTGTAATATTTATTAATGATCTGGATGAGGGTATAGTTGGGTGGATTAGCAAATTTGCTGATGACAGCAAAGTCGGTGGTGTGGTAGACAGTGAGGAAGGGTGTCGTAGTTTGCAGGAAGACTTAGACAGGTTGCAAAGTTGGGCCGAGAGGTGGCGGATGGAGTTTAATGCGGAGAAGTGTGAGGTAATTCACTTTGGTAGGAATAACAGATGTGTTGAGTATAGGGCTAACGGGAGGACTTTGAATAGTGTGGAGGAGCAGAGGGATCTAGGTGTATGTGTGCATAGATCCCTGAAAGTTGGGAATCAAGTAGATAAGGTTGTTAAGAAGGCATATGGTGTCTTGGCGTTTATTGGTAGGGGGATTGAATTTAGGAGTCGTAGCGTTATGTTGCAACTGTACACAACTCTGGTGCGGCCGCACTTGGAGTACTGTGTGCAGTTCTGGTCCCCACATTACAGGAAGGATGTGGAGGCTTTGGAGAGGGTGCAGAGGAGGTTTACCAGGATGTTGCCTGGTATGGAGGGGAGATCCTATGAGGAGAGGCTGAGGGATTTGGGATTGTTTTCGCTGGAAAGGCGGCGGCTAAGAGGGGATCTTATTGAAACATATAAGATGATTAGAGGTTTAGATAGGGTGGATAGTGATAGCCTTTTTCCTCTGATGGAGAAATCCAGCACGAGGGGGCATGGCTTTAAATTGAGGGGGGGTAGTTATAGAACCGATGTCAGGGGTAGGTTCTTTACCCAGAGGGTGGTGAGGGATTGGAATGCCCTGCCAGCATCAGTTGTAAATGCGCCTAGTTTGGGGGCGTTTAAGAGATCCGTAGATAGGTTCATGGACGAAAAGAAATTGGTTTAGGTTGGAGGGTCACAGTTTTTTTTTTTAACTGGTCGGTGCAACATCGTGGGCCGAAGGGCCTGTTCTGCGCTGTAATGTTCTATGTTCTATGTTCTATGTTCTATCTCAATATTGCTAATAAATTTGTAAAAGAACAAATGTGGAGGGAGACGAGGATATAATGGTATTTTCGCTTGACTATTAATCCAGAAACTCGGTTAATGTTCTGCGGACCAGGGTTCGAATCATAGAGTCATAGAGGTTTACAGCATGGAAACAGGCCCTTCGCTTCAACTTGTCCATGCCGCCCTTTTTTTACCGCTAAGCTAATCCCAGTTGCCCAAGTTTGGCCCATATCCCTCTATACCCATCTTAACCATGTAACTGTCTAAATGTTTTTTAAAAGACAAAATTGTACTCGCTTCTATTACTGCCTCTGGCAGCTTATTCCAGACACTCAGCAGCCTCTGTGTGAAAAAATTGGCCCTCTGGACCCTTTTGTATCTCTCCCCTCTCACCTTAAACCTATGCCCTCTAGTTTTAGACTCCCCTACCTTCGGGAAAAGATGTTGGCTATCTATCTTATATATGCCCCTCATATTTTATAGACCTCTATAAGATCATCCCTAAGCCTCCTACGCTCCAGGAAAAAAAGTCCCAGTCTATCCAGCCTCTCCTTATAACTCAAACCATTAAATCCCGGTAGCATCCTAGTAAATCTTCTCTTCCTAGTTTAATAATATCCTTTCTATAATAGGATGACCTGAACTGTATATAGTATTCCAAGGGTGGCCTTACCAATGCCTTGTACAACTTCAACAAGACGTCCCAACTCCTGGATTCAATGTTCTGACAGAGGAAACCAAGCATGCCGAATGCCTTCTTCACCACTCTGTCCACCTGTGACTGCATTTTCAAGGAGCTATGAACCTGTACTCCTGATCTCTTTGTTGTATAACTCTCCCCAGCGCCCTACCATTAACTAAGTCCTGCCCTAGTTTGATCTACCAAAATGGATCATCTCACATTTATCTAAATTAAACTCCATCTGCCATTCGTCAGCCCACTGGCCCAATTGATCAAGGTTCCGTTGCAATCCTAGATAACCTTCTTCATTGTCCACTATGTCACCAATCCTAGTGTCATCTGCAAACTTATTAACCATGCCTCCTAAATTCTCATCCAAATCATTAATATAAATGACAAATAACAGTGACCCAGCACTGACCCCTGAGATGCAACGCTGGTCACAGGCTTCCAGTTTGAAAAACAATCCTCTACAACCACCCTCTGGCTTCTGTCATCAAGTGGAGATGCCGGCGTTGGACTGGGGTAAGCACAGTAAGAAGTCTCACAACACCAGGTTAAAGTCCAACAGGTTTATTTGGTAGCAAATACCATAAGCTTTTGGAGCAATGCTCCACTCCATCTGACGAAGGAGCATTGCTCCGAAAGCTTATGGTATTTGCTACCAAATAAACCTGTTGGACTTTAACCTGGTGTTGTGAGACTTCTTACTGTTCTGTCATCAAGCCAATTTTGTATCCATTTAGGTACCTCACCCTGGATCCCATGCGATTTAACCTTATGCAACAACCTACCATGCGGTACCTTGTCAAAGTTCATGTAGACAACATCAACTGCACTGCCATCATCTACCTTCTCGGTTACCCCTTCAAAAACCTCAATCAAGTTCGTGAGACATGATTTTCCACTCACAAAGCCATGCTGACTGTCCCTAATCAGTCCTTGCATCTCTAAATGTCTGTTGATCCTGTCTCTCAGAATACCTTCTAACTACTTACCCACCACAGGTGTGAGGCTCACCGGCCTGTAGTTCCCAGGCTTTTTCCTGCAGCCCTTCTTAAACAAAGGCACAGCATTTTTTTTTTTTTTTTTTTTGGGTTTAATCTCAGTTGTTTGGGTTTAATCTCAGTTGTTTGGGTTTAATCTCAGTTGTTTGGATTTAATATCAGTTGTTTGGATTTAGTATCAGTTGTTTGGATTTAATATCAGTTGTTTGGGTTTAATCTCAGTTGTTTGGGTTTAATCTCAGTTGTTTGGATTTAGTATCAGTTGTTTGGATTTAATCTCAGTTGTTTGGGTTTAATCTCAGTTGTTTGGATTTAATATCAGTTGTTTGGATTTAATCTCAGTTGTTTGGGTTTAATCTCAGTTGTTCTGGGTTTAATATCAGTTGTTTGGGTTTAATCTCAGTTGTTTGGGTTTAATCTCAGTTGTTTGGATTTAGTATCAGTTGTTTGGATTTAGTATCAGTTGTTTGGGTTTAATCTCAGTTGTTTGGGTTTAATCTCAGTTGTTTGGATTTAATATCAGTTGTTTGGATTTAGTATCAGTTGTTTGGATTTAATATCAGTTGTTTGGGTTTAATCTCAGTTGTTTGGGTTTAATATCAGTTTTTTGGGTTTAATATCAGTTTTTTGGGTTTAATATCAGTTGTTTGGATTTAGTATCAGTTGTTTGGGTTTAATATCAGTTGTTTGGATTTAATATCAGTTGTTTGGATTTAATATCAGTTGTTTGGGTTTAATATCAGTTTTTTGGGTTTAATATCAGTTGTTTGGATTTAGTATCAGTTGTTTGGGTTTAATATCAGTTGTTTGGATTTAATATCAGTTGTTTGGATTTAGTATCTGTTGTTTGGGTTTAATATCAGTTGTTTGGGTTTAATCTCAGTTGTTTGGATTTAATCTCAGTTGTTTGGATTTAATATCAGTTGTTTGGATTTAGTATCAGTTGTTTGGATTTAATATCAGTTGTTTGGGTTTAATATCAGGTTTTTGGGTTTAATATCAGTTGTTTGGATTTAGTATCAGTTGTTTGGGTTTAATATCAGTTGTTTGGGTTTAATCTCAGTTGTTTGGGTTTAATCTCAGTTGTTTGGATTTAATATCAGTTGTTTGGATTTAGTATCAGTTGTTTGGGTTTAATATCAGTTGTTTGGGTTTAATCTCAGTTGTTTGGGTTTAATCTCAGTTGTTTGGATTTAGTATCAGTTGTTTGGGTTTAATCTCAGTTGTTTGGGTTTAATCTCAGTTGTTTGGGTTTAATATCAGTTGTTTGGGTTTAATATCAGTTGTTTGGATTTAGTATCGGTTGTTTGGGTTTAATATCAGTTGTTTGGGTTTAATATCAGTTGTTTGGATTTAGTATCAGTTGTTTGGGTTTAATCGCAGTTGTTTGGGTTTAATCTCAGTTGTTTGGATTTAATATCAGTTGTTTGGATTTAGTATCAGTTGTTTGGATTTAATATCAGTTGTTTGGATTTAGTATCAGTTGTTTGGGTTTAATCTCAGTTGTTTGGATTTAATATCAGTTGTTTGGATTTAGTATCAGTTGTTTGGATTTAGTATCAGTTGTTTGGGTTTAATCGCAGTTGTTTGGGTTTAATCTCAGTTGTTTGGATTTAATATCAGTTGTTTGGATTTAGTATCAGTTGTTTGGATTTAATATCAGTTGTTTGGATTTAGTATCAGTTGTTTGGGTTTAATCTCAGTTGTTTGGATTTAATATCAGTTGTTTGGATTTAGTATCAGTTGTTTGGATTTAATATCAGTTGTTTGGATTTAGTATCAGTTGTTTGGATTTAATATCAGTTGTTTGGGTTTAATCTCAGTTGTTTGGGTTTAATATCAGTTTTTTGGGTTTAATATCAGTTTTTTGGGTTTAATATCAGTTGTTTGGATTTAGTATCAGTTGTTTGGGTTTAATATCAGTTGTTTGGATTTAATATCAGTTGTTTGGATTTAATATCAGTTGTTTGGGTTTAATATCAGTTTTTTGGGTTTAATATCAGTTGTTTGGATTTAGTATCAGTTGTTTGGGTTTAATATCAGTTGTTTGGATTTAATATCAGTTGTTTGGATTTAGTATCTGTTGTTTGGGTTTAATATCAGTTGTTTGGGTTTAATCTCAGTTGTTTGGATTTAATCTCAGTTGTTTGGATTTAATATCAGTTGTTTGGATTTAGTATCAGTTGTTTGGATTTAATATCAGTTGTTTGGGTTTAATATCAGGTTTTTGGGTTTAATATCAGTTGTTTGGATTTAGTATCAGTTGTTTGGGTTTAATATCAGTTGTTTGGGTTTAATCTCAGTTGTTTGGGTTTAATCTCAGTTGTTTGGATTTAATATCAGTTGTTTGGATTTAGTATCAGTTGTTTGGGTTTAATATCAGTTGTTTGGGTTTAATCTCAGTTGTTTGGGTTTAATCTCAGTTGTTTGGATTTAGTATCAGTTGTTTGGGTTTAATCTCAGTTGTTTGGGTTTAATCTCAGTTGTTTGGGTTTAATATCAGTTGTTTGGGTTTAATATCAGTTGTTTGGATTTAGTATCGGTTGTTTGGGTTTAATATCAGTTGTTTGGGTTTAATATCAGTTGTTTGGATTTAGTATCAGTTGTTTGGGTTTAATCGCAGTTGTTTGGGTTTAATCTCAGTTGTTTGGATTTAATATCAGTTGTTTGGATTTAGTATCAGTTGTTTGGATTTAATATCAGTTGTTTGGATTTAGTATCAGTTGTTTGGGTTTAATCTCAGTTGTTTGGATTTAATATCAGTTGTTTGGATTTAGTATCAGTTGTTTGGATTTAATATCAGTTGTTTGGATTTAGTATCAGTTGTTTGGGTTTAATATCAGTTGTTTGGATTTAGTATCAGTTGTTTGGGTTTAATATCAGTTGTTTAGGTTTAATCTCAGTTGTTTTGGGTTTAATCTCAGTTGTTTGGGTTTAATATCAGTTGTTCTGGGTTTAATCTCAGTTGTTCTGGGTTTAATATCAGTTGTTTGGGTTTAATCTCAGTTGTTTAGGTTTAATCTCAGTTGTTTGGGTTTAATATCAGTTGTTAATATCAGGGATTTGTTCCCAGGAGCAGGCTGAGGGTAAGAGAGTGGGTTTTCTGACTTTAATTAATTATTTATTTTTTTGTTTCCTTACACTCTTATTAACTTTTCACTGTCTTACTTGACATAAAGTGTCCAGTATGAGTGTGAAACCAGTGTGTTGTTCCCAGTGTAGGATGTGGGAGGTCCTGGAGGCATCTGGCCTCCCGGACATCCACATCTGTGAGGGGTGTGTCGAGCTGCGGTTCCTGAGGGACCGTGTTAGGGAGCTGGAACTGCAGCTCGAGGATCTTAGGCTGATGAGGGAGAATGAGGAGGTGATAGACAAGAGCTATCATCAGGTGGTCACACCAGGGCAACGGGAGGAGGCCAAGTGGGTGATGGCCAGGAAGGGTAAGGCTAGGGTGGTTGAGAGCACCCCAGTGGATTTGCCCCTGCACAACAAGTACTCCTGCTTGAGTACTGCTGGGGGGGACAGCCCGCCTGGGGGAAGCAGCAGTGGCCGTGTCTCCGCAGTGGAGTCCAGCCCTGTAACTCAGAGGGCTAAGGAAAAGAGGAGGAAGGCGGTATTAATCGGGGACTCGATGGTGAAGGGGACAGACAGGCGTTTCTGCGGAGGTAGGCGGGATTCTCGCATGGTGGTCTGCCTCCCTGGGGCCGGGATCCAGGATGTCGCTAGTCGCGTCCCGGAAATCCTGAGGTGGGAGGGAGAGGAGCCTGAGGTAGCGGTACATATTGGTACCGCTGATGTGGGTAGGAAGGGAGAAGGGGTCATGAAAAGGGAGTACAGGGAATTAGGGAGACAGCTGAGAAAGAGGAAAGCAAAGGTAGTAATCTCAGGATTACTGCCTGTGCCACGGGAAGGTGAGGGCAGGAATGGAGTGAGGTGGAAGATGAATGTGTGGCTGAGGGACTGGTGCAGGGGGCAGGGATTCAGGTTCCTGGACCATTGGGACCTCTTTAGGGGCAGGGGTGATCTGTATACAAAAAACGGGTGGAACTTGAATCACACGGGGACCAATATCCTGGCCGGTAGGTTGGCTAAAGTTACTGGGGAGAATTTAAACTAGATAGGTTGGGGGGAGGGGAGCTAGAAGAGTTGACTAGGATCAAGGAACTAATTGATGGGGTGGAGGATGCAGGGGTAAGGGGAATTACAAAATTAATGGTAGAGGAGAGGGTGCAAGTGAATGAAGGCGGTAATTTAGATAAGGGAGTAGAGGGAGAGGGTGTTCGCGACTCATCAAAGCGGGTCCAGATAAAAGCTGGAATAAGGACACTTTGCCTGAATGCACGAAGCATTCGGAACAAGGTATATGAGTTGATGGTGCAAATCAGCACGAGTGGGTACGATCTAGTGGCCATTACAGAAACGTGGCTGAAAGGTGACCAGGACTGGGAGATGAATATCCAGGGGTATCAGGCGTTTAGGAAGAATAGACAGGAAGGAAAAGGTGGTGGGGTCGCGCTATTAATAAGAGATAATATCAGGGTAGTACTGAGGGATGACATAGGCTCTGAGGAACAAAACGTGGAATCATTATGGGTAGAGATGAGGAATAGTAGAGGGAGAAAGACACTAGTAGGTGTGGTATATAGGCCCCCAAATAATAATGTTGAGGTGGGGAGGGCTATAAACAAGCAGATAAGGGATGCGTGTAAAAACGGAACGGCAATAATCATGGGGGACTTCAACATGCACATTGACTGGCAGACTCAAGTCGGTAAGGGTGGAATGGAGGAAGAGTTCTTAGAATGCTGTCGGGATAGTTTCCTTGAACAGCATGTTACGGAACCGACGAGGGAACGAGCTATTTTGGATCTGGTATTGTGTAACGAGGTAGGTAGAATTAAGGATCTTATTGTGAAGGACCCTCTTGGGTCTAGTGACCACAATATGGTCGAATTTCTGATTCAGATGGAAGAGGAGAAAGTTTGGTCCCAAACCAGTGTCCTCTGTTTGAACAGAGGGAAATATGATAGGATGAGGGATGAATTGGCTAAGGTAGACTGGGAGAGCAGGCTGGCAGGTAGGATAGCTGAGGAACAGTGGAGGATTTTTAAGGAGATCCTTTTCAGTTCTCAGCAAAAATATATTCCAGCAAAAAACAAGGATTGTAAGAAAAGGGAGAACCAGCCGTGGATAACGAAGGAAATAAAGGAGAGTATTAAAATAAAAACAGCTGCGTACAGAGTGGCCAAAAATAGTGGAGAAACAAGTGATTGGGAAAAATTTAAGAAACAACAAAGAGAGACTAAGAAAGCGATAAAGAAAGGAAGGATAGACTATGAAGCTAGGCTAGCAATTAATATAAAAAATGATAGTAAAAGTTTTTATAAATATATAAAAAGGAATAGAGTGGCTAGAGTGAATGTTGGACCCTTGGAGGACGAGAGGGGGGAGTTAATAGTGGGAAATGAGGATATGGCTGAGTCTTTAAATAAGTTTTTTGTGTCGGTCTTCACGGTGGAGGACACAAATAGTTTGCCAAATATTAACGATAGAGGGTTGGCAGCAGGAGAAATACTTAATACAATTAATGTTACCAGAGAGGCAGTGCTGGGTAGACTAATGGGACTGAAGGTGGACAAGTCCCCGGGTCCGGATGGAATGCATCCCAGGGTATTGAAAGAAATGTCAGAGGTAATAGTGGATGCGTTAGTGATTATTTATCAAAACTCGTTGCATTCTGGGGTAGTGCCGGTTGATTGGAAAACGGCTAATGTTACGCCGCTGTTTAAAAAAGGAAGGAGACAAAAGGCGGGTAACTATAGGCCGGTCAGCTTAACGTCTGTAGTAGGGAAAATGCTGGAATCCATTATTAAAGAGGAGATAGCAGGGCATCTGGATAGAAATGGTTCGATCAATCAGACGCAGCATGGATTCATGAGGGGAAAGTCGTGCTTGACGAACATGTTGGATTTTTATGAAGATGTGACTAGGGCGGTTGATGGAGGAGAACCGGTGGATGCGGTGTTTTTGGATTTCCAAAAGGCGTTTGATAAGGTGCCCCATAAAAGGCTACTGAAGAAGATTAGGGCACACGGAGTTGGGGGTAGTGTGTTAAAGTGGATTGGGGACTGGCTATCCGACAGGAAGCAAAGAGTCGGAATAAATGGGTGTTTTTCCGGTTGGAGGAAGGTAACTAGTGGCGTGCCGCAGGGATCGGTACTCGGGCCGCAACTATTTACCATTTATATAGATGATCTGGAGGAGGGGACGGAGTGTAGGGTAACGAAGTTTGCAGACGACACAAAGATAAGTGGAAAAGTGAATCGTGTGGAGGACGGAGAAGATCTGCAGAGAGATTTGGACAGGCTGAGTGAGTGGGCGAGGATATGGCAAATGGAGTATAACGTTGAGAAATGCGAGGGTATACACTTTGGAGGAAATAATAACAAATGGGATTACTATCTCAATGGAAACAAATTAAAACATGCTACCGTGCAAAGGGACCTGGGGGTCCTTGTGCATGAGACGCAAAAGCCCAGTCTGCAGGTACAACAGGTGATCAAGAAGGCAAATGGGATGTTGGCCTATATTGCGAAGGGGATAGAATATAAAAGCAGGGATGTCTTGATGCACCTGTACAGGGCATTGGTGAGGCCGCAGCTGGAATACTGTGTGCAGTATTGGTCCCCTTATATGAGGAAGGATATATTGGCATTGGAGGGAGTGCAGAGAAGGTTCACCAGGTTGATACCGGAGATGAGGGGTTTGGATTATGAGGAGAGGCTGAGGAGATTGGGTTTGTACTCGTTGGAGTTTAGAAGGATGAGGGGGGATCTTATGGAGACTTATAAGATAATGCGGGGGCTGGATAGGGTGGAGGCGGAGAGATTCTTTCCACTTAGTAAGGAAGTTAAAACTAGAGGACACAGCCTCAAAATAAAGGGGGGTCGGTTTAAGACAGAGTTGAGGAGGAACTTCTTCTCCCAGAGGGTGGTGAATCTCTGGAATTCTCTGCCCACTGAGGTGGTGGAGGCTACCTCGCTGAATATGTTTAAAGCGCGGATGGATGGATTCCTGATCGGTAAGGGAATTAAGGGTTATGGGGATCAGGCGGGTAAGTGGTACTGATCCACGTCAGATCAGCCATGATCTTATTGAATGGCGGGGCAGGCTCGAAGGGCTAGATGGCCTACTCCTGCTCCTATTTCTTATGTTCTTATGTTCTTATTTGCCACTCTCCAATCTTCAGGCACCTCGCCTGTGGTTGTTGATGGTTCACATATCTCTGCTAGGGGACCCGCAATTTGCCCTGTAGGCTCCCACAAAGTCCTGGGATACACTTCATCAGGTGCCAGGGATTTATCTACCTTGATGCGCTTTAAGACTTCCAGCACCATCTTCTCTGTGATATATACACTCCTCAAGACATCACTATTTATTTCCCCAAGTTCCCTAACATCCATGTCTTTCTCAACAGTAAATACTGATGAGAAATATTCATTTAGGATCTCACCCATCTCTTGTGGATCCACACATAGATGACCTTGTTGATCCTTAAGAGGCCCTATTCTCTCCCTAGTTACTCTTTTGCCCTTTATGTATTTGTAGAAGCTCTTTGTAGAATCCCGCCATGGCAGATGGTGGAATTTGAATTCAATAAAAAATATATCTGGAATTAACAATCTACTGATAACCATGAAACCATTGTCGATTGTCGGAAAAACCCATCTGGCTCACTAATGTCCTTTAGGGAAGGAAATCTGTCATCCTTATCTGGTCTGTCCTACATGTGATCCCAGAATCACAGCAATGTGGTTCACTCTCAACCGCCCTCCAAGGTCAACTAGGGATGGGCAATAAATGCTGGCCAGCCAGCGACGCCCTTGTCTCACAAATGAATATAAAAAAAGAATTGATGTTGTCTTGTCAGTGTCTGTGAAAAGTTATACAAGGAATTGGTGTAGCTGAGTTTCAGAACACTCTGTTCGTTTAAAATAAAAGTTGAATAGAACAGGTAAATAAAACTGGTAATTCGAGATTTTTGTTTTATTTTATTATATGATAACGCAGCATCCAATGTTGAAAGATTAGGTGAGCAGTAGCTTTGTGCAGTATAAGTACAATTCCAACTGGTCATTCATTAAACAGCAAGTGTTGCAACAAACTATAATGTGGGTGGCTCAACCACCTCTATTTGTTTAGTCTCCATTAAGGAAGTCTTCCGTGATATTCAACTGTCCACAAGTTTAAGTAACTTAATTGCAGTGCAAATGTAAGCCTACTTGTGACACTAAGAAAATAAAAATGAAAATTAGTTTCCACTTGTCCTGGTTTCATTAGCTTTGCCATTTATCCAAAATGAGATCAATTAACAGAATGATACCTTACTTCCTGTTCATCTCAAAGGTATTGAGTGAGATTGTACATTGGGATTCTGATGACTGGTTGTCCTGGCATGTCCCTTAATATAATATATGAGTAACCACTGGGTCATGCCACAGGTGTCGGCCATTTTGACTTGCTCAACTTGTTGAAAACCAAATTGCTTTCTCCGTCTTCACTCTTATTGAAGTAACTTTGTGAAAAACCATAAATGTGATTGTCAGAGAAGAACGAGAACAACATTTCATGAGAAGAAATAGGATGCTTGTTAATGAAAGTTGAATCATTCTGCCCCACCCACCCCATTTCACATTTTCCACAGAAGGTATTAAAAATGAAATCCTGGAATTTAGAACTATCCTGCTTGGGGGAGAACCGTGCACCAATGTCACATTTGAACCACACACGCTCCACTCCACTATCCATTAGTAACAGCACTGATATTCGAAGTAGAATGCCGATGGCAGGGGGCGTGGGTGGGGGGGAGGGGGGGGTGTTGGAATTCAGTACAGCAACCAAATGAAAAGTTGAATATAATTCACAGATTCAAATAATGGCGGGCAGTGTCTCTCTTCCTCTTCACGCTGCTGTTTGAATCCTCACCAGGTTAAAAAAATTTTTTTGCACTTTATAAAACTTGATTCCAGAACTCGCAACACTGGCGACAAACTAAATGTAGAAAGATCTCTGAGATCAGGAAGGCAACCTGGGGCCTTGCTATGTGAATGGACAGCAGGCAACATTAGAAGAGTTAAGCATTGTCGTGAGGTAGGTTTTGATGAGACCTTTTTGTTATTCTTGGGTGTCGCTGGCTGGCCAGCATTTATTGCCCATATCTAGTTGCCCTTAGAGGGCAGTTGAGAGTCAACCACGTTGCTGTGGCTCTGGAGTCACATGTAGGCCAGACCAGGTAAAGACAACAGATTTCCTTCTCTAAAGAACATTAGTGAAGCAGATGGATTTTTCTGACAATTATTTCATGGTCATTGGCAGATTCTTAATTCTAGATTTTTTTTATTGAATTGAAATTCCACCATCTGCCGTGGCGGGATTTGAACCCAGCTCCCCAGGACATTAGCTGAGTTTCTGGATTAATAGTCTAGTGACAATACCACTGGGCCATCGCCTCCCATTTAAAGGCAGGGAAAGCATCACCAGGTGCGACTGGATAGGCAGAGAGTTGCGTGTTGCATATTTCATTTGTACACCATAATGAAAGGTTGTAAAATAGATATCACTGAATAATACAGGATAGCACCATTACAAATGACATATTATTAGTGAATAGCTAAACACATGGGGACAAGTTGGAGGAACGAATAATGGAACGTTGTAGAAACATTTGGAATTGAATCAGCACCCTGGTAGTTGGATCCACAGAGGCAGTGCTGGTGTGAATCATCACAGTCCGAGTGTTTTGACAACAGAGCCTGGACAAAGAGTTGATATGACACAGAAGGAGGCCGATTAGTCCCACAAATCCATGCCAACTTTCTATAGAGCAATCCAATCAATGACATTGCCCTGCTCGAGCCCTGCAAGGTTATTTCCCTTGAGTACCTATCCAATTTCATTGAATCATAAAATCCCTACAGTGCAGAAGAAGACCATTTGGCCCATCATTTGACCACAATTCCATCCAGGCCCTATCCCCGTAACCCCACACGTTTACCCTGCTAGCCCCCCTGACACTAAGGGGCAATTTAGCATGGTAAATCAACCTAACCCGCACATCTTTGGAGTGTGGGAGGAAACCGGAGCACCCGGGGGAAACCCACGCAGACACGGGGAAAATGGATTTCACACAGACAGTGACCTGAGGACGGAATTCAACCCGGGTCCCTGGTGCTGTGAGGCAGCAGCGCTAACCATTGTGCCACCGTGCCACTCATCACTATGCCGCCCAAATTTCCTTCTGAAATTATTGATTGTCTCCGATTTCATTACCCGTGGTAGGCAGGGCTGAGTTGTTACCACTCACTGTGTGAAAATGCTCTTCCTCACATCTCCCTTGTATCGTTTACCCAAAACATTAAATACGAGTCCCCCAATTCCTTGTACTATTAGGTAATAGGAACAGCTGCTGGAACATACTGCTGGCACCCCGGCAAGAGAAATCAGTGTCACATCAACCAAAGCTCAACATGGCCACCCCATAGCAATGACACACAGCAGGTTGGGTGGGGGGTGGGGGGGGGGAGGGGGGGCAGTGCCACCCACCAGAGCTCCCTCATGACACTGCTGAGGCTGCGAGCAGGCACCTTGATGGACCTTAGTCCAGGGCAGGAAGGGATCAGGAGATTAGGGAGTTGGGAGAAGTGGGATAGGGTGGATACTGGGTTTTGAAGGCCAGGAAAGGAAAGTGGCGGGGGTTATATCTTGAGGAGGCTGGTGGGGGTCCCTATGCACATAGGGCACCCCCCCCTTCCCACCTTTTCTACAAAGTAATTTTAAAAACTGCCTTCTGAATCTCACGCAACTGTGCACCAGTCATTTTATGGCATGGCCAACCGGGTCAGCTGGCTTGTTAACAAACTCAATTTCCTGTTACTTATGCAAAAGTGGTGGGTGGTCTGCTGATATCAGCACACCTGCCCCATTGTAGGGACCAGGTCGGAGGTGGGCAGGAAGGTGGTGGCGAGTCACAGAATTTTACAGCACAGAAAGCGGCACTTCACATCATTTCTGTCCAGGCCATCGAGCACCTATCTCTCCTCATCCCATTTTCCAGCACTTGGCCCATAGCCTTGTCTGCTGTGGTGTTTCAAGTGATCATCTAAATGCTTCTTAAATGTTGTGAGTGTTTCAGGCAGTGAATTCCAGACTCCCACCACCCTCTGGGTGCAAAAGGGTTTCCTCAAATCCCCTCTAAATCTCCTACCCCTTACCTTAAATCTATGCCTCATGGTTATTGACCCCTCTGCTAAGCGGAAAAGGTTTCTTCCTACATTTTGTACGCCTTTGCGTGCCCCTCCCCCAACAAAAACACACTCGGCAAAGGTGGTAAAATGAATGCAGCCTATGTTCTTGTTCCTGAACCAGATCTCCCTCAATCCCCTCTCCTCAAAGGAGAACATTCCCAGCTTCTCCCACCCAACCTGGGAGCTACATTCCCTCATCCTGGAACTAACTCCGCACCGTCTCAAGAATCTTATTATCCTCCCTAAGGTATTCAGCATAACTTGCCACCTTTTGTACTCAGTGCCTCTGTTTCTGAAGCTGACAATTCCGTGTGCTTTGATAACTACCTGCACAATACAACCTGCCACCTTCTACGATCCATGTTTCTTTTTCCTTGCAACCTCTGTGGAGCTGCACCATTAAGGCCTCCCCCTCTGCCAGAATGCGTGACCTCACACTGCATTGTATTAACTTTCATCTCCCACTTGTCAGCCCATTCTGTTAGCCTATCTGTGTCCTGTTACAGTCGCTTGGTATCCTCACTGCTTGCAACAGCTCCAAATTTGAACATCAACAAATTTTGAAATTTTACTTTATACTCTGATATCATAGAATCTTACAGTGCATCGAGTCTGCACCGACACACCTAATCCCACTTGCCTAGACTTGGCCCATAGCCTTGAAAGTCATGACGTGCCAAGTACTCATCCAGGTACTTTTTAAAGGATGTGAGGCAACCCGCCTCCACCACCCTCCCAGGCAGCGCATTCCAGACCGTCACCACCCTCTCAGTGAAAAGGTTTTTCCTCAAATCCCCCCTAAACCTCCCACACCTCACTTTTAACTTTTGTCTCTTCGTCACTGACCCTTCAACTAAGGGGAACAGCTGCTCCCTATCCATCCTGTCCATGCCCCTCATAATCTTGAACACCTCAATCAGGTTGCCCCCAGAGTATTCTGTGCTCCAGAGAAAACACCCCAAGCTTATCCAATCTCTCTTTATAACTTAAATGTTGCATTCCAGGCAACATCCTGGTGAATCTCCTCTGCACCCCTTCCAGTGCGATCACATCAAAACGTGGGGATGGCACAATGGTACAGTGGTTAGCACTGCTGCCTCACAGCTCCAGGAACTTGGGTTCGATTCCTGGCTTGGGACACTGTCTGTGTGGAGTTTGCATGTTCACCCCATGTCTGCGTGGGTTTCCTCCGGGTGCTCCGGTTTCCTCCCACAGTCCAAAGATGTGCAGGTTAGGTGGATTGGCTGTGCTAAATTGCCCCTTAGTGGCCTGGGATGCGTAGGTTACAGATATTGGTGGGGTAAATATGCAGGGCTAAGGGGATGGGGCCGAGGTGGGATTGTTGTCGATGCAGACTCGATGGGCTGAATGGCCTCTTCTGCACTATAGGGATTCTATGAAAATCATTTATATCAAAAAGACAGTAGCCCTCACACTGATCTTTGGAGAATACAATATTTCAGTCTTAAAAATATAACCATTTACCATGAGTCCTTGATCCCTTGTCCTTAAGGCAATTTTTTATCCATTTGGAACAGACGCCCCTATTCCACTAGCCTCAATTCTTTGTTCACTAGCCTGTTCGGGTGTCCTTTGTCAAACATACACCGCATTCCCTTCATCAACTTTCTCTGTTATCTCAAAATTTCAATTCTATTTTGAAAAATTACAGTATGTATGATCCATTTGAGGTGAATTCTTCAGGTGAGGAACTGGCTGAATATAATACACTGAGCGGGGAACTGAAGAGGAAAATAAGACTGGCAAAGAACACATAAAGGAACAGCATGGCAGCTAACAAAGGTTAATCCAAAAATCTTCTTCTAGTATATAAAAAATAAGTAGATATTAAGAGTGGGGTGGGAACCTATTAGATCAAAGAACGAAATATATGCTTAGAGGCACAGGGTAAAGCTGGATTGCTTAATGAGTATCATGTATCAGTGTTCATTAACAGGGTGCTGACAAGAGTGGAGATGGTAAAGATAATGGATGGGTTAAAACTTGATAAGCAGGATGTACTGGAAAGGCTGACTATGGTAATGGATAAGTTGCCTGATCCAGATGGCTTACAGCCTAGTTGCTAAGGGAAGGGGTGGCGGGGAGAGTGGTGGAGATAGTAGAAGGGCTTCCCACGATCTTCCCTAGATATGGGGAAGTGCCAGAGGATTGGAAAATGGCAAAAGTGACACCCTTGTAAGGACATTCCTAATAATTATAGACGGGTTAGTAAGGTTTTACAAACAAGAATCAGGGTGAAAAAATTAACAAGCACTTGGAGTGTTTTGAGTCAGTGAAGGAGAGCAAGCAAGGATTTGCAACAGGCAGATGGCGTTTGACAACTCTAAATGAAGTTAGCCCTCTTCCAGTTTAGACTAGATGGTTCCTTGCTATTCTCCATTGTTAATCCGACCCTAATGATATTATGATCACTCCCCCCACAGACACTTCTACCACCTCATTCACCAGCACCAGATGCTGTAATGCCTCTGGCATTACAGAACGTACTGGTCGAGGTCACACATTTCAGAAATCCCCACCTCACTCCCCCCGACCTTCCTCTTTACTCATTATTCCTATTGATACTTGGGGATTTTCATTCCCCAATACCTACAGTTCTTGCACATCTCTGTGCTTGCCCTGCAGATTTGCTCCTCTCTCTCTCCATTTGAAGGCTTGTAGAATAGCCCCAGCAGCACGATCATCCCGTTTGCTTCTCTGCATTAATCAAATGGGATTCAAATCCTTCCCCCCCCTCCTCCCCTGCAGGACATCCACTCTTCCCTATGCCTTCCCTGATCAAGCATTCCAGGATAACAAGCCAAGAGCTATGGGTCATGATTAGAAATTCCTGAGCAAAGTGAGACTTGAAATCCAACAACATCTTACTGAGATTAAGTATGGATGAAGGAAGGCATTTGGTTCACCTGGCTCATCCTTCCTTAGAAACTGTGGTATCCCCCAGAGAGCACCCAACTCTCTCTTGATGGCCTGTTTTTGACTTTTGACTCCGTTATCTTTGTTACTCAGGTCGGGCTGTCAACTCAGCGAGTTTATCCAGAGAACTGTTGAATCACAAAGATTATGTTGTCCCAAGTTGATCCCACAGTTCTGGTCTGTGCTGAATCAGCTGAATTTAGCCAACTCGTAATAGCAAGCACTGTAATTAATCTCACTGCTTCAGGGTTAGGGGAGGAGAACTCACGTAAGCAGAGTTCCCACTCCTCTGTGGGTGGGAGAGTATCAAGTCAGGATGGGATTGATTTCAATTTTCACGTTTCCATCATTTGATGGCCAGTTGACATTCATTATTGAGGGTCGCTCATCAACCTGCAGTTACATCGCACCTTTACAGACAAAGAACAGTACAGCACAGGAACAGGCCCTTCGGCTCACTAAGTTGTGCCAACACATGCCCCTCTAATGTAATATTTTCTTGCCTCTACGTGTTCCATATCCTTCTATTCCCTGCCCATTCACGTATCTATCCAGATGCCTCTTGAAAGTTTATCACAAGATAACATCCCAAACTGCTTCTCACTGGAGTGCAATCAATCAAAACCAGTCATAAATACCAAAAGAGAAAATGTTGGAAAATCTCAGCAGGTCTGTAAGGAGAGAAAAGCGCTGAGGTTTCGAGCCCTGATGACCCTTTGTCAAAGCTGCTTTGACAAAGGGTCATCTGGACTCCAAACGTCAGCTCTTTTCTCCCCTTACAGATGCTGCCAGACCTGCTGAGATTTTCCAGTATTTTCTCTTTTGGTTTCAGATTCCAGCACTCGCAGTAATTTGCTTTTATCCAGTCATAAATCAAATACCAGAATGAGACTGCTCGCATGTCTGATACCCCTGGAGCTGTGGCACAGCACGGAATGGATGTCTTTCAAAGAGAGAACAAGATTTACATCTCTATAATTCCTTTCACCATCGCAACCTGTCCCAAAGTGCTTTACAACCAATTAAATATGTTTTGAAGCGTAATCATTGTTGTGACTTTTGAAATGTGGCAGTTAATTTATACACCTCAAGCTGCCATCAACAGCAATGAGGTAATCATTAAATAATCTGTTTTAATGATGTTGACTGAGGGTAAATATTTGCCAGAAGGAGAAAAAATTAGAGGGAAAAGACATCATTGGAGCTTCTCCCACACTGTGACTTCCCCCACCTAGAACAATGACAGCAGACGCATGGGTATATCACCACCTCCAAAGGTTTGATTTGATTTATTATTGTCACATGTATCAACATAGCGAAAATTGTTGTTTCTTGTGCACTATGCAGACAAAACATACTGTTCATAGAGAAGGAAATGAGAGAGTGCAGAATGTAGTGTTACAGTCATAGCTAGGGTGTAGAGAAAGATCAACTTCATGCAAGGTAGGTCCATTCAAAAGTCTGACAGCAGCAGGGAAGAAGCTGTTCTTGAGTCGGTTGGTACGTGACCTCAGACTTTTGCATCTTTCACACAAGAAGGTGGAAGAGAGAATGTGAAAGAGAGTGTGTAGGGTCCTTAATTATGCTGGCTGCTTTGCCGAGGCAGCGGGAAGTGTAGACAGAGTCAATGGATGGGAGGCTGGGTTTGCATGACCAGCAAACCAGCCTCCCATCGTCCTCGAAGACACAAACCATGTTGACTTAGACATATATTGTCGTTCCTCCATCGTCAGTCCTGGAGCTCCCTCTTGGAACTGTGGACATATATACCACAGACTGTATAAGATTAAGGAGGTCACCTATCACTTTCTCAACGACAACTAGGAAAGCTGGCACTATGATGCTGAAAAATCACCCCGAATACAGAGGAAATAGCATTTGTGAGACTTTTATTCGATCGTGGGACATGGGCATCGCTGGCTGGCCAGCATTTATTGCCCATCCCTAGTTGCCCTTGCAAAGGTGGTGGTGAGCTGCCTTCTTGAATCGCTGCAGTCCATGTGCTGTGAGTTGACCCACAATGCTGTTCGAGAGGGAGTTCCAGGATTTTGACCCAGCAAAGGAACGGTGATATATTTCCAAGTCAGGATGGTGAGTGGCTGGGAGAGGGAGCTTGCAAGTGGTGGTGCTCCCATGTATCTGCTGCCCTTGTCCTTCTAAATGGAAGTGGTCGTGGGTTTGGAAGGTGCTAAGGATTTTTGGTGAATTGCTGCGGTGCATCTTGTAGATAGTACACACTGCTGCTACTGAGTGTCGGTGGCGGAGGGTGTGGATGTTTGTGGATGGGGTGCAACATTTACCAGAATAAAATTTACAAGCTTCTGCTGAGGGAGGATGACAAAGGATACTTAGCATGGACACAGTAAGGAGACAGAACAGGCTTTGTGGAACGAAGCTCCAGAAAATGAGACTTCTCTTTGAAGGAACCAAATAGTCTTTGTGGGTTTCTTTTCTTGTGGAGTTACAAACCCGACTGTTATTGCTCGCGAGTCAGCTGGGGCTGCGCAACTGAAACAATTGAAGCCACTTTTTTTTTTGCTTCTACAAACAGAGGGGCTACACAGGCCTTTTCGATTTGGTTGCTCGCATTTTTGTGATTTAAAAATCCTGACGATGCATCATCAACCAAAAGGAAAAAAAATCCAAAACGAACTGCAGTTTTGATCTTTCATTAGTTAGTTGGCATTGAGACGTAGCCATATAGTCACGAAAGCCAGTCTCCGAGCTGGGGGTGGGGGTGAGGGGGGGCGTGGTGTGAGGATTCATGCAACATGGCAAAGACCCAAGGGTGCAAGACTAGAAATATGCATTCAAGCAGAGTTGGGTCATTTTTAATGATCATTATTACAAAAATGACCACGTGACACTTAGCTGGATGGTGCACGCAGAACAAGAGGACGCAGTGTCTATACAGGAAAACACTGCACTAGACACCCAGACTATTTGAAACAAATCCTAACTTCATTATTTAATAAAACCACAATGAAATGTATTCAAAAATGGTGATTTGGAACTGAAAGCACTTTTACACCCACACAGCAGTGCAGTTTCAGGCAGTGGTATTTTTGTTTGTCTTTGCCTTTTAAAAGTTGTTCTGAATAGGCAGTCTGGAGATACAAAAAGGTTACACGCCTTAAAATAACAAAGAGAAACAAAACTCACATGACGCCTGCAAAAGAAAATACACCGAATCACAAGCTTTGTACCACAATTACCGAGTTCCCAACTTAGAAAGTGGCATCTTTTTCAATACTGATTGACACAGCTAAATGTGAAAAATAACATTTTTAAAAATTATTTGTGTCACAAGTAGGCTTACATTAACACTGCAATGAAGTTACTGTGAAAATCCCCTAGTTGCCACACTCCGGCACCTGTTTGGGTACACTGAGGGAGAATTTAGCATAGCCAATGCACCTAACCAGCACGTCTTTCAGCCTGTGGGAGGAAACCAGAGCACCCGGAGGAAACCCACACAGACATGGGGAGAATGTGCAGACTCCGCACAGTGACCCAAGCTGAGAATTGAACCCAGGTCCCTGGTGCTGTGAGGCAGTAGTGCTAACTACTGTGCCATTTTTTAAAAAAACATGTGGAAGCCCATTTTCAAGAACACATGGATTGCAGATTGCTCCCCTTAAACAATGTGACTTGGGAGAAAAGTTTGACCGTGCAGACATTCCCTAGCACTCCTCTGACATTCTGAGGTGATCCACTTTACTGCACTATTACTTTCGATGGGAAATACATGGGATCTCAGCAAACATTACCTTTGATTTGTCTGCTTCATTGACCGTCGAAAGTTGAGAGAGAAAATCCAGTCCATTGCACGGTGGATGGGAATATCAAAAATACATACATATGGAATACATGTAGCAGGTCTGTCATCTGAGGAGAGGCTAAGTCGAGTTAGGATGATATGCATTGGAGTTTAGAAGAGTGATGGGGGGATCTCATAGAAACTTATAATTCTAGCGGGGTCAGACAGGGTAGAATCAGAATGTTCCCAATGGTGGGGGGAGTCCAGAACTAGGGGGTCACAGTTTGAGGATGAGGTAAACCTTTTAGAACTGAGGTGAGGAGAAATTTCTTCACCCAGAGGGTGGTGAATGTGTGGAATTCACTATCACAGAAAGTAGTTGAAGCCAAAACATTGTCTGATTTCAAGAAGAAATTAGATATAGCTCTAGGAGCTAAAGGTTTCAAGGAATATGGGGGAAAGGGGGGGGCAGAAATCAGGATATTGAATATGATGATCAGCCATGATCAAAATGAGTGGCGGAGCAAGCTGGAAGAGCTGAATGGCCTACTCCTGGTTTCTATGTTTCGAGATTATTTAACCATTAAATTTACATTTAGAAACCTATCATGGACTTCCAGATGTTTGATAATGTACCATGCAAAAGATTAATAGCAAAAATCAGTGTGTGGAATTCACGTTAGCCTTTCTACTTGGGAAATTGTTGAGGGGTCAGAGACGAAGGGGAGAAATGGGGATAAGTTTTCCAGTCCTGCCTGCCGCGGGAATCATTGTGGGCACAACAGAAAATTTAACAGAACATTTAAAGGTCTGTTAAGCTTGGATAAGAGTGACCAGAAAATCCTGCTCATGGTGTAGGCATTCTAATTGGAAGCAACTGGCAAGCGGTGTTTCCTGGACACCTGCCCTGAAGCCTCAACCTTTCACTATTTATTAATTGCGTCTGAAGTACCTTATATCTAAGTTTGTAGATGGCACTAAGTTAGGAGGGACAGTAGGTACGGCAGGTGAGAGTAGCATGGGACAATGGGTTGCAAGACAGATGATATGAAAAGGACACGATTATGGCAAGGGGAGTTTAATGTGGGCAAACCTGAGGTCAACCACTTTAGATCCAAGATAAGTGGATGAAAGTATTTCAGAAACTGTAAAAACCATTAGAATCGTATAGCAGATTTGGGAGTTTCAGTACAAAATTCATCAGAAGCCAATAGACAAAATTCAAAACTGAAGCAGGAAGACAAATGGATTCTTTAATTCAAAGGGGAGGTGAAATATAGTGGGGAGAAAGTTAGGGTTGGCTTGAACAGAACCTGCTGGGTTCTTGAAGAAGCTCCTGTTACTGTGTGAGGTCAGAGGCACTGCAGTTCATACCCGAGGAAATGCTGTCTTTGTTTTGTCAATCTCCATCTGGCATACAGGTCTCCCAGCAGCGGAAGGTGCGAACAAAGGGGTCCTGCCCCCGGCCAATGGCGGGCTGCCTCCGTTCCCCGCAAAACAGTCCGGGGCAGTGAGAGGCAAATGTCCTACTCGAGGAGTGACAGAAAGTTAGAACTCTCTCTTATCCAAAATGCTGTGGATCCTGGGTCAGTTGTACCTTGCAAGGCCGAGAGCCACAATCTAATTGGAAAGCAGGGCAGGCTCCAGGATCTGAATGACCTGCTCCTGTTCTTTTGTCCCATTCTCGAGTTGGCAAATCTATAAAATGACATCGAATGGAAAGGCGGAAAGTGTTGTACGTCTCCAGCTTTCTCCGCAGTAGATCAAATTTCAATCCAACCAAACGTTGACAGTAGCATCAGATGGCCTTCCACTGTCCAGAAGGCCTTGACTGAGATACAGTTCCGTGGGCGCAAGATGGCCCTCAGTACTTGCCCATCATTTAATCGTCGTCAGCTGGCTAACAAACCACACGTAGGAGTCAAACCAAAAGGCCAGAGGATCTCTGGTTTGATTTTCAGCAAATTTATTGTAAGAAAAGATCTGTACTTCAAAAATTACACAAGTTTCAAGACACAAAATATCTTTGTACATAAAATGTAGCTATGTACAGCAGTATTGCACAGTTAAAAATTGTCAATTCCCCTTCAGACATCAGTGCAAGGAAGAAATAAAATCAAATTAAAAACTGGAGAAATAAAAACACACGAGGGTGGGGAGGAGCGGGAAGGCGGAGATGAGGCAGCCATGAGGCAGGGGAATTATTTAACATTTGCTACATATATACTGGGTCCTATACAGCGTATGAAACATTACGCAAAATGAACTGAAATTAAATAACTTTAAGCAGAAATTAACAGCATGGCGGGGGTGGGTGGGGGGAAGTTGCAGACAGAATATGTTAACTTTCAGTTTGGCAATGGATTACAGAGGGAGGAGAGGAAACAAACTGGGGGTGGGGGTGGGGGTGGGGAGGGGGGGGGAACACATCAGATGCTCTACATCTAATAAATAGTCAGTTGGAAATAACTTACACATATACATTTCTATTTGTCTCAGGGCTGCAGGGGGAATGAACATCGTTTTCTACTATATAAAAAGAAGAGGGCGTGTTTAGCAAACAATTCAGATTGCATTTGATTGTGTTTTGGGGGAAACGTAAGGCAGCTCTTGATATGTTCTGGCTCAGGTTCCAATAATTGCAGGAAACACTCGTGGAATACAATGCGTGGGCTCAAGATTGATCCATCGCTGAGCTGTTCCCGACGGTTTCACCTGATGAGGAATCCACATCCACTGCCCGTCTTCCAGTCAACTTTGGCGAGGAAGGGGGGGGGAGAAGGGGAGGGGGAGGGGGTCGGCAGCGGTGGTTCAGCCACTGAGTTGATGTCCATTCCAGCGGATTACCGCATTTTTATGCCAAAATATACACACACAAGAACAGAGGAAAGCTTTGATTTCTGTTCAAAGTAAAAGCAAGAGGTGAAACTGCCAAAAAACCTTCAGCCGTCCAGTCCTTTATTAAATGGCAGGGCTACATATTTGCTGGGCCTCCTTTTCAGAAGCAAAACTGAAGAGTGTAATCGTTCACACACCGTTGATCCTTCGTCTGAACAGTATGTTTATCCAGTGCCAAAAAATTCTAATCTGGTTATTCGGCGGCCGGTGATTTCTTGCCTGCAACCACAAGGGTTTTAAAGATTTTTAGTTAAAATACAAAACTCTGAAAAGACCCACACCCCCTCGAACAACACCCAACATGTGTTACACAAAACCTGCATCTTGAATATTGAGTCACGAAGCCTATTTCTAAACCCAGTGCACTTAATGGTATAGGGTATCCTTCAACACATCAAATTGCTCCCAGTGCCTGTAACAGATGTGTAACTGCAAAAATATCCAGCACCTTAGTGTTGGACAGCTCCAAATTTGCAAGATCAAGCCTAATTTGCATTAATAAAGGAGCCTTCCACACCCTCAGGATGAGTTACCTTTGCAATGTAGTCACTGTTGTTATGTATCTATCCTGGCAATTTGTGCGCAACTAACAGCAAATGAATGATCAGTCTTTGATGGCATTGATTGAGGGATAAATGTAGCCCAAGGCATTGGGAGACAACGCTCTACTCTTCAAAAAAACATCATGGTGCCTTTTATGTCCATCTCAGCAGGTGGACAGAACAATTCTTGCTCAAGTGTGCTCGACGGTCATCTTAATTTGAGTGTCTTGCAACAACATTTTCTTACTGTTTACAAATTAAGTCATAAGATAACAGGGCAATAAATAGTTTCATTAAAACATGATCTTGATTAGTTAGATCAGATTAATTACAACCAATCTGTTAGATACCAGGGGCTAACAGTCATAATCTAAGCTTAACCTAAACAGTAAATACAGATTAACGGGGCGGGGAGAGACTGAAAAGCTAACACGTCTGAATTGCATTATAATCAGTAGCAATGCGATGCAGTATTAGAAAAATCAAATCCCATTTCCTCATCCAGGCCTTTCAAACCTCTAGATTCAAAATTCTCATCCTGGTGTTTAAACTTCAGTAAATTTAAACTTGACTCAGAGCCTATCCCTCCTCCTCTCGAGAACATTCTTCCATCCTACAACTCCCCGCCTCACACCACGGCCAACTGTACTTACACCCTTCTGAACCCTATGCTGTGAAGGTGTGAAAGCCCCTTCCTGATTTTTTTTCACCTCCCTCTCACTGCAAGGCCTTTAAAACCCACCTCTTTCACAAAGCCCGCTGCCACTACTCGGCATCCATATGTTGATCGTCCCTGGACCGTTTTCTGACGTTCAAGGTGTACTACGGGTGGGTTTCTGCTTTGCGGTGGCGGAGGCGCTCTGCCAAAGGCCAGCGGTGGGATCGTCCAGCCCTGCCACAGGAACAGCTGGAAAGATTTGGCCTGTAAATACTGCTTTGGATTCTGGGCTTTGTACTGGTGTTTTGGGAGGTCAGTCTCTGCCGCTAGCTAACAGTGAGTTTAGCGACTCAAAATGTCTTTTCTGTTACACCTATTTCAAATGTTCTCATCTGTGTTTTGGGATCAAGTTCCTAGTTTATCCTTGCCAGCTTTGATCAGGTGGGTGCCCAGAGTTAGGAATAATTTCTCCCATATAAAACTTCTGAACAATTCTGAAAGCCACTGATGTGTGGGGAGGTGGAAGGGCGAGAATGTACTGAATTGCAGAACACTATCTGCCAGAGAGACAATCCCGTCAACCTGCGTAATAAAAAGTAAATCTGAGATTTATCCACACGGCCCAGTTACATTGTACCGAAGGGATTGACGAAGCTCCAAAAATACATACTGCATCATTATATATATTTAGCATTTCTTATAATTATACTGTACATTTTCATATGATTATATCTTATGAAGCCAACTCAGCAGTCACTGTGGAGGAGGGAAAAGGTGGAAAGAAAAGAACTCTCTCAGCTTGGGGTACAGACTTTAGGAGCATCGACTGTAACAGAAGCTAATGTTTGTGGCTCTGATATTGGCTTCGAGTTGGGATTGTTTGGCACAGAGGAATTGCGATAACAACTGGGCTTTTCCCCTACTGAGAGGGGAAATGTACTCTGTATACACGATTCCTGTGGAAGCAGTTATGTGCAACCACAATGGCAGATTTTTATCTCTTCAAATAATACTTTAACGTTTCCAAAATCTGGCATTGTTCTAGAAATATCTTCAAACCATATTCGCAGTACACACACTGTTTTATGTTGCGGCACAGCTGAATTATATACTTTGAACAGTTTCTCTGAACAGGTTCCCCCCCCACCCCAGTTAGAATCGCAGAACCATGAGAAAATAGAAAGAGGTTGCTCAGCCCAGCTTGCCTGTGCTAGCCCAGCTTGCCTGTGCTAGCCCAGTGAAACTGCCAATTAGTCCCACTCTAGGCAGTTAAGTCAAAGTCAAAAAGTTTATTTATTAGTCACAAGTAAGGCTTACACTCACACTGCAATGAAGTTACTGTGAATTCCCCTAGCCTGTTCGGGTCAATGCACCTAACCAGCACGTCTTTCAGACTGTGGGAGGAAACTGGAGCACCCGGAGGAAACCCACGCAGACAAAGAACAAAGAACAATACAGCACAGGAACAGGCCCTTCGGCCCTCCAAGCCCGCGCCGCTCCCCGGTCCAGGATTGAATCCTGAATCCAGGATCCCCGCCCAATTTTCCAGCCTATCTACATACCAATATCCTATCCACCGAGCTGTCCCTCACAGCTACGATGGGGAGAACGTGCAGACTCCGCACAGTGACCCAGGCCAGGAATCGAAGCCGGGTCCCTGGCGCTGTGAGGCAGCAGTGCTAACCACTGTGCCACTGTTTTGAGGGATTGATGCGGTTTGTAATATAACCAGGTTCGCGGAATGCAGTTAACCTGCACACGTGATAAGAACCTGCGCTAAAGTCAGTCCTGGTGTTGTTGACAGGCCTAATTTGGTATTCATGGCAATAAACACACGTTCCAACACTGAATGGGACAAACAGGAACAGAGTGAAACAAGCAAATCAATTCCCATTCACCAGATAAGAATGGAACGTTTTCTAGTAAAGTAAAAGTTTTAGTCCTCGGATGTCTCATTCCAGCCTACTTTCAACAAAAGACTGATGGCAAAGTGACAGAAGCAAAGCCATGCATTGTTGGAAGGACTCTGTCAATCCTGGGAAAAAAGCGTTTAGGAAGTAAGTGTGTCCTTGACAGTGAACTCCCACTCTCTGCAGTGGTTTATTATTCAGACTAATAACATTTGACACAAATCCATGGGTTTCGCCTTGTGAACTAATCACTCCCCAACCCCCCCGCTAACATACACCCACAGGAAAAGAATTCAATCCAATTCTGCCATTAACAATCCGCAAATAAAAAGGAGTTTACACTCTTTGAGGCTTGTAATTATGAGAATCCGACTTCACTAGTGGCCCATTAGTCACAAGGAGGTGCCGACATTCTCCTGAGTATCTGTTAACAGTGGAATTTCACCCTTCAAGCTCCATTTTTTCCAATGGAAATATCACTGCACATTTACTTCGGCTTCTCTTACAAGTTCCACAATTGTAACCAACCCAATCTGTAGCAACATGAAGTTTTTCTTATTATTTTTGCTTTCAATTAATTTTTAACCATTTTGGCACCAGTTAGACCACACCTAGAATACTGTGAACAGTTTTGGTTCCCTTCATAGAAGTAGAATCATAGAATCCCTACAGTGGAGAAGGAGGCCATTCGGCCCATTGAGCCTGCACTGACCACAATCCTCCCAGACCCTATCCCTGTAACCCCATAGGTTTACCCTACTAATCCTCCTGACACTAATGGACAATTTATCGTGGCCAATCCACCTAACTCGCACATCTTTGGACTGTGGGAGGAAACCGGAGCACTCGGAGGAAACCCACGCAGAGAACGTGCAGACTCCGCACAGACAGTGACTCAAGCCGGGAATGGAACCCGGGTCCCTGGAGCTGTGAGGCACCAGTGCTAGCCACTGTGCCACCGTGCCACCCCTCTCCTTATCTAAGGAAAGATAAACTGGCACTAGAGGCAGTCCAGAAAAGGTTCACTGGTTCACTCCCCCTGGCATGGAGGGATTTTCTGATGAGGAGAGGTCGAGTAGGTTGGGATGTACTCATTGGAGCTTAGAAAAACGAGAGGTGGTCTTGTTCAGACGTGTAGGATTCTCAGGGGGCGGTTGACAGGGTCGTTGCCGAGATGATATTGCCTCTTGTGACAGAGTCTTGGACCAAGAGGACATGAACTTTGAATAAGGGGATCACCCAGTTAAGGTGGAAATGAGGAGAAATTTATTCTCTCAGAGGTTAGTGGCCCATTAGACACAAGGAGGTGCAGACATTTTCCTGAGTATCAGTTGGCAGTGGAATTTCATCCTTAGCACAGAGGGCTAAAGAGGCTGGGTTGTTATGTATGTTCAAGGCTAAGATAGACAGATTAAAAATCTGTAAGGGAATCGAGGGTTATGGGGATAACGTAGGAAAGTGGAGTTGAGGATCATCATATCAGATCGGTCATAATCTCATTGAGCAGTGGAGTAGACTTGATGGGCTGAATGGCCTACTTCTGCTCCCATGTCTTATGGTCTTATGTTATCTCGACTTAAGGTACCAGCAACTTTGCCTTCTAGGCACATGGCTCAGTTTAGAGAAGAGGTATTTTGGTTACAGATTTATTCACTTTCTCAGGAATGAAAATGACTACAAGGTGGCGGATTGCAAATGAAATGTACACTGAAGTGTGAAAATGCCTGATATAAAACATAAGCGCAAGCCATCCAAATTACAAAGCTGCTGAATTCACTCCTATCACAGTTAGAACAATCAAAACAATTGACACAGTGTTCCAACGGAAGTCCAGGAGCAAGCAATAAGCCCCTAGAAGGATGTTACAACAGTAAGTCAAACCTTTACTCTCGTGATAACGGAGCTATGCAAACGATGGAAGTCAATGTTTTGGTTTAACCACGCAGTACTCTCAGGCTAACTGTGATGCCTTGGTTTAGGAAAAGGTTGTCTTACCCCAGAGAGGAGGAAAGACAGCAAAGAGTATGGGAAACATTGCTGTTCGGTGGATTAATCGTATCCTACTATGCAGTACTCCATCAGCCACTGATTGCAGCAATGGAAAAGTCTGCCCCTTGAGACTGTCTCCACCTCCCCGCTGCAGGAGGACAAGATACAGAGAAGATCATAGCATCCCCACAGTGCAGGAGGCCATTCGGCCCATCGAGTCTGCACCGACTCTTCTACAGAGCAGCTTACTCAGGCCCACCCCATCCCCATAACCCCACGCATTTACCATGCCAAGTCCCTTTACCTATTCATCTTGGGGCACTAAGGGTCAGTTTAGCATGGCCAATCCACCTGACCCGCACATCTTTAGACTGTGCGAGGAAGCCGGAGCACCCAGAGGACACCCACGCAGACGCGGGGAGGACGTGCAGACTCCACACAGACAGTGACCCGAGGCCGGAATCGAACCTGGGTCCCTGGTGCTGTGAGGCAGCAGTGCTAACCACTGTGCCACCGATGTTCAAGGATAGGGGAATATCAAACAGAAAATTAACCGTTCTATCATTAGAATGTGCCAAGTACCCAATAATAAACTTCCTTATCTGCTTCACCAAATGTGATTGGTTTATGTTTACAAGTATTAAACATCTGTTCAGCTGAGTAACATGCGCCATTCCAGGAACGAGGCGTAGTATTGCTCTATCAGGATTTCTGGGTCTCAGCCAGATTGCTATGTGTTTGTATTCACGGACATGTCTCTCAGCTGGAGGCTGGATTACACTTGCTCCAATTGAATAAAATATGCTGGCAAGTTATTGGAATTATCAAAATGTTTTAGTTGCATTAAAGTGTTGTAAAACAAGTGCAGTTTCCTGATTTAATATGTGGTAGGTTTTTTAAAAAAAAATTCATTCATTGGATGTGGGCGTCACTGCCTGAACCCATTATTGTCCATTCCTGAGGGCAGTTGAGAATCAACCACATTGCTATGGGGTTCTGGAGTCACATGTAGGCCAGACCAAGTAAGGACAACAGATTTCTTTCCTAAAAGGACATCAGCGAACCAGATGGGTTTTCATTACTTTCACTATATGAAGTAGCGGAAACAAAAATTCTAATTCTCCTGCAATATGTTGCTGTTCTCTGGGTAAAAAAGCAACAAAATAATGAAAATTAGACATTTACCATGCCCACACAGTTGGACCCGGGGATGTTGATCAATGACGATACATCAATTTTGTTCAATAAAAGTTTTGATAAATTATGAATAGATAATTAATGCACTCGTCCAATTAATTTCAGCAAAACTATACAAGTATGAATTTAATCATGGACTAGTTTAGGCTTAATGACCTTTACCTGTTCCTTTATAAATCCTCATGCTCTTTAGAATTTTCAGTGTTAATTTTCACTCCGGGTCACCTCATACAATATAATTTAGCACAAGACACCCAGGCTACATGTTACAATCTAAATGGCTGTCCTTAGCTGAGAGTGTACATAATGGCCAGGAGAGATGGCAGGAGCTGATTTGATATGATTTATTGTCACAGTGAAAAGTATTGTTTCTTGCACGCCAAACAGACAAAGCATACTGTTCATAGAGAAGGAAACGATAGAGTGCAGAATGTACTGTTATAGTTATAGCTAGGGTGTAGAGAAAGATCAACTTAATACAAGGTAAGTCCATTCAAAAGTCTGATGGCAGCAGGGAAGAAGCTGTTCTTGAGTCAGTTGGTACGTGACCTCAGACTTTTGTATGTTGTTCCCAGGCTAATCCTGTTCTCACGTGACATCGATGCACCTGCACTTTTCAGCAGGACTCATTTCACGGAGAGCTTCGGGAACATTAGCTGATTTCCTTACCCCTCGCATCTCCTGGTCCCTAACCTGGAACTGCAGAGAATGTTCGCTACACATTATTGATGTGGCACGAGATAGAAACATAGAAGATAGGCCCTTCGAGCCTGCTCCGCCATTCATCACGATCATGGCTGATCATCCAACTCTATACCTAATCCTGCTTTCTCCCCATAATCTTAGATCCCATTCCCTCCAAGTGCTACGCCTCTTGAATACATTCAATGTTTTGGCATCAACTACTTCCTGTGGCAACTAATTCCACAGGCTCACCACTCTTTAGAACATAGAACATTACAGTGCAGTACAGGCCCTTCGGCCCTCGATGTTGTGCCGACCAGTGGTCCCAATCTAAAGCCCCTCTAATCTACACTATTCCAATATCATCCATATGTTCATCCAATAACCACTTGAACGCTCTCAACGTTGACGAGTCCACCACTGCTGCAGGCAGGGCATTCCACGCCCTTACTACTCTGAGTAAAGAACCTACCTCTAACATCTGTCCTATGTCTCTCACCCCTCAATTTAAAGCTATGTCCCCTCGTGCTAGCCACCACCATCCGAGGAAAAAGGTTCTCACTATCCGCCCCATCTAATCCTCTGATCATCTTGTATGCCTCTATTAAGTCACCTCTTAACCTTCTTCTCTCTAACGAAAACAACCTCAAGCCCCTCAGCCTTTCCTCATACGATTTTCCCACCATACCTGGCAACATCCTGGTAAATCTCCTCTGCACCCTTTCCAACACTTCCACATCTTTCCTATTATGCGGCGACCAGAACTGTACGCAATACTCCAAATGCGGCCGCACCAGAGTTTTGTACAGTTGCAGCATGACCGCCTGGCTCCGAAACCCAATCCCTCTACCAATAAAAGCTAATACACCGTACACCTTCTTAACAATCCTATCAACCTGGGTGCTAACTTTCAGGGATCTATGCACATGGACACCCAGATCCCTCTGTTCATCCACACTACCAAGTACCTTACCATTAGCCCAGTACTCTGTATTCCTGTTACTCCTTCCAAAGTGAATCACCTCACACTTTTCCGCATTAAACTCCATTTGCCACCTCTCAGCCCAGCTCTGCAGCTTATCTATGTCCCTCTGTAACCTGCCACTTCTTTGGGTGAAGAAATGTCGCCTCACCTCCGTCCTAAATGGTCTACCTATATCCTCAGACTATGACCCCGGTTCTGGACTCCCCCACCATCGGGAACATCTTTCCTGCATCTACCCTGTCTAGTCCTGTTAGAATTTTATAAGTCTCTATGAGATCCGCCTCATTCGTCTGAATTCCAGCGAAAACAATCCTAACCTAGTCAATCTCTCCTCATACATCAGTCCCACCATCCGCATGATTCTACCAGTCAGCTAATCTGCGAGTCCTGGTCTTTATGATTTGTCATGGATGGTGCTGAGTGAAAAAGAGACAAAAGACTTGTAAATAGCTGTGTAGCTACAGATGAAACAAGAGGTTTGGAATAATGTAAGTTAATTTACAAGGAAATGCATTCCTTGTGAGACAGCAACGCCTCTACTTTCTCAGAAGACTAAGGAAATTTGGCATGTCAGCTGCGACTTTCACCAACTTTTGCAGATGCACCATAGAAAGCATTCTTTCTGGTTGTATCACAGCTTGGTATGGCTCCTGCCCAAGACTGCAAGGAACTACAAAAGGTCATGAATGTAGCCCAATCCATCACGCAAACCGGCCTCCCATCCATTGACTCTGTCTACACTTCCCGCTGCCTCGGCAAAGCAGCCAGTAAAAGTAAGGACCCCAGGCACCCCAGACATTCTCTCTTCCACCACCTTCCTTCGGGAAAAAGATACAAAAGTCTGAGATCATGTACCAACCGACTCAAGAACAGCTTCTTCCCTGCTGCTGTCAGACTTTTGAATGGACTTACCTTGCATTAAGTTGATCTTTCTCTACACTCTAGCTATGATTGTAACACTACATTCTGCACTCTCTCCTTTCCTTCTCTATGAACAGTATGCTTTGTCTGTATAGTGCGCAAGAAACAATACTTTTCACTGTATGTTAATACATGTGACAATAATAAATCAAATCAAAAACACCAAGAACTTCGGCAATTTCTTGTTAATCAGGAATGGACAGGTTGAGAGTTTGGTTCAAGTTTAAAATTAATCTTAAATTAGGCAAACGCCACTTAACATAGCCTTCAGCTATGTAGCTACTGGTAACTCACATCTTATACAATATAGATCAGAACAACTAGTCTCAGTACAGACAATGCCCCGAGGCCCAAAATGGTGAATCTAAGTGACTCATTTACGGAGTAACAGTACAAGATACTGGTTACAATGTTTATGTCAGGGCGGATCCTATTAAATCAAAGTGGTTATTAAACCTGGGCAATTTGATGGATAAGGCAGACTCTCCCAGCAGGCACATAAGGTAATAGCTACGATTTCTGCTGAGTATCAAGAGGAGGGAATTTAATTTAATTTTCCCTTTTAAAAAAAATTTTCTTTCATTTATATTTCATCATCGGTAATGTGTTGACACATGTCCAAGAGAGACATGTCCTGCCAGTGGAGACATGATGTCTTCCCAGACCCATTTTAACACACGCGTGTAATTAAAATAAATGACTCCCATTGTTCCAAAGAAGGTTAAACCTTTCAGCCATTTACATCCACAGTGAACTAAGTCTATTCTTTGTCTTTTCTGTGCCCCCTTATGTATCTGTAATTATTCCCCCAACATATCATTAGTTCGTCTAGAGTACAACTATGATATAAAATTACAGATTTCAAATGCAAAATGATTCATGTCAATTTAAAAATTGAAGTTATTAGTGTCAGCAGCTTTTGTTTGGATCAGATACAGGGCCCATTAATATTTAACTGATGATGTTAATGTTAAACCAGAGAAAGCCTGCCACCGCTTATATTCTGTTAAAGGGGCTATGCGCGTGCTGACACTCCAGTCCCATGTTGAAGGTGTGCTGTAATGTCGAGAGTGTCATCGTTCAGCTGGTTGAGACCTTGAAGTTGTGGTCTACTCTTAAACAGGTGAACATCAAAAATCCTGTGGCACGATAAGAATCATAGAATCCCTACAGTGCAGGAGGCCATTCGGCCCATCGAGTCTGCACCGACCACAATCCCACCCAGGCCCTATCCCTGTAACCCCACATATTTACCCTGCTAATCCCCTGATGGCATAGTGGCACAGTGGTTGACACTGCTGCCTCACAGCGCTAGGGACCCGGGTTCAATTCCCAGCTTGGGTCACTACGTGCATTTCGCACGCTCTCCCTGTGTCTATGTGGGGTTCCTCTGGATGCTACGGTTTCCTCCCACAGTCCAAAGACGTGCTGGTTAGGTGCATTGGCCATGCTAAATTCTTCCTCAGTGTACCCGAACAGGCGCTGGAGTGTGGCGACTCAGGGATTTTCACAGTAATTTCATTACTGCGTTACTCACATTACGGTATTAATGTAAGTCCACTTGTGACAATAATAAATAAACTTTTAAAAACAAAAAAAAGTAGAAAAAAAAACAGGAAAAAATCCCTCCCTATCCCCTCTCTCCCTGCCATTGTGTCCAATGATAGTAATTTACAGGCAGTTTACAGAGATTTAGAACATAGAAACTAGAAGGAGGCGGCCATTCGGCCCTTCGAGCCTGCTCCACCATTCATGATGATCATGGCTGATCATCGAATTCAATATCCTGATTCTCCCCCTTCCTCCCATATCCCTTAATCGCTTTATACCTCAAAACGGAGGGATTGAATTGCACATGGATTATTATTGGACTTAGCATGTGCACATACATGTGTACACCTCTGCGTGCCTATATGCACATGCACTTCTTAAAAAATTCAATGGAAATAGTAGAAATAGATTTGTCAGTTTAACCCCAGCAATGTTGTGTCTGGGTCTTTTAATGGCACAGTTAAAGTGTTTCTTTGCCAAAGCACGTGTTAATTGTGAGGTAGTTGTAAGCAGCAGATTTCTACAGCTATCTTATCTAGCACGCTTGATGCGCTATCTAAACTAATAAGTTGTAAAAGCGCACACAGATCTTCTACTGGCTGTGCGTAAGAACTAATCCATGGGGAGAGTCTTACCCGCTGGAACTTATCGATAGATCACACTTCCATTTTTTAAAAAGACAAAAACCAAACAACGTGAATTAAACAGCCAGTGTTACTTGGGTGCAAAATGACGACTTTTTAAAAAGCAACGCATGGGACAAGGGTGTTGCTGGTTTTGTCGGTATCCATCATAGAATCCCTACAGTGCAGAAGGCCCATCGAGTCTGCACCGACCATAATCCTACTCAGGCCCTATCCCCGTAACCCGCACATTTACCCTGCTAATCCCCTGACACTAAGGGGCAATTTAGCACGGCCGATCCACCTAACCCGCACATCTTTGGAGTGTGGGAGGAAACCGGAGCACCCGGAGGAAACCCACGCCACGCAGACACGGAGAGACCGTGCAAACTCCGCACAGACAGTGACCCGAGGCTGGAACCGAACCCGGGTCCCTGGCGCTGCGAGGCAGAGGTGCTAAATGTACTGAGAAGTTGGAGGGGCTAGCCTTCTTGTTTAACCACTGATCATATTTAGATGTAACGGAGTAGCTTTGTAGGCTTCTTCAGTGGGCCGTTAAGAGTTAACCAAGCAGCCGTGGGACTAGGCCTGATCAAGTAATGATCGTTAGTGAACCGGTCGAGTTTTTTTTTTCTTTGAACAACAACCGGCAGCTTTGAGGTTGCTTTAACTGCTGCAAATCTTTTTGGTTCCCAGAAATTATCTGCCAAATTCAAATCCTCAAAATTACCAGGGTGGGATGTGGCAACACATTTCCTGGTATGCGGGTCCCTCTGATACTTTTACTACAAAATAACATGTCTAACAGTAAACCCCGACCGCGCTCGCTCAACAACAACAGGGGGAAAAAAAAAGGGAATTGCAATTGAAGGAACTTCAACAAACATTAGTCATCTTATCATTTTGACTCCGAAGGGGGTGTGGGGAGAGAGAGAGAGAGAGAAAAACCCGAGACCACATCAAAAAACTTCAAACTCTGTTTAGAAAACACAGGCATCCTCAGAAGCTTCCTTATGCTGTTGGCTTCAGATATCAAAGCAGAAAGTAATATCCGAAAACACACACAAAACTAAATTGCTTATTACAATTTTAAAAAAGCAAAACTACTGCTGCTGTGAAAATCTGAAATCCTAACACAAAACGATGGGTTTTCAGCAGATGATCCACCTAGCTACAGACTCCCAACGTGTGATCTACTGAGTATTGGTAACATTTTTTGTTTTAATTGCATGTTAGAATTTTTTTAATGCAGCAAACTAACATACAATTAAAACAAAAAAATGTTACCAATGCACGGGGATAGGGTGGGAGGGGTAGGTGCTGATCTCACTTAGGCCACTGAAGTAGGACATGGCTGTCTCGATGATTAGAAAAATTCAGTTTTATTCCCAGTTTGTTAGTGATTACAGCAACCAGGCCTCAGTCGATAGTTTTCATACCTAGGCCAATTGAAGCTTAGGAGAAATCCAAACCTATCTGAAGGAGTACTTCAGGCTGAAATCTTCCACCTCCTACTAGAATGGCATTTCCCTTTAAGTGGGAAGTGAGAGTGTAATTATTATTACCTCCCCGCCATCCCCACTGGACGCTTAAAAAAAAAACAATTTTTCTTTGTGAAACCTAGCAGGTGGTGTTTACGGCACATTTCCACGAAGGCTTGAATTTTGCCATCAACACCTACATTTTTGGTTGAGTGAAAACCTAGTCTGCATGCACTCCTTCCTGGCCACAAACATTTATTTTGGCAGAAATTTTGGTCTCATTTTTCTACCAATGTTTCCCATTAACTTTTCATAGAATCTCCACAGTACAGAAGGAGACCATTCGGCCCATCGGGACAGCAATCCCACCCAGGCTCTATCCCCGTTACCACACATATTTACCCTGCCGGTCCCGCTGACACTAAAGGGCAACTTAGCATGGCCAATCAACCTACCCTACGCATCTTTGGACTGTGGGAGGAAACCGGAGCACCCGGAGGAAACCCATGCAGACATGAGGAGAACGTGCAAACTCCACACAGATTGACCCGAGGCTGGAATTGAACCCAGGTCCCTGGCGGCTTGAGGCCTCAGTGCTAACCACTGTGCCACCGTGTTTGCTACGTCAACTGTCACAATGCACGTGCTGGCTCTAGTCACTAGGTATCTCTGTGGATGGAGTTACTTAGGCCTCTCTTCCAATTCAGTTGCTGATCTGCGCACATCAAAATTCCAATCATCATCCCCAGAAACAAGTAACAATTTGGACTTGGGCATCAGGGATCGGAAAATCAAAACTTGTTGCTGCAAATAGTTAGATGTTCAGGAACATAGTGGAAAAGGCAGACAATTTAATGTGAAAAAGTACGTATGAAAGAATATACTTTGAGGAAAACCAAAACATGGCCGCGAACACCCAATAGAGCAATTGGGATATTTGGTTCAATTACATAAATCCTGTTAGATAGATTAAAGCAAAAAAAATCTAGTCCTGAGAAAGCTCTACAAGGCAATGTTGGTCTCAAAAATACCCATTTAGATACCCATTATTAAACGGACATTAAACCCATAATTGAGGCCAAAAGGTTGTGCAATTTCAAGAAGAAATTAGATACAAGCTCTTGGGGGCTGGAATCAGGATATTGAATTCGATGACCAGCCATGATCATAACGAAAATGGCGGAGCAGGCTCGAAGGGGCAAATGGCCTACTCCTGCTTCTAGTTTCTATGTTACACCATTTTATAGAAGGCCAAAGATGGGCATTTATAGTTATGAGGAGTGACCTCAGATGGTAAGAGAAGGTGAAGAGAAGATATATTAGAAGTTTGAAACCCAAAAGGTTTGTGATAGAGTAGTTGGGAAAAGACTGTTTCTTTTCTACTTGGGGACCAGCGAAGAAGAATAATAAATCAATTTTAGATCGTCACTGACAAGAGAAATGTTTCTTGGCACAGAATGCAGTAGCAGTGATTAAGGCAAAGAATGTTGCATTTTTCCACAGAAAAGTGAAGCAGACGAAGATACATTGCTTCGAGGGACACTTCGGACAGAGGGATTGCTCTAGAAAAAGTATTCAGAACGGACCCAATGGCCTCCTCCAGTGTTGCAAACTTCTAGGATCATGTCGCCTCTGTCTAGAAATCTAACTAAAAATCCAAGACAGAGCAGTAGTATGAACTACAGAATCTCTGTACCACTATTGACTAACTTGAAGTGTACTCTTGTGGCTTGGGACATCATCAATGACTCAAACCAGTTTTCTGTTTTATAATTCTCTTCAAAACATCCACTATTATTGATCACAACAGCATCTGTTCCTCCACTTTGCTTGATCATACGCCAAAAATATGCTGGCCATAATTGCTGAGAATCGGGATATTTCACACAACTGGGAGCTGCTGGCGATACTGTGCAGAATTAATTTAACAAGACAAATTTGAGAGAGGCAGTTTAGTTATGCTTGATTGATCACAAAGGTAGTAACAAGAACAGAGGGTCCTCTGTCTTCCCCTCACACCGCATTATATAGGGGCAGACTACATTAGGTTCAAGCCTCGTACAATTCAATAGGTAAATTCCCACTTCATTGAGCCGGAGGCAAAGATGCTTGAAAGTTCACAAGGCGTAAATTCAGCAGAAACTCCACGCAATCCAATAGCTTCAGGTTCGATCTTCTGTCGGTGCTGACTTAGCTGATCTACACCAGAGACAGCCCCAGGGGCACTGGAATTGGGGAGGAGGAAACTGGACAAAATTCCTAGTGCTCCTTACATCGCAAGAGTGTGTGCCAGGTTCAGCTCTGATGTCCCCCGTGGTCAAATCCCAACTCTCATTCCTGGCAAGGCTCAAAACATGAATTGGAGGATGTCCAATCTTTCGAGAAAGGATGGAGAAAATTGACAAAGAGCAACAAGTCCGCGCTTTGCTTGCTCCACGTTACGAACTTGATCTGGAAGTGGAGGATTCAGGATTTAAATGTGACAAAGTTGAATTGATGAGATCCTATCCCGCACAGAAATAACGGACGGAATGACCCACCTTCTCAACTACCGGATTCTGAAGCAGTGAAAAAAGTATCTAAAAGTGGGGGTAAGTTTGTATTTTGTTTCTAACCCGGAGCCAGAACTGTTCTAATCTGCAAACTTCTATCACCAAATAGCAATTAAATTCTGATTAACCTCACCCTGTGTTTACTTTTAGCAATTGGACTTTGTGCCCTTAAAATGACTGGCCACTTAAAACATGTTGCCACCTTAGGAGCAGTCTAATACAATTGTGTGTTACATAATCAAGGTTCCTGATAGTTCAGAACAGAAGTATCGTCCAGTTTACATGAGCATCACTACAGAACAGCTATTAGTATTCATAAATTTAACTGACTGACAACTGCCTCAAGTCTGAAGGGCTTCTTTAAAATGAAAAAAATGTCCTTCATTAAAGATAACATGTGTTTTTAAGGCAATCTTCTGGGGGTTGCCCCTCTGTGTTACATCAACATTAAAATAACTCTCTCATCCTAGCCCTCTGTTACTCCTGGACCATTCCCCAGGAAGTCTGCAATATCAGTTATGCTTAGCTTGGTGGAAGAGTTTGACCTCTGCTCTGCATCACCCCATAGCTATTTGAGGGGATTTAATAGACATTAATCCACATCCTACTGCCAGTGATGCTCAAGTATTGTACTTATTAAAAGGAATGTTAATAATAAGCAGGGAATCATGAATCAGACTTCGAGATGGCACAGCATATTAACTTTTCATATATTCCCCCTCCAAGCCCTTACATTACCAACTATTCTGAACTACTTCTCCTGGCTGACTTTGATCTTTTCCAATTCTCATATATATGCCTGTCCAATCCTCCCCCTCATTTTCTGCTCCTGGCCTCACTCAGTGTTTGCCTGCATCAAGTGCAGAATGAGGGCACTATGGATGCTGATCAGAAGGACTCTACAAGCCAATGTTGCAAAATATTACATTTAGCGGTCATCCAAAGGTCACTACAATTTACAAAAAAAAGTTAAGAGGAAGTAAACACAGAAATAGCTTCAGATTTTAAAATCTTCATGTATAAATCCCAATTTGAAAAGGTCTTTGGTCCAGTCTTTATTGACCAGACCAAATTAAGACAAAATGTATGCGTTTTATTTTAAGCACAAATCTCATACAGACAGAACGGTGGCACAGTGGTTAGCACTGCTGCCTCACAGCGCCAGGGACCTGTGTTCAGTTCCCAGCTTGGGTCACTGTCTGTGCACATTCTCCCCATGTCTGCGTGGGTTTCTTCCGGGTGCTCCGGTTTCCTCCCACAGTTGATGTGTTTGAAATTTTAAAAGCTGCACGAAACATGCAACCAACAAAAGGAATTGCCAGGTGCTTTTTAAAGACATTTCAAAACCAAATCCGCTGTACATACGTGCATCACGTATTAAAACACATGAACGATCGATATGTTTGAGCTCAGTCTTTCAAGGCTGTTGCGGGAAATGTTGGCCGTTTCGCCTTCAGAAGAAAGTGAAGTATGGTTTAACTGGTCTTAGGTTTACAAAGCTTTATTACAGATATTCCAAAACTAAGCTGAGGTTTCTGTGCCTTTCCCACTCTGGGTCTTTCCTCTCCTGGCCTGTGTCAAGGCTCACACACTCATGGGCTATCCCGAGGGCTAATACAGTAAAGCTGATTCATGATCAAGATTATTGTGGGAATGGAATTATTCCCTCCTCTCCGCCAAAATCCACATTTTGGACGAAATCTTATCTTTATGCCAAAAGGCATTAACAAGTCCTTGAGCCTAGATATGTAATTTAAGATGCAGTTAGATCTGGAGTGCACTATATATTATCTTTTAAGTAGTTGCCCTCAATCATTTATCATTTTTAGAATTTATCCTCTCCGCACAATCCTTCCCTGATCTAGAAGTCTTGGCAGGCTAACTTCAGTCTATTGAACCTGCGGTTATACTCTCTAAACACCCTTTCTGATTTATGGGAAAGGACTTCCCCATCAAATTGAGGCTCAACATGGGGGAATCCTTTGGTGAGCCTGAACGTATCCATTCAGTGGTGCAGTACATCAATGCACTTGTCTGCTCATTTCACTGACTGTATCCAATCTGAATTGGCTGCGGTTTCTGGACACCCCCCCCCCCCCACGACTCACCTTAAAGAGGGCACTTTCTCACCATTGCACGGCTAAGGCGGCAGCCAAATGATTTGCTCCCTGCCCTATTTCAATAATAGCACAAAGTTATAAAGAGACAGCTATTTTCTTCCTGTGCTTGGCTGCCAGCGAGTGCCATTTGTTGACATTAGAAACTAGAACAAACCTCTTGTTATTCATGCAATCATGTTTGTGAGCCCACATGCTGTATCTCTGTGGCACCAACACTGCCACACAAATATGCTGGGCCACCACACTGACCATATAAATAAATTGCACCTCAAAGCCAGCACTTTCTACGGCTACAAAGCCAAGTACATAAAAAGAAGTGTACAAGACACTCCAAACCAACTTAATCCAACCCAGGATTCCCTCTCTGCTTCAATTTATACCGCTCATTGTCTGCAGCCAAAGTGTTGAGTTATGGGGAAAAATACCCTTCAGGTGTCATGTCCAAATATTGATTCCCCTTGTAGAAGCCGAGACACCAATTAATCGGGTAATTCTGACCTAATTCACCAGGCAGGAAGCCCATGGGATTCAATGGGCCGAAGGGCCTCTCCTGCGCAGTAAAGTTTATTTATTAGTCACAAGTAGGCTTACATTAACACCTCAATGAAGTCACTGTGGAAATCCCCTAGTCAGCATACTTTGGCGCCTGGTCGGGTACACTGAGGGAGAATTTAGCATGGCCAATGCACCTAACCAGCACGTCTTTCAGACTGTGGGAGGAAACCGGAGCACCCGGAGGAAACCCGCGCCGACACAGGGAGAATGTGCAGACTCCACACAGACAGTGACCCAAGCCAGGAATTGAACCTGGCCGCTGTGAGGCAGCAGTGCTAACCACTGTGTCACCGTGCCACCCCATGATTCTATGGTGGAAAGGCAGTTTTTCACCCTGCCTGCTGACTTCAAGAGAGAGTAAAATGAGATGGTGTGTAAACCCAGCATTACTCCTGATCCCAGCAGTTTCCTAACGGAAGGATTAAATTAAGGTCTTCCTCTAAACGTGAATAGGCTACTTAACCAGAGAGGAAAGACAAGACTGACTCCGTCCATATCGGAAATCCCTGTGAACAGACTTTCCAGGGAGTCCTAATGAATAATCAGATAACAGGTGCAGACACCCTGTCTGATTCATTTCCCTCCTGTCTAGACTGCTGAGTTCCACTGTGCTGCCCCATCTCTGCCCTGGCTTGGAGCAGCTAAATCGGCACGCACCAGAGATCGAAATTGGGACCTTCCTGGTCTGACTGGCACATCATTGGGGGAAGAGCTCTATCCTTTCCAAGTTCACATTCGGGTTGTAGCTGCAGTCGCTTCTAATCACCGCACCTCACTTTGTTGCTTGGGGGGTTGTCGAAGAATAATTATAATTGGGTATCCTATCAAGTTCTGCAAATCAAGTGTTTGCATGTTCAGAACTGCGGCAGAGATGGATCAGAGTGAAAGGACGCACGGTCAGTGAAGATGGTGGCAAAAGAAGCACAAGGAAAAACTGGAAAGTGACAACGCTTTGCAACTAAAAATCCTGTACAGAAGAATTGGATCCTCATCACTGAAGTGATTCACTTGCAAACATCCAATGTGCACTAGATGCAAATACTATAGGCTAGTAATTGCAGGTTTTCGTATCCTGTTTAAATGCAGTCGCAATATTGCGTGTCATTTGGTCACGTTCACTGACCCATATTAAAGATAAAAATGATGTGGATGCTGGAAATGTGAAATAAAAACATGAACTCAGCAGGTCTGACAGGACCGGTGGAGAAGAAACAGAATTGGCATTTCAAGTCCTTTATGACTCTTTTTGAAACCCAGGTGCTGTCAGACGTGCTGAGCTTTTCCAGCATTTACTGGTGCTATTTCAGAGTAAAAAATAATCCTTGCTCCTTCTAATTCTGGACAATAGGAGTATTTATTTCAGAATATATCAAGTCTAAGGCCAGATGCTTTCTGAAATTAAGATGACTGCACAAGTGGGAGCAATGGGAAGCAAAAAGAGTGTCTCCATCTTACCCATGAGAGGAAAGAAAGGGCTAATAAACAGAGGCGGCTCAGTACTGTTGCTTACACACATCCCCTGGAAATCTGAAAACAGCTTGCAACACGTTGCGGGGGGAATTTCCCGTCCCGCCACGGGAATCGCAGCGGGCTGGCACAGGACAATGCAAAGGATCCGTTGACCGAGGGAGAGATTTCCTGGTTTTGGGGCAAGTGCGGCTGGAAAATCCCACCCCTTGTGTTACTTTCTCCACCGTCAATCCCCACCCGAATATAATGGTGTGGGCCTGGAGGGGGGGGGACCCAAAAGATGAATTAGAATGATTGACGTGGTGAGGGGGGATGGGGGATCATAAATAAAATTAAAGGATGTTTACTTATGTTTGCTTTGAAATCTCAGTTCCCTTAAAAAGGAATTGCCAAGTAGCTGCGGGACTCTGAAAGATAGCAATATGTAGGGAGCCTGATTCAGGATGTTGAGCTGACGTGATAACGGTCAAAGCCTGAGCAGTCATTAACTGGCCCCTATTTGTTTTCCAGTGACTGAAAAATTAAAGGACATTTTTTTTTTACACGCCACTGGGATCTATGGTAATGTGAGGAGCTGTCATGGAAAGTGGCCTAAGTGAAGTGTAAGTACCAAGGGAGAGAGAACGGGCTCGATGTTTACAACGGTGATTCCTTATTCTCAAGGCCTCTGGCTTCATCTTCTTCACAATTAATAACAAAAAATATATACGCAACACAATCCTCAAAATAGTCCACAAATGGTGGGATTTCATGGACTGCAAATCGAATTTGGACAACTCAGTTAACTAGGTTCTCAGTGTAGGTAACTGTAGCTTCCTTACAAGTGACTGCCAAGGCCACCAATAGAAGAAAAGCGGTGGTAAAAATTCCAAGTTCCCAAGCAAGAAAAACAGCATTTCACTGACAGTAAACTAGTGACCCTGCGTGTATAGCCCTATAATGTGAAGGGAAAGCCGGCTACCTTTCCACTACTGTACAAGATGCTTAGGAAAACTGAAGCACGTAAATCCTAGCGGGGCTCAAGTTTTAATTGAAAGCTCAGCAACACAGCAGCTGTCCCACAGATGTTAAACAATACAAGTCTGAGGTGGAATCTTTACGGTTTTCTTTTGTGCTTGTGGTGTAGCTGCATTAAATAGAACATGATCTCATGTGCACTAAATAGAAGCAATCTGTTTATAGCTTTTTGCCTCCCAAAAAAAAAGGCTCCACCCTCTTGATGCAAATACTGATTTGTGACAAACGTCAGTAAAAATACAATTCTCTCCCCGCAGCAACACATTTTCTCAATTTTCCTGAGGTTTTGGCATTCAGGAGCTGTCCAGCCCTGCTGACTGCTCTCCAGCCATTGTTAAAGGGTGGCAATCAACAAGCGACTTGTTTTAAAGGTGTCAGGTTGCTAGCATTCCCTGCACTGGCTCAGGTGGTTTTGGCTTCAACGCACACTCGAGGCTGCCATTCCAATACAGAACTAAGGAAATGCTGCACTGTTCTCCTAGCTGAGATGGTAAAAGATAATAGTGCACCGTCAAGCTATGAGCTTTTTCTGGTATCCTGGCCAACGTTTTTCTCATTTAATACCACCAAAAGAAGGGTGCATTGATCGTCTGTTGCTGGGTGCACTGAAGTAGTGCACTTCTAAGCTCAATCACTGTGGGAAGTGCCTTCAGAGGTTTTGTCATGATATGACATTGTGTAAATGCAAATAGTGAGGTGCACTAATAAGATGCCAGTGATGCCTGGATTTCCCTTCCTGGAATGTAGCTTACTCCGAGTATCTTCTCTCACACAACTAGTAACCAAGTACATTAAATACAATTAACCCCTTTCCAGACCATTAATGCAGTAATATCAGATAGGGTTGGTAAGGAACTTCTTATTTCTTTGAAGGAAGCAAATAAACAGACATGCAAGAGGCGTACCCAAGTTTGTGGCCTGTACTGACCTGATCTGTTGACTTTTTAAAATACCTTTTTTTTTTGTTTTAATCACATTTTTCACCCTACTGTGCCACTTACACTTCTGCTTCTCTTTCAAGCTCTCCACCTTGTCCACAGTAACACTAGTTCTATATCCCCTCCCTTGGAACTGAGACATACAATACTCTTCTAGCACTGCTGTCTGACAGCATCACGGACCTGGGGTCGATTCCCTGCTCGGGCTGCTGTCTGTGCGGAGTCTGCACGTTTTCCCCGTGTCTGCGTGGGTTTCCTCTGTGCGCTCCGGTTTCCTCCCACAGTCCGAAAAACGTGCTGGTTAGGTGGACTGGCCGTGCTAAATTCTCCCTCAGTGTCCCCGAACAGGTGCCCGAGTGTGGCAGCTGGGGGATTTTCACAGTAACTTCATTGCAGTGTTAAGGCAAACCTACTTGCGACACTAATAAAATAAACTTTAAAAAACTTTACACCCTGTTATATCTTAAACTAACACAATGCTTCCCTTTGCGATGAAAATATCTAGTCAGACAATTGACTGTACAAATCGAAATCATCCAGTCAAATGCCCAGATTTTCAGAGACCTGTCCGATTAAGTTGTCCCAGGGTTTAAAGGCTCCCCGGGCCAGTCAGCAGAGTCAGTGTCAAATACAGCAGGTTGCGATCTGCAGAAAAGCTGCAACCAAACTGTAAAATGGCAACAGCTGGACAACCCGTGTGGTTAACCAATATAAACTTATTCGGGGAAAGCTCATCACTTCACAGAAACACACATGATCAAATCACAACATAAATACATTATTCGGGAATCAAAAAGGCAATATCCAATTCATGACACATGGAATAATTAATTCATGCTGCTGTGTGATTCTGGTCTGTAATTTCCAAAACAGTGTGTCTGAGAGAAGTTAATTCTTTCAGGGTCAAGTGCACTTGATTCAAAGCTTTTTTTTTCCTTCCATTCGTTCACGGGACATGGGCATCGCTGGCCAGGCCAATATTTATTGCCCATCCCTAATTGCCCTTGAGAAGGTGGTGGCCCTTCTTGCAGTCCCGGAGGTGTAGGTAAGCCCAAGGTGCTTTGGGGAGGGAGTTCCAGGATCTTGATCCAGCGACAGTGAAGGAATGGCGATATATTCCCAACTCAGGATGGCGAGTGACTTGTCGTGGTGTTCCCATGCATCTGCTGCCTTTATCCTTTTAGGTGGGTTTGCTGTTGAAGAAGCCTTGGTGAGTTGCTGTCACTGTTTGTCACTGGTGGAGGGAGCGAATGTTTAAGGCGGTGGATGGAATCTCGTTCAAGTGGACTGCTTCATCCTGGATGGTTCCAGGCTCCTGGAGACTATTCCATCATTGGCTTTGGTGAATCAGGAGGTGAGTTACTCGTCACAGAAGTCCCAGCTTCTGATCTGCTCTTGAAACTAGAGTATTTATATGGCTGCTCCAGGTCAATTTCCGATCAATGATTCCCTCCCCCCGATGTTGACAGTGGGGGATTCAGTGATGGTAATGCCATGGGGAGATGGTTAGATTCTCTTTTGTTGGAGATGGTCATTGCCTGGCACTTGTATTTTACTTACCACTTAATAGCCCAAGCGTGGATATTGTCCGGGTCTTGCTGCATTTGGACATAGACTGCTTCAGTATCTGAGGAGTTGCGAATGTTACTGAACATCCCAACTTCTGACCTTATGATGTAACGAATGTCATTGATGAAGCAGCTGAAGATGGTTAGGACGAGGGCACTACCCTGAGGAACTCCTGCTGCGATGCCCTGAGGCGGAGATGATTGACTTCCAAAACCATCTTCCCTTGTGCTAGGTATGAATCCAAACAGTGGAGGCTTTCCTCCCTGATTCCCACTTACTCCAGAGGGGACCCGGATTCGATTCCAGTCTTGGGTCACTGTGCAGAGTCCGCACATTCCCTGCATGGGTTTCCTCTGGGTGCTCCAGTTTCCTCCCACAGTCCAAAGATGTGCGGGTTAGGTTGATTGGCCATGCTAAATTGCCCCTTACTGTTGGGGGAATAGCATTGTAAATAGGTGGGGTTACGGGGATAGGGCCTGGGTGGGATTGTTGTCGGTGCAGGCTCAATCAGCTGAATGGCCTCCTTCTGCACTGTAGGGATTCTATGATTCTTTTCCTAAGGCTCCTTGATGCCACACTCAGTCAAATGCTGCCTTGGTGTCAAGGGTAGTCCCTCTCAGCTCACCTCTGGAGTTCATCTCTTTTATCCATGTTCGGATGAAGGCTGTATTGACATCAGGAGCTGAGTGGCCCTGGCAGAACCAAACTGAACAATAGTATGCAGGTTATTGTGGTGTAAATGTCACTTGATAGCATTGCCAGTGACCCCTTCCATCACTTTGCTGATGATCGACAGTCGATTGATGGGATGTTTATTGGTTGGATTGGATTTGTCAATAGGACACACGTGGGCAATTTTCTACGTTGCTCGGTGGATGTTAGTGTTACTGGATGCTTGGTTAGGGCCACGGATAGTTGTGGAGCACTAGTCTTCACCACTGCTGAAATGTTGTCAGAGTCTTTGCAATATCCAATGGCTTTGGCTGTTTCTTAATATCAGGTGCAGTGAATTGAATTGAAAATCGACATCTGTGATGTTGGGGAGGAAGCCAAGATTGACCATCCACTCAGCACTTCCGGCTGAAGGTTTTATTTCATTTGTTCTGAGGATGTGGCTGTCCCTGGCAAGGCCAGGATTCCTTGCCCATCCCTAATTGCCCAAGTTTCTTGCTAGGCAAATGGCTTCAGTTTTATCTTTCGCACTGATGTGCTGGGCTGCTCCGTCACTGAGGGTGGGGATATTTGTGGAGCCTCCTCCTCCAGCGAGTTGTTTAGTTGTCCACCACCATTCACAACTGAGTGTGACAGTTCTGCAAGAGTTTAGATCTGATCCATTGTATAGGGCATTGCTTAGCTCTATCGCATGCTTCTTATGCTGTTTGGCACACAAGTAGTCTTGTGTTGTAACTGTAGCAGATTGACACTTCATTGTTAGGCGTGCCTGGTGCTGCTCCTGGCATGCCTTCCTGCACTCTTCATTATTGAGTAGCTACTTTCCTATTAGGACCTTTGGTTTGCTGTTTAATCATTTGAAACATAGTCACCTTTATGTGCTGGACATGATCATTATGAGTTGCATGATGCATTCGGACAGGAAGGCTATCAGGGCCAAATTTGAACTGACATCCACATATGCCTTCAGTCAGTGTGGCTGGACAATGGCCAGGGGCAGGCATTCTTGCTGAACTCACTGAGCTCAATTGTAGCCACCCTATTCGGAGAATCCCACCCGGCCCACCTCTGGATTCGAACCCTGTAACTTTGCAAGTTTTGCAGGGCTCACAAACCAGCTGAGACACCGCTGGAGCCATTTAGAAAAAAAACTAACCATAAAAAGGTGGCTGTGAAAGAACATGTTTATTTCAAAATAACTCTGGCGCCCACTATCTGTGTTAGTTAAACCTGCTGTGGCTATGACAGAGAATCAGTCGACTTGTCACAGAAACTTTGAACCGTATTTATGAACTGCAAATCATCCAAATCAGTTTCTGTGCTATCCAAGCCCTACAGTGCCAGCACTGCACTTCTCACATTTAATGGAATTACATTTTTAAAAAATAAACTCATATTAGCTGAATAAATTACTGGAATACCCTATCAAAGGGTTACTTCCAAGATGTCTTGATGGTTCAAGGCACGCAGAGAAGGGTGACCCCACGTTTAATTCTCTGATAGGTCCTGTTAGACCAATCAATCAGTACAGGTTCACTGTGTCTCCCCCCAACTGAGTACAGACAGGAGAAAGAAAACAGACCTTACTCCATTCCTAAATGCTTTCCAGTGACCCTTGCTGAAAGATCTTACTTGCACAATGGTGTAATGCGTAGGAGCGCTGTCAGCACCCATAGAGCTGCAGCTCACCATTAAGAAGTCAAATTCAGGTGGGAAAAAAAACTAACCTTTACATGCTACAGTAAGAAAGCTGCAATCAGTAGTTTCTTCTGGAGTTAACATCCTCATGAGGGATGCAGGAATGATCCAAATCATAGTGCGAGACTGAAAACTCCACTTTATAGATTTATTAGTATAGATATCACCATGTTCCTTTGACCAGAAGGTTGAATACGTACAATGCTAAATTGTACCATCTGTCTTCCCCCCCATAGTGAGGACCAGTTATGGTTACTGTGGTTTTGGTTCAACAGAAAAAAAGGCATCAACATGCCAGTCTAGTGTCATGGTTGGGTCAGAGATCTTGCCAAGCAGATCAGATGCTTTGATAAGGTAATTTCATCACAGGCCAGCATTAGAGATTGCCAGGAAGAGCAGAATTGGTTAACATCTCTGGTGCTGTGTTTGTAGTTACCTCCTCTCAGAGTATACTCTCGTTATGCTGTCGCATGCCGCAGGAAAACACATTCTCAGTTTTGTCATTATTTTCTTTGATTTGAATGTTCCTGTATTACTGTACGATCTGAAACTTCATTCGGACTTTCCCCAAAGAACAAGCACATACTCAACCCACTCCAGCCCTTAGCTAAGGCTCAAAGGCAAGGAGGGACAGAAGTGGACGTGCCTCTCACTACTTATTACTACCCAGCAATTTCTGGTGTAAGTGGGTGTGTGTGGAATGTCAGGTGAGAGCGTGATCCGGATGGGTTCTTGAGGTTAATTAGCCAACTGACATTCAGGCTTCTGAATGAAGAATAATTGAAGTGGGGCATTAGAATGCAAGCTGTGCAAAAATGTTCCAATGATCTAGGAGGGGACAGGTTTGCAGAACCTGCCCTGGCAGGGCAGCTGGGGTTGGGTAAGATCTATGACGGGAAAAATCAAGTCTTAATCTGAGCCCTTCCAAAGTCAGCACCTGTATATATTCTACCTAAAGGTGGCATGTGGTCATTATTTTGTAGATTATGAATATTAAACGGGCACAAATGCACATTTTATAAAAAGTCTTAAGATTGACTAGTTACCCTTCCTGTTTGGTAATGAGAATTGAAGTCATCACCAATTCGCCGCAGTTCTTGTCCGATCCATACCTCGGGCTGCAAGTCCATGGGCACTGACAGGGAGCTTTCCTGGATTCCAGTGCTTGGTTGGATCCTTTCTGTAAAAATAATAATTTAAAAATTAAAGACAAAAGGGCTCAAGAGAAGTGAAAAAATACAAACATTTGTAATTCAGTGTGTAATGAGGTCCCTATCAGGGGCTCAGTACGTGAACCCACACTGGAACGTAAACAACATCCATCCCTTGAACTAAAATCTTGTCCACCCAGCTGTGCTATCCAGGTTAAAAAAAAAGTGGCAGACACTTTGATATCAGAGCAATTGCATATGTGGTTGTTCTAACACTAAGATTTTACTGACCTTTCTAGCTATTGTAACTCTGGTGCTTTTAGATGCATCTTCTGAAATACTTTTATCCTCCAAATATAGGACAGCAACAGATACACCAGTGACTATGAGGACCAAATTATAGTGCAAGAAATGTTTTTTGTTTGTGCTTTTTTAAAAAAAAACTTGTATTTGGGTACAGAATTTCAGTGTCGGAGAATGGAACAGCAGAAACCAGAAATAAACTCCCTCTCTGCTCCTGACCTTATGTTGACCTTGATTTCAGGAAAGCACCCTCTTATTGCACCATGGCTGGGTTTGTACAGTTCCCAGTGCACTGACCAAGATCAACAATTTCTGCCAAACTGACATTATGTACACAACTTAATTATTTAATACTCACTGAAAGATACAAACTGTTTCACTGTGGATTCCTATACATTTGGTGTTTTAGATCATAACCACAGTAAACCACCTGCCATTAAGCAGTAAGGCAGTTCAAATCAGCCTGTCTACTGTGTAGACCTCTTGTTGCCCAAATCCCCATTAAGTCAGTATCTTGCCAATCTACATTGCCTTCAGTCCATCTATGCCTCAATTTTAAAACTCTTACTGGTCTCGATGGCATCACCAACTCCCCATCTCCGTAACCTTCTGCAGCCATCGGGAACCCCCCCCCCCCTCACCTTGTGCATTCTCCACTTCTCTCACCCCCACCATTGATGGTGTGTGTGTCTTCAGCCACCCTGGCCCTATACTCTGGATTTCCTTCCTCGGAAACTTTCCCTCCTCCCTCCCTCTTCCTTCAAGGCAAATCTCAATCTCCTCTCTCTCTCTCCTCCTCCCCATGCACCTCCCCTTTGGTTATGTTCCTGAGAAGTGCTCTGGAATGTTAAAAAGCTACAGAAATGTAAATTGCAAAAGGATTCAACTCATTCAAAAGATGTGAAGATTAGTCTCACTTTGCTCGTGGGCACTGCAGTACTTATTACTGAAAGGAAATAAAAGTTGCAGACCCAACAGTTTGAACAATAATCTTATGAATTCCCAAAGTATGAGTATTCAGTTCAGTTTGCTATAATTCCAACATGCAGACAGCCATATAACACTACTGAGTGACACAAAGGAATGAGTGGAAATTCTGATCACTTAGAAAAGCCATTGGACAGAGATTAGCAGTACCTGATATTAATTCCTGTGGCAAGAAAAGAATAAGAAGAGGCAGAATTAGGATTCTGGAAAGCTTTTAGTTTTCCTTGATAAGCAAGCTTAAACTTTCTTTTTGTCAATGATTAATTAAAACAAGTAATTACACACCATTAATTAGCTGGATACTCGTTTTTTTTTTTAAGAAAAGCAAAACACTGTGCAGGTACAGCAAGTTAATGCGTTGGCTACTGGACTTGCTTTACAGCTTTCAGAACATGCAAATCCACAAGAGCAATCTATCATATGAAAGTAGAAAGGCTACTCTCCGCAATACCAAAGAGTCAACAGCAGTGTTGTTTTAGCTACAGTGCGCGGAGCATTGACCCACAAGCTGCAGCGTAAAAATCATAGAATCACTATAGTGCAGAAGAGGCCATTCGGCCCATCAAGTCTGCACTGACTCTGCGACAGAGCGTCTTGCCCAGGCCCTCTCCCCCACACTATCCCCGTAACCCCATACATTTCCCATGGCTAATCCATCTCACCTACACACCTTGGGACACTAAGGGGCAATTTAGCATGGCCAATCCACCTAAGTTGTACATCTTTGGACCGTGGACGGAAACCCACGCAGACATGGGGAGAACGTGCAAACTCCACGCAGACGGACAGTCACCCAAGGCCGGAATTGAACCCAAGTCTCTGGATCGGTGAGGCAGCAGTGGTAACCACAGTGCCGTTAGAATAAGGAATCTTCACACTGGATAGCAGTGATGAAAAGAAAAGAAAATATGAATAGTTGAGTTCTGGCACGTGGTTTGTGCTTTTGTACAGACAGCACCATTAGAGGAGAGTGCTCTCATTGTTGAATGACAGTGTGTACTTCACTTGCACCGTGGTGATCAGCTATGACTGAAAATGTTTACTCAGCCTTCGCTCTGCTGAGGATGTTGACTCAATACAGATGTACGGAGGTACAAACAGCCTCAGTAAGCAAAGGAAAATTATCTTTTCGATCAATCTACTGAAAGTCTGCTCTTGGTTAAAAAAATTTCGTTTTCGTATGAAAGCGATTTTGAGTGCTGCCAGTTTAGGCAGAACTATGCAAGAAAGCCAGTTTAAAATGAGGCTGCCGCAGAGGCAGATTCGAATGCAGGTGAATACAACAACAGCAAAAGAAACTGGTTACCGGGTTAGCTGTACGGCAGTCAAATTAGAGCAGAGTTAACCTGGCTAACACAAGCTTTGGCTGAAACTGGGATGTGCAGCCAGCAAAAACCAGAGCTCAAATGTTATCACTTGGATCCGTGTACTTACGATGCTAACAGTTTTCCAGTCCATGTTGACTTTTGAACTATAAAGTAATTCAGGAAATTAATACTGTGGTTAAGTGGTTAATAGTGAAATTAATCTGGGGTTTTCAAAGAGGCCAAGAGTTAAACTAGAAAATCTACTCTTTTGGTCGATAAAAAAACCCAAACTCAAGACTGAATGAGTGAAAAAGAAATACACACATCATTTGAGTTGCTGATGTTATCGTAGACTGCTGCGTTGCACAGGAGTCTGACATTCACCAGCCCGAAATGTGAGGAAAGAGATGAGGCATAGGCTGATAAAAAGGTTCAAGAATGCGTTAACACAGGTCGTGTGAAAAACTCACACCCTCTCATTTTGTTTTAAAATCACACCATTTATAAATGTGCGTCTATTGAAGGGGGAAGAGGGACCTTCTTGCAAAATGATTCACCAAGTAAGGCACTGTCGACATGTTTGTACTTTAACACACAGTAACTGGTATTCTTTAATCTATCTGAGAACGGCACCAAATTTCCAAAGGGAACCAAATGTTTTGCTCCTCTTGTCTTATGCAACGTCCTTAAAAGCTGCTTTTGCATTACGATCGTTTGAAAGGATTGGAAGGTTTAAGTAAAAACTCATAGTAAAACAACTTGGCTTAATGGCATCGTTTGCAGCTTTCCCAGTCGGGTTTGTAATACAGTTTCTCAGTGCATGTTTACAGCACTTATGTTTTCGATTAACACTAATTGTCTGTAATTATTAATAGTTGTCATAGTATCCAGATACTTCCTGTGTAAAGCCTGACCTCTAATGAAATTTCCAGGGTGCACAGAAATGTTGCATTTGAAGGTGAACTTTAAACGGGTGACAACGGTCCTTAATAACATGTCATCCATAAACTTTAGCAGAAAAAATATTTGATGAACCGTAAAACCTAAAGTAGGGCTCTTGCAGTGGCTTTAATAAAAAGCAGAGTAAAAAGTATTGGGATGAAGAAATAATTCACCCCTCGCATTTAGTTTCATTGAACCAAAGTTTTTGTTTTAAACACACACGTGGTTACAGAGATCACAGTGACAATAATCTGAAACATGCAACTTCACCAGTTACAAAACAAATGCAAACACACCAGAAACATCTTGCACTAGTGGAGTGGAAAGGCCTTCAGCCAGCCTTGACCCTTACCAATTATCAAATGGAGGCTTCAAGATCTATTAGGATACTTAGTGCAGGATACCTGGTTTACTACTCCTGGGTTCCTCTTCACCTGGGCAAAGAAAAATCCAACACAACTGCAGCTGTTGTTTTAATTATCGTACTGAATTAAATGTTTGCACTCAGCAAGAAGTAGCACATTTTTAGTCTCTTAGAAATCTTAGAAACCCTACAGCACAGAAAGAGGCCATTCGGCCCATCGAGTCTGCACCGACCACAATCCCACCCAGACCCTACCCTCATATCCCTACATATGTTACCCGCTAATCCCTCTAACCTACGCATCCCAAGACACTAAGGGGCAATTTTAGCATGGCTAATCAACCTAACCCGCACATCTTTGGACTGTGGGAGGAAACTGGAGCACCCGGAGGAAACCCACGCAGACACGAGGAGAATGTGCAAACTCCACATAGACAGTGACCCAAGCCGGGAATCGAACCCAGGTCCCTGGAGCTGTAAAGCAGCAGTGCTACCCATTGTGCTACCGTGCTTTTTAAAATGCAGGAGAGAATTAAACTGATACAATACTTTATGTTTTATCGACCTTACGGGTTTTAATGTTAAGCAAAATTTTCCAGTACTTAATACTGACCATTCAATCTCCTGCAAAGTAGTTCAGTCGATTCCTATTCCCTGCCTATGCCTCTGATGGATTCATCAGCACCAGAATCAGATGGGATTCCAATAGTGATAGATGGAGAAACCCAAGGACTAGCCTGAATCTGTTCTCGAGCTTCATCGTCTTAATTCAGGTGTGTTGTGGCTGCGCAATGAAGTGCCTCAACTAACCGTGCTAACTGTCAGGGCCAAGCCAATTTTATCTAATTGAGGCACCCATGTATGTCCGGGGAGAGGCAATTTGAAGAGAGTGAGGACGGGAATTGAAAACCAGCCCAACTAGGTGAAATTTAGGCCCCCAAATCTCGCGTTTGCCATCATTCAGAATGTGCGGCATTAGCAAAGTCAGACAATCAACCAACTATTGACTTACTATTACTAAACATGGTAAACCCCAGAGATGCTTTCTTTTCTGCCTTCAACCATTTTAGCTCATTTATCATGGGCCCAGTGCTCTACAATTGCAAACTAATTAGCCTAAAGAAAATATTGCATTCTTTATTCGGTGCACAGTTATAGCTGAGAAGTTATGAATGTGAATTAACAGATCAAATCTAATCATCTACAACATTACACAAATGGCCAACAAAAGCAGCCTAATGTGGAGGCACAGGAGATGAATGAGGCGGTGCCCTCGTCGACTTTGCACAAACAGTCCCCACCCATATTTTGACTACACCACAATCTTTTTCTGGGTCCCTTCAGTGGTAGGTAGTCACTGGTGGACAAAAAAGATGCATAGTAGTCGGCATGCAACACAATCATTCAAAGGGCTCAAACCTGTTCTGTTTTTGTGGGGGGTTTTTTCATGCTTTCTCCACCTGGATCCTTTCAAGGATATTGTTTTGATTACAAATTCGCACACGCAACAAGCCTGGGAGATGTGGCTTAGAGATCATCTTTGGAAATGGTAGAATTTAAGCGTTGTGCATTACTGAAGTGGAATCTCTTTTCTTGGATCTCACTACTGTTACAGAATGTGGGACTAGTTTTTTTTGGTCTTATTGCAAATACGGTGGCCTTTACTCCAACTGACTTTGCTTTGAAAATAAGACCATGTCGCATGGATTATTCATTTTCCCCAAGTTTGTATTTACTATCCTTGCAGCATCAGTCTAAACACTACATCAAAACCATTTGTAACTATTACCCAAAATGCTTATCGTAAACTTTTACCAATAACTAAAGTTTCTATATTTAGTCCTTCAGTGACGAGGGAGCAGAATAGCTTATTTTTAAAAAATATACGCAGAAAGGGACATTGAAACTTTCAAATAATCAAAGAGTATTCCTCAGTCTCATACGTACAACCCATGCAAACCGCCCTAATTAAATAAGAAACTTGCCTAATTTAGTTACTCGCTGCCGTGAGTTAGTTCATCTCCGCAGCACCAGTGTAAATCTAAGCGGCAAAAACAACAGTGACATCCATTAACTTTCTGAACTCAATTAGCAGAATTTCTGGCTGCCTTTCTGCGTGACACCAAAGAAGGAGATTCTTACCACGAATCTGTGAACGCTGTGCTTGTGCCAAGGCGTGCTGTGCATGGTAGATGGCTTGGCAGGTTGGGCTGGGAGTCTGTGTAGCCTTGTCGCAGCCTGTGGATTTAGTCATCTGTCCTCTGTCTGTGTCAAGAGAATAGCATCCACTGGATAACCTGCTGGATCGCGAAGATGGGGTAACAGAGGAATGTGGTCCACGCAAGAAATTAATATTAAAGAGTGGACATGTCGTAACGAAGTTTGGAGACACTTGGATACTTTCGCACCTTGAGCTAGTAGGGGAATCCCCTTGATCAGAAAGCTCACCTCTTGACATGCTTGCGATGCTAAGTCTGGAATACGGATGCTGTTTGGTTCCCAGTCGGATCCACCTTCACTCCTATGGAACACAAAGTCGTTGCATTTTTTCCTAAGGAAAAGAAAGAAAAATATTGTTCATCTGAAGTCTTAAAAAAGTGTTATCGAAATGTTTTGATTTGTGAAATGATGGCACTTCATGCTGCATTCAAAACCAATATGTATTACGTATGTACAGATTTTAAAATTCATGATCATCCCAATCACGCAGTGCATCATAGTCATAGAAGTTTACAACATGGAAACAGGCCCTTGTCCATGCTGCCCTTTTTTAACCCCTAAGCTACTCCCAATTGCCCACGTTTGGTCCATATCCTTCGATACCCATCTTACCCATGTAACTATCTAAATGCTTTTTAAAAGATAAAATTGTACCCGCCTCTACTATTACCTCTGGCAGCTCGTTCCAGACACTCAACATCCTCTGTGTGAAAAAATTGTACCTCGGGACCCTTTTGTATATCTCTCTCAATTTGATCGCAACCGTCATTTTTTACTTTTCTGAGCAATTTAATTTGAGTGTCAGTGGATACCTTCTCACTTTATAAAAAAAAAGACATTTCTGTGCCCTCCATTTCTGTGCAGGGATTATAAGCAGCAGGCTGCATGCTGGGATTAAATGTAACAGGACAAGAGCCGAGAGAAGGTAGTCAAAATTGCTCCCGCACTACAGCTATAGCTGATCCTGGCGTCAAGTCAATTTGGTGCACTTGCCAAGTCGACTGCTTCTGACTAGTCCCTTAGGCGATTATTTGTCAGATTTATAAAATTTAAAAAAATTTTGGGGTGCTGCCATTAAATTGCTTTTCCTTTTACCATATCTTGCTGTCAGAAGCTTCCAAAAGGCGGCCGCCTGCACCGAGGCGAATTGACGCGCGATCTGGCTTTGTACTGCAAACATGGGCCTGCTACACAGTTATATACTGATTAGAGTCATACAACAGTATGGCACATAAGGAGGACATTTGACCCATTGTGTCAGCACCAGCTCTTTCAAAGAGCTATCCTGTTAGTTCCTCTCCTCCCATGTCACTGCAACTTTTTCTTTGTCCTGCATTTACCCAATTCCCTTTTGAATGTTTTTTAAAAATTTATTAGTGTCACAAGTAGGCTTACGTTCACACTGCAATGAAGTTACTGTGAAAATCCCCTAGTCACCACACTCGGGTGCCTGTTCAAGTGCACTGAGGGAGAATTTAGCATGGCCAATCCACCTAATCATGGTTACGTACCATTGAATCTGCTTCCACCAGCCTATCAGGCAGTGTTCTCCAAATCATAAACACTTGCTGCATTGAAAGGTTTTTCTTCATGTCACTTCTGGTTCCTTTGCAAATCAGCTTAAATCTGTGGCACGCAGTTATTGATCCTTCAGCCACTGCAGTTTCCCTTTATTTATTCCATTTAAACCCTTCATGATTTTAAAACACATTTTATGGTTATATATTGATATTTAATAGAGTTTTATGGTTATTTTATTATTCTTAAAACACTTTTATGGTTCCACACAATTTCTTTTAAATGGAAAAACAAATAGTTGAAAACTTCTCAACTCGCAGTGAATACTTCAAGCTAGGTATGTAAGATCTACAACCACAGAAAAGCCTATTCATAACAAACTCTCTAAGTGCAAGTACCTCTCTCTCACCTACCCACCCCCCCATTGTGGCTCAGAATATACGAGTTTTATTCAATGGGACCGAATGACACAAACCAAGAAGGTACCAGGTTTAGTCAGTATGATGGTCATGCAAACACTACAGAATGCCTCACTGCCTTTAGAGAAAAGGGTTAGGTGGATTGGCTATGCTAAATTGTCCCTGTCAGCAGGACTAGCAGGGTAAATATGTGGAGTTATGGGGATAAGGCGTAGGTGAGATTGTCAGTGTAAGCTCGATGGGCTGAATGGCCTCATTCTGCACTGTAGGGATTCTATGAAACTTGCTAAGGAGGAGATGAGATGACTCTTTGGTCAAATTTATTGTTGAGATTCATGCACGAATTTGCACTGCTTGCATGAGTACCCAAGGATTAGTGGGGGCCACATTGGAGGCCTATTCCAGCACATCACCAACAATCAGAAGGGGAAGGGAGTGAAGAGGATACACTCGGAGTGCTGAACTTATTTCCAACATGAAAAAAAGTGAAATCTGTAAGCACCGTATTGTCTATTCCAAATACACCACAGGGGAAGGAAACAAAGAGGAAAAAGCACCCCAGAAAAAAAGTTGTAGCAAAGGTTATCTATCCTACTTGCCCCTGCATTGTAGCATTCTACCTGTAGTCCACCTGACTTTTTTAGGTTTGATTGTGCCCCTGGTGTGTTCTTGGTGAGTTATCTTTCCCACAAGTAGTATCAGAGAAGACTACCTTCACAACTTGCTTTCACAGCAATTGTGTCCCTAAATACTCTAGTGCATTAAGTGATACATTTTGTGATAGGTACATGTTTAAGATAAACATGTATTTAATCAACTGTATATTTGTTTGATATCGATGATTCTTCACTGATTAGTCCAGCTCACCTGCACGTATTCACAAAGGAATTTGGAAAATCTGAACCTTAAACTAAAAGCTTTGCCAATAAACTAATAAAGTTATGAAAGATGCCAAATCAGAGGCAACAGGTATAAAATATCCCCAATTCTTCACAATAGTACCCCTTTTGTCTGTGCGTCACAGCCTTGGCTAATTTTCATTATTGTCCCAATTTAAATAAGGCTCTACAAAATAAAGTGCCTCGTTAGTTAATCTTCCTTAAAGGTTAGACTGCTATCAGGGCTGCAGATCATTTTCCTGGCTAAGTGTAAACTGCAGCAAGAGGCTTTATTTTCTACAAGTCATTATAAAAGCTGGAGTCTCTTCCCTCGAGAGAGGGGGGGGGAGAGAGAGTGTGCGTGTTTTTATGCTGATGAAATCTGGTAGTAAGAGGGAACACTCGATGAGGATCTGGCGTTTTTCCTACTACAGTCCCATTGTTCTGTGCAAAGTGCTGAGCGCAGCCCTTTCTTCACAACTGGCAGCAGCTCCAGCAAGTGCGTCACAACTTCCCCACTGTCAACAATCCTGGCTGAGAGAGAGAGAGAGAGAGAAGGCAGTGTGGCTGCACCGCTCTCATTGTGCGCCAAGCCAAGTCTCACTGCCAAGAAAATGCAACACCCCCTCCCACCCCCAAAATAAGTTAAAAATAGTGCTTCTCGACTGGTTTAGAGAGAGAGCGAGACAAAGTGCTCCTTCACTCCCCTCACGCCTGGAACATCCCTGTTATCATGGGGATGAAGGGGTAGGGAACAAATCTTGACAATTGGAGACGAAAAAGTGTGGAAGTTGCCCCCATTCCTCTGAGAGCTTGGCGTCGCAATTGCTGCTGCTGTCAGGTGTGTTTTGGGCGGGAGAGGTAGGGGAGGGGGGTGATTGTCAAATGATAATTGAAGACAACCAACTCCCAGGACCAAATATATGTCACAATTACCCCCCCCAAAAAAAATATAATTGAAGAGAACAACTCCCAGGACCGAGTACATGTCACAATTTCCCCCCTCCCCAAAACAAGATAATCAAAGACAACAACTCCCAGGACCAAGTACATGTCACACTTGCCTCCGCCGCCGCCTGCAGGCGGCCCTCCTCCCGGAGAGAAGGCTGCACATGCACTCCACACACCGGCACAACATGAGTGTGCAAGAGTTTAAAGGGCCATCCAGCCAGGCCAGTCACTCACTCACTCGGGGCTCCAGATCACAGAGAGAGGGGGGAGGGGCTTCTGATTGACGTGTCTTGGAACGCGGCCCCAGCCGGCAGGCCGGCCAATCAGCGCCGGGCCTGCTGCTGAGGGCGGCAGGTGATTGGTGGGCGGGGTGCGGTGACGTGCGGGGAGTTGTTTGTTGACACAGTGTGGCACATGCGCACAGCGTGCTGGCAGCCACTCAGTCACTGGGAGCTCACTCACTCACACACAGGCACAGAGACACTGCAACTTCTTCCATTCCACTGCCGAGGACAACTTCCAACTAGCGGTGACAACGCCCCAAGCACACGGCAACCCTCCCCCCACCTCTCGCACGCATTACAATGCTAACTAAATCCCTCTCCCCCCAATGCCATTGTTTTTTTTAAATCCCCAAATTTGCTTTACTTTAAAATAATTATTTCTTTTTTTTTACCTCCGGTGATTAAAAAGTAAAGTTACTGGTTGCCAATCCTGACTTTTCATTTTGTGGCCGCACATAATTAATTAATGCAATAAAAAAAAGAGTTATTTTGGAGACAATAACATGAGGGTTTGGGGGGGAGGGGGGAGCTTTTGTCTTAAACCGAGACAGGAAAAGTTCTGGCCAAAGTACAAAACAAAAACTTCAGCGCTGGCTCGCTCAAGAGGCAAAAATAGCACAAAAACAAGAAAAAAACGTTTGCACCTCTTTTGGGTGATACTGGGATTTGTCAGGCTGGTATACATGTATATGTATGTATCCATGACAGAATGCACATATATATAACATCGAGATGAGTGTGAAATAACAGTCCTAAACTCCCCAACTTTGGGTCGATCGCCCACGTAAACCACAGTACATGTGGTTTTGTTATTGCTGCCGTGAAGGGAATTTTGCAGCCGCCGGACAATCAGCAGACACGAGACCGCCTCCCCCTTCTTCCAAAAAAGCCGCACTCCACACCACTCAAAACATTGCACCCAACTCCACTGCAATGTTAAAAAAAACAAAACCTCACCAAGCTCTGAGAGGATAAAGGGTCAGGGAGGAGAGGGGGAGGCACCAACACCGATCGCTACTGTTACCAATCGCGCCCTGTTGCCGGCTCACTCAACGCTGCCCGCCTTGTTTTATTTACAAGTCAAACTAAAAAAGGGGGCTAACTATCTATAGAGTGAGGGGGTTAAAAAAAAGGGGGGGGCGCTGTAGTTGCTGCTCCCTGCTGGAAGTGGCTCACCTGTTGGGCTGGCTGCTAGCTTTGACCTGCTCCGCTGTCCTTTGTTATTGAAGCTCCCGGAGATTGTTCAGATCACTTTCCAGTAGCTGTTGGAGAGAGTTGTGTGTGTATGTGTGTGCGAGTGTGGCACTCACTGATCACCCCCGGCTCGCAGCAATGCTCCAATGAGCCGACTCTCCTCCTCCCTTCCTCTCTCTCTCTCTTCTCCCCCTCCCTCCTCCCTCCTCCCCCCCCCAGAGGTTCCCGCCCAAAGAGGCTGTACATAAGGCACACACACGCACACATATTTATTTATATATTTATTACTGAAACCCAGCTTGGCCCGTGAGGCATGTCAGGGCAGGTAGATGGAGAATTTGGGGGGGAGGGTGGGGGGAGAGGGGGTGTGGAGGAAAAGGCAGATGATTTAGAATGTAAACACCCGCCTACAGAGGCAAGTCGAAGGAAGAATCGATGCATATATAATTACCTTTGAAAAAAAAGTTTGTTTTGATTTTGAGGATGATGGGTTCAAAATATTGTAAAGCAGGGAGACAACGGCTTTCAGTAGTATGATGAAATACATGAATTCTCTTCCTTTTTTTAACCAAAAGTGGTCATTTCACTGAGGGAGTTTATTTCAAAACGGGCTTAACTCTGAAATAGTGTTTAAAACACAGCCAGTGGCAGAGAGGAACTTGTGGACAGACACTTGCGAGCGGGCTTTTGGGGGGGTGGGGGGGGTCATGATAAATAACTCTGAGAGTAAGTTTCCTTGAGTGGGGAAGAAGAGAAAGAAATAACCCCGACGCCGATAAACGCCCGGGGCAAGAAGCGAGAGAGCAAAGGGGGACAAGAGAGAGAAAGAGGCGGTGAAGCCCGGCGGAGGGAGGCTCTGGGGAAACTTGCTTCCTCCCCGGCATCGGCTTGTTTTGGGGCGGGCAGCACTGTGGGGATGGTGCGATTAGATTGAAATCGATAAGAGAATAAGACGAGGGGGCGGGCTGGGGAAGAAATGGCCACTGTCCCGAAAGCAGAAAAGGGAAATTAGTCATAAATTAAAAAATATATAATTACCCGGGGCGGAATCGGCGCCCGCAGATCAATAATGCTGCGCTGTATTTGATAATACGGGACAATTGAGAACGAAACACGATATATGTGTGTACATAGTTAAATAGCGATAGCGTCTATAAAGCATTAAAGAGTGGGGAGAGCTCCTTTCATTAATGACCAACATGGCAAATTTAGAAAGTAGAGGAAGAAAATACAATGATATTGGTGTCACTAAGGTGGGAGCCGATGGGAAAAGATAAATTAAAAGCAAGATTGCTGTCATTACCGGCGGCTCATTTGGTGTGTTTTTTGGTTCATGTTGTTTGTGCGCGGTATAAAGTTTAACGAAACTAGTGACTCCGAAGTGGCTCCCACATTCCGCCGCTGGCCTTTCCTCCAGTAAACATGTCTAAAAGTTTCTGCAGAGAGAGACATCGATGCGAAAACACTTGGCAAGGAGTAGAAATCTCAGCAATACAAACAAACCAAGAAAACCTCAATGCAACAAAGCAGAAACTGCTAAATGAATATACTTATTGCAAGTTACCGCGAGCCAGCGAGAAATGATGAAAGTGGCGATTTGTCACATCCGAACTTTTATTTTTCTCTTTTGAAAAGAAATATGTTTTGGGGATGGCTGTTAGTCTGTCTAGGCACAGTGCTGCAGCCGAATTCAACCCTATTTAATATATTTCTCAGAGGCAATACTTGAAATGAGCTTGCATGTCTCCACATGAGAGGCAAACATTATCCAGAATAAAACCGCAGTGTGGAAATTGCCGAATTCCTTGGTTATTGTAGAGGGAGACTTGGGCGTGAGAATAAACTGGCCAACCTTTGTAATGATCTGCTGTAAAACTCGGGATCTGAAGCCGCAGATAATGTCGATAAACGAGAATCGTTTTTCTCCCAACATATTTTATATTAAATACAAGTCAGTGTCTCGCGCACAAAGTGGAAAATACAGGCAGAGAATTCAATCCCAGTGCCTTTAGATTGTACACACACACACTTGAAGAAAACGGTAAGTTTTTTTTTAAAATAAAAAAAACCGCAAGTTTCATTTTCACAAGAGATTCTCTTCATGTAAATAAATCTATTTGCTGCGCTCAGATTATTCCCAGAAAGACTTTCTTGCAATGAGCCGACCAGCGGCGGTTTATTTAAGGGGGGGGGGGGAGGGAGGGTCGTATTGAAGGGAGAATTTGGGTCTGGGAGAGATAAGTATCAAGTGAGAAAGTAACAATGTCCACCCCCACACACACGAATCAACACAGTTAAAATCCCGCACTTATAAAACAGCGCACCGAATCAGGGAAGATAGACAAAAACAAAAATAGACAGCGCTTTTGGAATGAAAATGTGTTTTATTTCTGATTCCAATTATATCACAAAAATACAATGCCATAATAATAAGATGGTTTCTGGAAAAAAAATCAACCTGTTTCATGCTATTTTGATCACAACATGATCATCTTAGTCTGACAACACTGAGTGGGGGAAATAGTACAAAATAGATGGGAGGTTATGTTGGCACGGCGCTGTCCTGCTTCTCTTGCTTCTTCCCCCCCCCCCCCCCCCAACCCAACCCCCGACCCCCACACTTCTCTCCCCACTTCCCCGGGCTGTCTCACAGCTTGGCCCGGGCTAACACTGTGGCTTCGGCGGCGGGACGTTCCGAGTGAGGTTTCGGGTAGAAAGCCCAGGTTGCTCGGGGGTTGGGGATGCCGGCGATCGGAGCGTGGACTGTAGCGATGGGGATATTGAAAGCTGTCAGCACCGTCAGCGAGTCCTCCTTCACCGAGCTGCAGAGTTCGGTTAGCTGAAAGAAACAGCGGGCTGGGTTACAGCGAGAGCGAGAGAGAGAGACTTGACAAGAGAGAAGGGATGGGGTGATCGGGTAAACGAAAAATAAAACAAGACATCCATCCGCTGGGCTCCTGCGAAGCAATGTTAAGTCGAGCTGGAGGGGAGGAGGGGGGGGATGCTGCGGCGTGAGGCAGGGTCAAATATAACCGCAAATATAACATGATTCCCCCTCTCCCAAATCAACTTATTCCCAAGAATCTTATTTTCCTTTCCACCTGAAATTTCCTTCTGCTAATGGGCGGATTAAACAGATTTAATTTCCAGCCAATGTCCCATTCCCCACACTCATCACCCACTCACCCCTTTCCCACATCAGCAACGGGGAGAAACTTACTTCCAAGTCAGTATAATGTGGCAAAAGTTCCGGCGGTCTTTCTCTGCTAGCTTCAGTATGAGTGTGCACACACTTGTTATTATTATTAATATAAACCAGCCACAGGCTGCTGAACGCTGAAGAAACCACCCAGACAAAATGTACCATTTCCCTTGACACCAGTGCGGGGGTGAAGCTCAGAGAGTTTTGACACGCACATATTAACGCAGATATCTGTGAACAAGATCACCACCCAGTGAAGAGCGGGGTTCTCGAGATTCTGACAGCTTGTAGGACTTCACTATTTGTTGTGTGTGTGTGTTATTAAGCAGTGTTTAGTTTTATATCGATCGTGTGGGAAGATCCTTTCGAAATGATTCAGATTACGGCTGATCGGCTGTTTAAAACAGTCTACAAATTGTGCACTGCAAGTTCTCTTTTTCTCAACAAAATTTAAAGAGCGATGTTTCATTGATATCTGATCAAACGAGCCGGATTCGCTGTGGGTTTTTTAAAAAATTTTTTAAAAAAGAAACGCTGTAACTAGGCAGCGATACAATTTATAAACGACGGGATTATGAAAATAGATCGGATCGTTTCAGTGATATATTATAATGGATCGCTCTCCGATGTCCCCGCAGCCGATGCAATAAAATACCATCCAAACATCGGGCTAGACGAACCTTTAAAATGCCGCCCCTCTAAACTGCTACCTACACACCGTCGGCGTCTGCTCCGACACAAAACTGCTCGGACGCATTTCAGACACAGAATAAATCAAATTACCCACAGATAAACTAAAACGACCTGAAAGAGGGAAAAAAAAACGTTATTAAAATGCCCTGATATAATAACGGCGGGGTTTAGATTTCTCGCACAAATTGGCTAAGATTTCATCTAAGTATTATTCTAAGATTGTGTAGCTATGACAATCAGAATGCACATAAACAGAAGCTTATGTCTGCTACTGTCCCTGTCTGCAAAATATGCTCACACATCTAATAAAAAAAAGTCAATTCATTGGGCGAAGCATTTTGTGCCAAAACTCTACCCACAAAAAATGAATAGCATATGGCTCAGTTTCTTTACAAGTACTAGATTCAATCTAATATTTTTGATCATTTTTATACATAACAGTGAAACACTGTAATGATGTGATACAGAAATTTATTTTTTCTCCTGAATTTGCACCAGTACAATTAAAAAAAGATAGAAAAGAAAGACAACACCAAACACAGAAATTCCAAAATCTGAAACCCAGGGACAAACTGGTCCAGGTGGCTGACAGTGTGCAAACACTGAGCTGGGATGTATTGTTTTGTAAATAAATTTTTAAAAATGCCATGGGTTCAGATTTGGGAAAGCAACAGTCTCAAAAAGAACTCAGTCCACAGAAATGGCGAATGACAGAATCCTGCACTTTCCAAATGGGTGAGACCATCTCTTGGGGGAGGCAACTGCAGTTTGATGTGTAGAATAAACCTCCAAATAATGAAGTTTTAAGTTTAAGTTAAGTTTATTTATTAGTGTCACAAGTAGGCTTACGTCAACACTGCAATGAAGTTACTGTGAAAATCCCCTAGTCGCCACATTCCGGCGCCTGTTCGGGTACACTGAGGGAGAATTTAGCATGGCCAATGTACCTAGACAGCATCAAAGGGAGGTACCTTGGAATTACTTAAGGAATACTGTTGAATGCTGTTTTGGGGATGAAGCTGTGGTTTGCTCTGTCTGGGTGGTTTAGACAGTAAGAGTTTTAACAACACCAAGTTAAAGTCCAACAGGTTTATTTGGTAGCAAATACCATTAGCTTTTGGAGCGGAGCGCTGGGTGGTTTAGGCCAGCCAAATGGAATGCCCCATCCATATCTGTCCTGTAATCTAATGGGTCGTCAGAAGGGCTGGGACCTCAGACCCATTCTTTTGCATTAATTCACTCTTTTCGTTGCAATGGTCTTCCCATTGAACAAAGTGAAACACAAAATATTTCCTCTATAAGTGGGACAGGATTATTTATTTGTACAGGTTAAGCTTCAGGTTAACCTGGGCAAATTAATAGCCCTGTTCCTCTTTTTTGGTAAAAGGGTATTGGTTAGGTGTAATTATTACTATCACACTCCTAAATGACCTGCATATCTATTTCTGCCATACCATTTCAGTCATAATGCTTTAATGTTTACTAATGGTTTCTAACAGTACACTTCTTTAGTGCAACATAACTCAACCTAAACACAGTTTGTTTATTGGACAAAAGTATTGATACACATTCAATTGTTTGAAATGCAAGAAAGATACCAATGAACCTTTTAATTATGCACCTTGTCACACAGTCTGTTCTTATTCTGAGATCAACTGGGATTGAATGATTCTGTTCTTTTAATATAAACTGGGAGACTTGTAGTATAAAGACAGTTGCCATTTCAGGCATAATCACATTTCAAAATGGACACAGTTACTCTCTGAGGGAAAATAATTACTTTAGTCAGCAAGGGAGCCATTGTGTTCTGAACATTTGCATTGTGCTTGAGATGAAATCGTAACAAAAACCAAGCTCTAACCTACCAGTGAATGCTAACCCGGTGTGCCCAGCCTGCCTCACTTTAACTTTACCCAGTTCATGACTGTGTACACCAAGTCTCTCTCTCTCATTGAAAGTTAACAAAAAATGGATTCGCCAACCATTATATTATTCATTATATTCCTACAATAGTTTTTCTACTGTTATAATGGTGTAGTTCAGGTTCATTGGTGAATTAGCTAGTTTGGGGTGGCAGTGAAGGCACTATAATTTGCCTGTGTCTAACAAGGAAAAAAAGTAGCCATGGTACCAAGTCCTGAGCACTGTCGATGACTCCTGTTGGGAATACATCTGCTGAGGACAAGATTTCGTTTGGTTCTGATGACCATCTGGAATACTCAACCCAAGCACAAGTCATTGTCTCAAAACAGGTGAGAAATTGATCACCTCAAGCTCCCCAAAAATTGAGCTCTAAATGTCTTGGAATACAGCATTCAGATAATAGTGGTAATAATCAATCTTGTCCTTCAGTTTGCAGGATAAACAAGGAATTAAAGTCATACTTGTCATGGAAAGACATAATGTAAAATACTGAAGCAAAATAGTTTCAAATTAACAAATAATTGCTTAATTTATAATTGCAGTAGGCACTTCAAAATGATTCCTTTCAAAATTTAAAAAAATCTTTCACAGGATGTGGAAGTCACATGTGGGGCAGCATGGTGGCAAAGTGGTTAGCACTATTGCCTCACAGCGCCAGGAACCCGAGTTCGATTCCTGGCCTGGGTCACTGTCTGTGTCGAGTTTGCACGTTCTTCCCGTGTCTGCGTGGGTTTCCCCCGGGTGCTCCGGTTTCCTCCCACAGTCCAAAAGACATGCTGGATTGGCCATGCTAAATTCTCCCTCAGTGTCCCCGAGCAGGCGCCGGATTGTGGTGACTAGTGGATTTTCACAGTAACCTCACTGCAGTGTTGATGTAAGCCTATTTGTGACACTAATAAATAAACTTAAAAAGTGGCTAGGCCAGTATTTATTGCCCATCTCTGTAATGAAGTGTACATGACCGTGGGTTATATTCCCAGGAGGATTTAGAACTGGCTGTTTGAATTCATGCAATGGTAGGATGGGTTAAAAGCACCATAATATGCAGTACTGAGCCATGTAAGGCAGGAAGTTTGTGGGTTTGATTCCTGATCTTTGCTGAGTTAGTTCATTTCAAATATAATGACAGTAAAGTGTTTTACAGTTGGGCAAGGTTTCCATTCCTAGCGGATATCCAGTACATTTGAGGATAGGCGTGGGCTATCTCCCTCTCTCCTCCATCCCAAATGTTCAGATAACGCTGTTGATGAGCATGGTCTAGGCTCACACATAGAGAATGGCAACGTAGGTAAATTACCAGCAGCCTGTCAGCACTCTTGGAATCACTTCCCAGTAAGTCTGAACATTCCAAAGGGAGAAGAGAACAAAGCAAAAGAAACCTAAGTCGGAAAATGTAGCTGTGGTGGAGCCAGCAGGTGCTGAGTTGACTCATGTTAGATAGGAAAACATTGGGGACAAAAACTACTCTGCAGCTAGGTGAGGCAGGAATCTGGCAGGTTCTAGTTGATGGTCACTATTCAGTGATTCATGCTGTGATTTTGTTGTGATGACACTCATGGTTACGGAGCAACATGGATTTAATCATGCACAGGACTGACCTCTAGGAAAGATACTATAGGATTACCTGAAATTAGATTGAGAATTTATGTTTGTGTACAGGAAAAGAGAGCGAATTGGATGGACGAGAGGGATGATGTCTATAAAGAAGCAAGTATTTGCACAAATACTATTTCACTGTAGTTACACACCACAGATATTGATTGTAATATGCATATTATATGCACACAGTAGCATAAGCTATTGACAGCATATAGCGTACAGAAACATTTGGATATTTACTGGACTGCTTGGGAAATGCTTACACATGGGTCTTTCTGCCAATAATTTTGCTGCAACTACTGCATTGAACTTGATAACATAAGTTTAATTCCACATCATACTTTGCTGCTGTCACTCCAGCTGCCAGCACTCTCATCTAATCTTGTGCAGCTGTCACTAAAGTCTCACCAATTTTTGCCGTAAAGAACTTCTCAATTTGCCAACTTCCACGGCTCGTTCCGGCTTATGCCAAAAGCTATTCACATGAACCGATTACTGTGATTCTGAAGCTTCTTCCACCTTCAGCACAAATTCAATATTAGAGCTTGTCTTAACCTTTGAATTACTTACTTTCCTGATGGTTTGATCTGCCTAGAGATGATAGAAAAGGGTAAAATACAATGGAGCCATTCACCCTGACATATTCCTATCTTAACAGTTTATACACGTTCATTTCTAACCATAATCAAGCTACAGCAAAAAACTTTAAAAAATAGTTGTGGCATGCTCAGTGATGTGCACCTTAATAATCAACCTCAACTGAATGCCACAATTCTTATCTGTTAAGTTCTTTCAAGATTAAGACATCTTTTGGGCACAGATTTCCAGTATTTAATAATTATAACTGGGGATGCAGGGATGTTGTTTTCTCTCACTTAGTAGTGGCGGAGGGGAGGTGGGGGGGGAACATTTCTCCACTCAGAGGGTGGTGAACCTGTGGAATTCTCTACCACAAGAGGCTGTGGAGGCCAAATCAGCAAATATAGTTAAGAAGGAAATAGATTTCTGGATTCTATTGGCATCAAGGGTATGGGGAGAGCACAGGGGTGTCGCACTGAGATAGAGGATCAGCCCTGATCAAATTGAATGGTGGCCGCAGGCTCGAAGGACCAAATGACCTACTCTTGCTCCTATTTTCTATGTTTCTACAACCAGTTTGTAAAAGAGCTGTTCATGTTTTCATTATGTATAGCGCTAGGAATAAATCTTCCTCCTATATTACAACTGGCAAAGTGGCTGCACCAGAACCGTTAACCTGGCTCCTCCATTTTTATGGATGTTGATAGACTTTATCTCTACTTTCAACAATTTTTTTGCTTTTGTTTCCACATTTCCATTTTTTTTCTCTCTGTAATACCTGGAGCCAGGACACATTGCCAATGCCCCAAATTTGCTTTCTCACCCTCACATACAAACAAATTCAAACTGGGTTCTTTGATTATGTTACCAGGAGATTGATGCCCGTGATTACAGAGAAGTGAAATACACCATTAAAGGAGTGCCAGTGTAGCATTCCAGTAAACTTCAAAGGACTTTCCCCAAGGAGCTAAGGCCTAGGAAAGTCAGGAACCATTGGGATGGATCTGTCCTTTTACAACAATCGACTTTGCTTAATATACATTCTTCCGTTAGTTAGTCATTGCTTTTCTCACTCACGGATCAGAGAGCTTTTTCAAGCTCATAGTTGCCTGGCTTCAAAGGTTCAGTTGTTTTAGCTGCTGTATTTTCTACTATACACAGTGACTCATCTGCTTTTCTTGTCTGCTCAGTTCCCATGCATCCAAAAGTTACTTCTGGTGCTAATATTGAAAAGTTGAATGAGAAACTGTGCAACACAATGAAAATGTGACTGTGATGGACTGTAGGCACACTGAGAAAATCCACACACAGATGTCTACGCTGCATGCTGCTTTGTTGTCTTTCTAGTCCTTTGGGAGAGGTGCCTTTATCTAATTGGGTCTCAGACACACAGGCCTCCTTAGTCTGTACACTCAGCTAAACATCTCCTGAGACAAAGTTACACTAATGGGGTTAAAAGTAGACAAGCTAATAATTACAGAAACGGGGCTCAGGAGGCAGCTTGTGGATTCTTATCGATAAGAGGTTAACTGTGCAGCTAACAATAAAATAATAAAACTCCATGAAATGAGGAAGACACTGGACAATGAAAGATTTATTTTATTGATCGTTGGATGTTGTACTTCATGATCCCATACAACATAACTTGAGGTTTGCTGCAAAGTCTGTGTAGGAGAATAAAGAGTTTGTGCTGTGGCAGCTTCAACATGTTCACCATTTTCAAAGATTCTGTGAGGTATTTTTAAAGGAGCAATCTTCACAAATATTTACAGTATAACTAAAGCAATCCTTACTCTGCAGTGCTTATAAATCCTACATTAAATCAAAGGCTGCAACAGAAGTACTCATTGACTAAACTGTTTTGAGCTTTCCTGAGGTAATATATAAACGTAAGTTTGTTTTTAAAGAATGGCAAGATTTGTTTTTATTTCAGAAAATGAATCAAAACTAGTTGTAAAAACTTGCAGAAGAGTGAAAAGTGTTGGCCGGATATTCCTTAGTTGGGATTCGCTCTTTAGGCACATTTTGGGCATTCAGTACTCACAGACCAGGTACTGGAGAGCACTGCTCTCTCCAATCTGCATGAAAGGTAGCAATTTGCCATCAGAAGGATGTGAATGCAAAGGTTGGCCACGGCTGAAGCATAATGCTACTGTTTTATTATGTTTGCTCATTATGTCATGGCATCATCATGAGACAAGGTGCAGGCTAACGTGTTTAAAAGACCCGTGGTTGAAAGGGAAGTTTATTCCAAAGCCACAAATATCAGGCTGCTGCTGGTGCAGTGCTCTCATTGGCCATTGGCAGGCACCAAAACCAAAGAAAGAAACAGTTCTCTGGCGATGGTAACCAAGGAAAACAATGGTCACCTACCAAACATGAGTGAGACAGAAATGCTGAAACTACAGACTAGTTAGCCTGACATCAATCATTGTGAAAATGCTGGCATCCATTATCAAGGAAATGGTAACAGGGTACTTTAAAAAAATCATGAGAAGGCAGAGTCAACATCGTTTTACGAAAGGAAAATGAAATTTGACAAATCCACTAGTCCCTGGGTAGTACAGAACTTGAGTATTGCTGCAAAAAGGAACTTGCTGTCAAAATTCTTCACCTTGCACTCATCAGGTCAGACACCAGAATGCCAAATTTCAAAGGGAGCAACAAATTATACTATGAGGAAAGGGTGTTGACTGGTCGGCAAGTTGACTTTGAGTGATGGAAACATTGGCATGGAAATACACCAGGGAATTATTGAGCCCCACAGTTTTGTTTAACCAGAAGTAGACACGATGCCTGGACATGTACCTTTTGTCCATCAAGAACAGGCCCTTGCATATGAATATAAATAACTTCTAGCAAGCATAAGTGAGCCACTTTGCAATTCCAACTGATAATCTTAAATTGATTGTTAATGTAATTCTTAGCACACACAGGATTGTACACCAAGTGCTGTCCAATTGTGGAATCACATTTAATACTGAGCATTATGTACTGCGTTTTGCAAACACTAGCTGTTTGAGTGCAGCCAGACTGACTGGTAGCCTGCCCTCTCACTGGTTGACGCTCCCCCCGCCGGCCAACCCTCCCGCTTACTGCCTCTCCAGCTTGCACCTTGCCTACACAACCCTGCAACTCAAAGATACACTCATGCCGTAAGTTGCTTCCTGCCTCCTGCCACTCATCTCCCAAACCATCGCTCACAGCAAGGCTTCGGGAGAGGGAAGCTGCATGCAGGAAGGTCGGCCAGCTGGAGGGTGGGTGAGGAGGAGGGTCAGTGAGTGGGAGGATTGGTGGGTAGGAGAGTTGGCGATTGGGAAGGTCAGCGAGTGGGAGGTTTGGCTGGTGAGAGGGTCCAGAATGGGAGGGGTTTCCAGTGGGAGATTTGGTGATCTGGAGGGTCTGCAGCGGGAGGGTTGTTGGGCGGAAGGATCGGCCAAGAGGAAGGTCAATCAGTGGGGGAGTTAGCGAGCATAACTGATGGCAACCCAGAGGGTTGCGGAATGGGAGGAGCGAGGAACAGAAGAGGCAGCAAGTGGGAAATAAGGCGAGTGGGAGGTAAGTAGAAAGTGTATATTTATTTTATGTTTTCTTAGTTCATTTTATTTTAAATGTTATTTCTTTTAAAACACAATAAAATAGTCATATGTAGTATTTAAATTTAAAGGATATAATGTTTTAATGTCTTTTCCTGATGGAAAAAGTACTGCAGAACCTAATGGCATGGTGGCATAGTGGTTAGCATTGCTGCTTCACAGAGCGAGGGACCCGGGTTCGATTATGGTCTTGGGTGACTGTGCGGAGTTTGCATCTGCATCCTGTGTCTGTGTCTTCTTCTGAATGCTCCAGTTTCTTCTCACACTCCAAAGATGTGTGCGTTAGGTTGATTGGCCATGCTAAATTGCCCTTTAGTGTCAGGGGGGTTAGCAGGGTAAATATGTAGGGCCTGGGTGGGATTGTTGTCAGTGCAGTCTTGATGGGCCTCCTTCTGCACTGTAGGGATTCTATGAACTAAAGCTTTTACATTGGTTGTAATGGGAAAATCTGGTTCATTTAAAGTTGCCCTTTTAAGGAATGCAACCTCAATGTTAAGCAAAGAATTGCTGTACAGAAAGCAATTAAGAAGGCTAATGGGACATTGGCCTTTATTGCAAGGGGATTGGAATATAATAATAAGGAAATATTGCTTCAACCGAACATGCCTTTGGTGAGATCACACCTGGTGTATTGTGTACAGATCTTTAGAGTCTGTACACCAGATGTCTGTGGATGTTCAGTCACTGAGTATATTTAAGGCAGAGATCAATAGAATTTTGAACTCTAAGGGAATCAAGGGAAATAAGGATAGGGCTGGAAAGTGAAGTTTATGTCAAAGAGCAGCCAAGATAGTATTGAATGGCAGAGCAGGATCAAGGGGCCAGTGGACTGACAAATGGCAGATGGAGTTTAATTCAGACAAATGCAAGGTAATGCATTTTGGTAGATTGAACCAGGGTAGGACTTACTCAGTTAATGGTAGGGCATTGGGGAGAATTACAGAACAAAGAGATCTAGGGGTACATGTTCATAGCTCCTTGAAAGTGGAGTCACAGGTGGACAGAGTGGTGAAGAAGGCATTCGGCATGCTTGGTTTCATCGGTCAGAACATTGAATACAGGAGTTGGAATGTCTTGTTGAAGTTGTACAAGACATTGGTAAGGCCACACTTGGAATACTGTGTGCAGTTCTGGTCACCCTATTATAGAAAGGATATTATTAAACTGGAGCGAGTGCAGAAAAGATTTACTAGGATGCTACCGGGACTTGATGGTTTGGGTTATAAGGAGAGGCTGGATAGACTGGGACTTTTTTCTCTGGAGCGTAGGAAGCTGAGGGGTGATCTTATAGAGGTCTATAAAATAATGAGGGGCACAGATCAACTAGATAGTCAATATCTTTTCCCAAAAGTAGGGGAGCCTAAAACTAGAGGGCATAGATTTAAGGTGAGATGGGAGAGATACAGAAGAGGCGGGTACAATTTTGTCTTTTAAAAAGCATTTAGATAGTTACATGGGTAAGATGGGTATAGAGGGATATGGGCCAAATGCAGGCAATTGGGATTAGCTTAGGGGTTTAAAAAAAAGGGCGGCATGGACAAGTTGGGCCGAAGGGCCTGTTTCCATGCTGTAAACCTCTATGACTCTATGGCTGAATGGGCATCTCCTGCTCCTATTTCTTATGTTCTTATATTCTAAAATTTGTTAATTTTCATGCCCATTTCTATCATCTGTGAGAAACAAGGGTTGCATCAACCAGTGTTCCAAGATCAATATAAAAGAAGCTATGGTTTTCCTCCATGTATAAGACCCACATTTGGACTTGATAATATAAGCTAAATGCTGCTGATGCATTTTTGTACATATTTATTAGAAACAGGGCTACCTTTCCTATGTCCGAGAAATAAAGCAATGAAAGTTAAGAATAAGATTAAGAAAATATTTTATGATGTAATAAACTGAGATATTGGCCCGAGGGGGATATGGAATGTCCAACAGATTTCATTCAACATTCACTTAATTACCTTCTGTCACAGAAGCATTTTCATTCGCAGATTTCCTACAAATATGAAACACAACACCTAAATTCACACAAAATGATACTCAAAAACATTATTTGACCATTTATTCTTCAAGATGAATTTATCAGCTGATGGTATAGTGGTATTATCACTGGACTAGTAATGCAGAGGCCCAGGGTAATACTCTGGGACCTGGGTTTGAATCCCACCATGGCAGATGGTGAAATTTGAATTCAATCTGAAATAAATCTGGAATTAAAAGTCTAATGATGACTATGAAACCATTGTCATAGAGTCAGAGAAGTTTACAGCATGGAAACAGGCCCTTCGGCCCAACTTGTCCATGGCGCCTTTTTTTTTAAAACCCCTAAGCCAATCCCAATTGCCTGCATTTGGCCCATATCCCTCTATACCCATCGTACCCATGTAACTATCTAAATGCTTTTTAAAAGACAAAATTGTACCCGCCTCTACTACTACCTCTGGCAACTTGTTCCAGACACTCACCACCCTCTGTGTGAAAAAATTGCCCCTCTGCACACTTTTGTATCTCTCCCCTCTCACATTAGACCAAAGCCCTCTAGTTTTAGACTCCCCTACCTTTGGGAAAAGATATTGACTATCTAGCTGATCTGTGCCCCTCATTATTTTATAGACCTCTATAAGATCGCCCCTCAGCCTCCTACGCTCCAGAGAAAAAGTCCCAGTCTATCCAGCCTCTCCTTATAACTCAATCCATCAAGTCCCGGTAGCATTCTAGCAAATCTTTTCTGCACTCTTTCTAGTTTAATAATATCCTTTCTATAATAGGGAGACCAGAATTGCACACAGTATTCCAAGTGTGGCCTTACCAATGTCTTGTACAACTTCAACAAGACATTCCAACTCCTGTATTCAATGTTCTGACCGATGAAACCAAGCATGCCGAATGCCTTCTTCACCACTCTGTCCACCTGTGACTCCACTTTCCAGGAGCTATGAACATGTACCCCTAGATCTCTTTGTTCTGTAACCCTCCCCAACACCCTACCATTAACTGAGTGAGTTAATTGTCAATCGTTGTAAAAACCCATCTGGTTCACTAATGCCCTTTAGGGAAGGAAATCTGCTGTCCTTACCTGTTCTGGCCTACATGTGACTCCAGACGCACTGCAGTGTGGTTGACTCTTAAAAGCCCACGGGGATGGGCAATAAATGCTGGCTCAGCCAGTGACACCCACATCCCATGAAAGAATATTAAAAAAAGTTCTCCTTGACTCTAATTAGATTTACAATTCTTACCATATAGTTTCTACTAATCATTCTGTAGATCCTCAGTTTCATTCAAAATCATCAGGATTCAAATCTACATCTACACCTATTTCCTCAATGTTTGCTAATAGTCTGAATATCTCATCATTAGTGTCAAAGGCAATATCTGTAGTATCACTCACTACACGTCTGTATTTTCTGTTTGTTGAAGCATTAAATACTTCTTGACAGAACACATTATTAGTTCTTCCACCTTGAGCCAAAATTGAAAAAAGCTTCTTAGCTACTCAGATGTTATATTTTTTGATGCTTTTTGAAAGGTGTTTTAATTTTGTTGCTGTTATTTCCAAAGAAGAGCTCTCAGGTGGTTCACTTAAAAGTGGCAATAGTATTTTACTATTTGCATAATACATTGAAGATGGCTCTTTTTTTCCCCCAGTGTTTTGTGCTACACTATTCATCCACCTCTGACCTGCTGCCGATATCATATTCTGGGTTTGACTCAGAACTATGAGGAGGAGCATAGAGGAAAGCTTCCTTAAAGAGTCTTGTTTGCCGATGTTCAGCTGTGGTTGTTCTTGCATTGTGTTGCTTTCTGTCAATCTCTTGCCTCCTTTCTCTAGTCTCTTCACCTTCCCTGGCCCTGTGTGCCACTTGCCACTTTCCCTTGCCAATAATCTTTTCTGCCTCAGAACACAGCATGACATGAAACAAATAAAATGAGAGAAATTAACTATGATAGTAGGTTGGGGATTTATGACGTAAATATGACATATGAGTTCAGGTGTCAGCAGAGACGCATGTAGGTAGGATTCCCTACTCAAATGTCTTTGTGCACCCCCCCTCCACCCATGTAGATGGCTAAATGTCAACTGCCCTACAACATGCCCCTTTGTCCAAGGTATCATCCTACTATGTTTAGCTGAGATTGGCCCGAAGACCTTGGAGGAGTTTGCCACCAGCCAGACATTTCGATTTGACTTGATATGACATAGAATATAGATTGTTTGCTGTGGCTTATTTACTGTCCAAACTCCACCCATTTTAAGACCATTTTAAGGTGCTTTGGAATATCACTGGGATGTGATACAGTATTAGGCAAGTAGCCGTAGAAAAGTGGAATCCTTTTTCCCAAAAGGCTGTGGACAGTAGCGCAAATGGAGACCAAGATCAATAGATTTCTGCTGCGCCTCAAAGGCAGGAAAATTGAGCTGATGTACAGATAAGCTGCAATCTAACTGAATGGCAGGGAAGGCCCCAGGGACTGCTCTTCCTAATATTTCTATGGCCCTAGATAAATTAAAGCTATTTCTTCCCTGCCTACTGTATTTAACATCAATATGTCAATGACCAAAAGCAACAGCTCTGAAAGGCAGACAAAACAAGGTAGTGTGTCTCTTTTTGGAATCAAATACTGAAACAGCTCAAACACACTGGCCAGAATTCTCTGGCCATTCACGCCCCACCACTGCTGTCAGCGAGAACAGAGAATTCGGCGCACAGCCAAGTCTCCGTTGACTGCAGCGAGACCGGAGAATCCGGCCACTGTGTTTATATTAGTAAATTAACTTGTAGCAATTTTGTTTTACTTGCACTTATACTGGCAAATATTTATCTGGCAACCAGCTTAGTGATTAAAATCTGATTATATGGTAATTAAAACATTGCTATTTATGGGAACTTGCTTTGCATAAATTGGCTGCTGTTGTTTCCTGCATTACAACAGTGAACTACACTTCAAATAGAATTTCATTGACTATGGAGCACTTTGGAATATCCTGAAAGCACTTCGGGGCATTGTGAAAGGCATTATATCAACACAAGTTATTTATTTCAATTTCACATTTAACCCCATTAATTGAGTGATATGGAGTAAGGCGAGAGCAAAACACCATGGCATGGACCAGTTGGGCCGAATGAACCGCTTCCATGCCGTATATTCAATGTAACAGTTGCTCTTAATTCTACGAGAGAAGATACTTGGGATGCAGAGGCCACATGTGGCATTGTTGATAGACTAGTGATTCAGAGACCCAGGGCAATGCTCTGGGGACCCGAGTTCATATCCCACTACGGCTTATAGTGAAATTCGAATTCAATAAAAATCTGGAAGTAAAAGTCTAATGATGACCATGAAACCATTGGCGACTGTCATAAAACCCATCACTAATGTCCTTTAGAGAAGGAAATCTGCTGTCCTTACCTGGTCTGGTCTATACGTGACTCCAGAGCCACAGCAATGTGGTTGACACTTAATGCCCTCAGAGATGGGCAATAAATGCTGGCACGGTCAGTGATGCCCACATCCCATGAATGAATTTTTTAAAAATCACGTCGTCTAATGGTAACAATGGAGGGGTAGATTTTCGGCTTGCTGTTTGAGTGTAAAGTTGTAGTCACCCGTAACCGAAACAAAAAGATCGGGTGTTTTTTTTTGTAGGAGCAAGCAGTGTGAAACACCAGCTTCATGCCCAGGCAGCAAGTTTAAAATCCACCCCATGGTGTCACTGGCCAGCCATTCAATGTGAGGTACGGTTTCTGCTATTCCCTTGCTTCAGCTCATTTATTATTTTCCCTGTGCATTTTCACAAACCAGAGGTAACTGACATTTCAACATTTCCAGGACCCTGGCACTTCTAATTCATAGGAACATAGAAAATAGGAGCAGGAGTAGGCCATTCGTCCCTTTGAGCCTGCTCCACCATTCATTATGTTCATCCAGCTCAATAGCCTGATCTTACCTTCCCCTCCGCATCTTTTGATCCCCTTCATCCCAAGAGCTTTATCTAACTCTTCATTGAAAATATACAATGTTTTGGCCTCAACTGCTTTCTGTTGTAGTGAATTTTACAGCTTGCCACTCTTTGGGTGAAGAAATGTCTCCTCATCACAGTCCTAAGAAGTTTAGCCCATATCCTTAAACTGTGACCCCTGGTTCTGGTCACCCCCACCCTCAGGAACATCCTTCCTGCTTCTACCTTGTCTAATTCCCCCCCTCATTCTTCTGAACTCTAGCGAATGTAATCCAACCAATTTAATCTCTCCTCTTGCGTTAGTTGTAATGAAGGGAAGGGGACAAAATTGGAGTTAGTGTGCTGTTGGAAATGGCATCACTGACAACGTTTTTAATTTCTTTGGAAGTGTTACAAACTTAAGATGCAGTGAAGGATAGAAGCTCGCTGCACAGGTGATAAATCCTTGAACTGAATTCACATAATGACATTCAGAACATTGCAGAGCAAACACTCTGCATTATGTACACACCATGGATCTTTTCTTAGTCATTAATGAATTATTTGTTTATTTGTCATGTTCTACTTGCTCCTTCTAAAATTTGCATGACAATGCCTTCAAATATGTATAGATTATATATTCTCTAAAAGAGTGAATATCTATAAAAAGGCAATTTGAAAATAGACTGAATGGTAACCTCTAACCCTAGATGGGACTCACACTAATACTTGCACAAAACAATGACTCAAAATATTGTAGGCAACATCAGAGAGCTAAGAAGCAAATGAAACATTGAATAAGTGGTTTTCATAACACTAACATGACAGAGCGTAAAACCATTTCTTAACATCACTGGTGTTTTTTTTGTTAAATGTCAAAACTGGAAATGTAGAATTAGGGAATGAAGGAAATATAACTCTGGGCCAGGCACTAGAGTGTGGCGACTAGGGGATTTTCACAATAACTTCATTGCAGTATTAATGTAAGCCTACTCGTGACACTAATAAATACATTTTAAAGACTCAGATTTATAGTGTGTCATATCACATGACAAAATATTGCAGACAACTTTGCACAATTAATTTCTGTTAGACTGCAATGGTGTTCCTCCAATTCTGGTCTCTTGCATATCCCAAGTTTCATCGTTCTACCATTGGCGGCTGTGCCTTCAACTGTCTAGGCATTAACCCTCTTGTCCTTGCACCAAGTTTACGATTAACTAATATTCCTTTGTGTGGCGCAGTGTTGAATTTTGTTTGATAATATTCCTGTGGGCAATTTGCTTTGTTAAGGGCGTTATGTAACTGCTGCTGTTGCTAGTACGTGCTGTGACATAAGCAATAGTTCAGCAGGTTTAGTTCTCCAGCATCACATTTTATGTTATCAACAGGCACCCATTGTTTACTGATTATAGCATTGAGCAGCTGACATGTTTAAGTTCTCATCACTAACCTTGTTTATTGGCCAGAAGATCCTTTTCACCTCTTGGACAGTGAAATAGGATTCAAATCTAGACTGGGTCAGAGGCCAAAGAAATGGGAGGGGAATGGGGGGAACAAGACAAACATACAGGAGTCTACTGAGCCACCTGCATCCATCAATCCTTTGCCGGGATTCTATTTCAAGTGCATATATAAAAAGAGATGCACTGCTTAATGAGTCAGCAAGCATTACTAGTTAAATAATTGTTTTGTGACACCCAGTTGTGAACAGCTGTTAAAACCTTGACTTCTAAACAGCACTGGTTTTATTGATGTGGGATGGCAGTTTTTCTTCATGTCGCATGCAGATGGGCTGTAAACGTGGTTTCACTCTGGCTGGTTACAGGCGAGGGAGACTGTTGTCGAATAAATTCTTGTCGAAGCAATGTTCCGAGTTAATGAGCCTCCAGTGACTCACAGATTACAATCTATGTGCTGACAATGGGAGCTGGCTGGATAGTGAAAACACACAATTTACTCAAAGCTGGTAGTTAATTAAATGATAGAGTTTTTTTTTAAACAGAAATCTCAAGGGCATCTTCATCATTGTACATTAATTACAACACAGTCTTCGTCATTAATTGGGATAATGTGGGGATAATGTGGGGTTATGGGGATAGGGCTGGCGTAAGATGCTGTGTTGGAGAGTCGGTGCAGGCTCAATGGGCCAAATGGCCTCCTTATGTACTGTAGGGATTCTATGAGTCAAAGAAAAATGCTGCGTAAATGCCTCTGACTCACATTCAATCCTGTTTACCAGACAAGGTTGGCAGTCGATTTGTACACAGCAAGATGTCACAAACCATAATGGGCCAGGTTTGATTTGATTTGATTTATTATTGTCACATGTATTAACATACAGTGAAAAGTATTGTTTCCCTGCGCGCCATACAGACAAAGCATACTGTTCATAGAGAAGGAAACGAGAGAATGTAGTCATTGTTAAAGAGTTTAAAAGAGATAGAATGAAGTTTTAGAACATAGAATGAGAGTAAAAGATAGAATTAGAAGTATGCTGGGCACAGCTTGCAAGAAGTTGCCTCGCTCCGGCGCCATCTTGGAAGTCCCAGATAAGTGACTTTTTTGCGGGGTAATGGGGGACAGGCTTCAATTGTGAGATTAATGTTGACAGCACACTGGGGAGAACCCCCTCCCTCCCCATGTTGTAGGAGCTAATGACACCCACCTGAACATGTTTAACATGTTATCTGAAAGACAACAAAGAACAATACAGCACAGGAACAGGCCCTTCGGCCCTCCAAGCCCGTGCCGCTCCCTGGTCCAAACTAGACCATTCTTTTGTATCCCTCCATTCCCACTCCGTTCATATGGCTGTCTAGATAAGTCTTAAACGTTCCCAGTGTGTCCGCCTCCACCGCCTTGCCTGGCAGCGCATTCCAGGCCCCCACCACCCTCTGTGTAAAATATGTCCTTCTGATATCTGTGTTAAACCTCCCCCCCTATGAGACATACTCAAGCAGCCCTAGTCAATGTTTGTGCTTTTCCAGCGGGACTCACCAGATGGTGATTAGTTGCAGAAATGCTTATTAATTATTCTCTTCCTAAGCTCAGAGAAAGAAAGACTTCAGGATGTCCCAAAATGCTTTACGAGCCAGTGGCCAACCAACTCAAGAACAGCTTCTTCCCTGTTGCCATCAGACTTTTGAATGGTCCTTTCATTTATTAAGCTGATCTTTCTCTTCACCCTATGTGTAACTGTAACACCACATTCTGCACCCTCTCCTTTCCTTCTCCCTTATGTACTCTATGAATGGTATGTTTTGTTTGTACAGCGCGCAAGAAACAATACTTTTCACTGTATCTCAATACATGTGACAATAATAAATCAACTCAGATCAAAAGTGCAGTCTCCGTTGTCATGTTGGAAAGAGAAGAGGTCGCAAGGCCAGTTCTTGCACCTCTCTAGCAGTCTGGAAACAAGCAACAAGCTCAGAGTGGGAATCAAACCAATGACTGTTGAGTTCTTTACTCTGAGATACCTACTGGGTACAGGGGAAGTGGGGGAGAGATCCACCATCCAGGGCCATTCATCTTCACCTCCTGGTGATAGATGCTTTGCAAAGATTAGTCATTAATCCTTAAACGGCCTGTGAAATGACAGGAGATGGTTCACTAAAGCACTTATTCCTCCTCCTGCTGCCCAACCCCACCTATAGCCCCCCCGTCCACCCCCATCAACCAATACGTTGAGTCCTCCTATCTGGAATATGTGTAAGGTTATATATATTCTGCTGTATACAGATTTCATTTATGATAGCTTTAACTTGCAGCCTTAAGACTTATCGTGTAATGATCAGTGCCATTTGAGGTTTAACAGGTCAGGTTTCAGAAATGTCATGGGTTTCAGTGTGGAAATCATGAAATCTAAATGAAGATGTGCAGGATTGTGCTGCATAGGACCCTGAACCACAATGATCAGAGGTGGTTACATCCCTCAAAATATTGCAAAGTACTGTTAAGGGGTTTGTAGCACAAAATATTTATACCACAAAACTTTTAACCTTTAAACTCTGGTGTTAAGTTGGCCAGTGAATAAATGTTTATTAGTTTCCTGGAGTTTCAGCACCAAAAGAACAAAAACAAAGCACAAATCAAAAACTGGTATATCTATATACTGAAAGATATGATTTGGAGATGCCGGCGTTGGACTGGGGTGGGCACAGTAAGAAGTCTCACAACACCAGGTTAAAGTCCTCACCTGATGAAGGAGCAGCGCTCTGAAAGCTCGTGATTCCAAATAAACCTGTTGGACTTTAACCTGGTGTTGTGAGACTTCTTACTATATAATGAAACACAGCCCGTGTGCTAATAAGTGTCCCTCATCAGCTCATACACACCAGGTGATTGTGTATACTGAAGAACTAGGGCTGCACTTTTCGTGTTACCTTAGCTGTATTTCAACCAGCAGATTGGTGTGAACTCGGATGGGCAACAAAAGCTGTACTTGCCAGAGCAATGCCCACATCCCATGAAAGAATCCCATGGAAGAATTTTGAAAATATGCATAGAACAGTAGTGTCCTCACATCAGTATTGAGGTAGTTTCCCCCAACAGATGTTGACCAATGTTGCAGTATAGTTTCAAAGGCACCAACAACCTCAGATGTACATTGCCAGTTTGCATGTACAAGGGGAGACAAGGCCTAGTGGTATTGTCACTAGACCATTAACACGGAAACTCAGCTAAGGTTCTGGGGACCCGGGGTTTGAATCCCGCCACAGCAGATGGTGAAATTTGAATTCAATAAAAAATATCTGGAATTACGAATCTACTGATGACCATGAAACGATTGTTGGAAAAACCCATCTGGTTCACTAATGTCCTTTAGGGAAGGAAATCTGCCATCCCTACCTGGTCTGGGCTACATGTGACTCCAGACACACAGCAATGTGGTTGACTCTCAACTGCCCTCTGGACAAGGGCAACTAGGGATAGGCAATAAATATTGGCCGGCCAGCAACGCCAATGTCCCATGAATGAGTAAATATGTGAGTTGAAATAATGATGTTGCCAGACTGTTGAACTGTAGGGGGTATCACAGCTGAGTCCTAATCCTGTCGACACGTACAAACCTTCCAGAAGAACCTCCTGGATAGTGATCAGGAGCAGGCACCCCGTGATGGACAGCTGGAAGTTGTAGGCCAGGGTGGGGGGAGTGGGCATCAACAAGGAGGTTTGCTCTTGTAGCTGTTGTTCCTGTATCGTTGCACACAGCCCCCAAACTCCCACCCTCCCCGCCCCACGAGTTGGATCAATATTACTTATCACATTAAGGATATACATAATATACAGGAATTTGCTAAATAAAGACAGTGGTCAAGAGAGCTTTTTGCAAACTGTACAAAGTTTCCCGTTTGTGTTTGATGATTAAACGTCTGTCTTTGTTTTGATTTCAGATGACAAGAAAGAGATGCAGATAAGCTTTCGGGAGTAATGAGGGAAGCGATGGAAGTAAGTAAACAGCCAAGGAAATTTCTGTTCTTAAAAAATCCTGCCGATTTTTCTCCCCTCTCCTGATGCTGTGACAGTACATTTCCACAGCTGCTCAGTGCTTTCTAGTACCACTATCCAGGTGTGAGATCCTGACAGAGATCCTGGTAGGATAGTCAACCAAAAGGGTAGGGAAAGCGCAGCGCAGAGCAATCCTGTCACCAACTGACACCCACAAAATGCTCAACTCTGTGTGGTAACGGGGCTGCAGGAGATTATGAGAATTGGACACTGGTATTTTCCCCCTCCCCTAACTCAAGGCACGAAAGGCTACCGTATCAACCTCAACAACTGCTCCTGCTACCTGCCGACTCGTGCGTGTCTACTGAAGCTGGAGTTTTCCTGCTCTGTTGCCATCGGGAAATTTCCAATTTTTAGATCGTTTTGCGACGGTCGTTTCAATTTACTTCTGTAAAGGGTAATTAAAGAACCTCAGTCCTTCAAATCTCTGACAATTAACCTCACTGGCTAGTAAACTATGCACAGCGCATGGCAGATTTCCAATTGAGGCTCCTGGCAGGCAACTCTCCCAAGCAGGAGCAGAAAGTAAAAGAATAGCACCTAATATAAGCAAATACGGTAAAAATAAATACTCAACCCACAGTTAGTAACTGTTTGAACAGAAGTGATGTTCACTTGAAACTAACCTGATCTAATTAAACAGGATAAATGCTGCTGCATTAATAGGATCTTTCCCTCTCCTTTAATGCAGCTTGTTTGTGAGACAGAGAGAGACACACACACACACGTGCGCACACACGCATATACACACAGACACACAAATACACACGCACACATATACACACGCACAGACACCCACACGCACATACACACACACACACATACAGACGCACACAGACACACACACACACATTTACACACACACAGACACACACATACACACGCACACACACATACATGCACACAGACACACGCACACACACACACGCACACACACACACAGTCATTTTGGCTTTGATACATTTTAGGAAATAAGCATAGATTCGATATTACTCAGAAAAGATAACTTAGTGGTCACTGACCACAACTTGTTTTCAAAATATTAACAGTACCTCTTTTCCATTTCTGCAATATTTCTCGTCAGTCTATTTATTTCTCACCACGTTCCGAAGTAGGGCTCTGCTTTTTCCCTCAGTAAGACCATAAGATATAGGAGCAGAATTAGGCCATCGAGTCTGCTCCGCCATTCGATCATGGCTGATATGTTTCTCAACCCCATTCTCCCGTCTTTTCCCCATAATCTTTGATCCCCTCATCAATCAAGAATCTATATAACTCTGTCTTAAATATACTCAATGACTTGCGCTCCATAGCCTTCTGTGGCAATGAATTCCATAGATTCAAAATCCTCTGGCTGAAGAAATTCCTCCTCATCTCGGTTCTAAAGGGTCGTCCCTTTATTCTGAGGGTGTGCCCTCGGATCCTCGTCTCGCCCACCAATGGATACATCTTTCTCACATCCATTCTGTCCAAGCCTTTCAGTATTCTGTAAGTTCCAATGAGATCCTCCCTCCCCCATCCTTCTAAATGTTTCACCTAATTCTCAGCTTGTCGGTATACCTTTATGTACATTTAACAGCATTAACCAATTGAAGCCAGATCCCAGATTCTGAATCAAAAGACCAATATAGAAGTGTCTTAAATGTGCAACACAAGGGTTTGGCTCAGAACTCCATCACTAAAGGAAGTCTCACATTAAAGGAAATCATTTACTGTCAAAAATGACAAAACACGTTGTTGTGGGAATGAAATGCCATTCATATAAGCACAAAGTCTATGGTGCAAAGACAACAAGTCTGATCACTTGACCATATATTATTTTTCTTATATTATGAAAGAAATTCTCCGGACAATTCCATGTCTGTCACTCCGGTAATATCAGTTCCTTGTCCAGTAGCCATTATTTGTAAGCCTTGCCTGTGAGCATCAATGGACCATGAGAAGATGTGACTTTGTGGGAAGGTAGTGTTAGGAAATACAATCAAACCAAAAACCTATGTACTTCCAGTAAGGCTCAGGAGGTGGTGAATTGGTGTGAGAACATTGACTCATTGTCCTTTTCTAACCCAATGTTGCCGTTGTTGCTGACTGTTCCTCGATCCGAGGATGATGCCTACTCAGCATCGTGAGTATCTGCCATGGGTCTTCATGTGGCTAACAGGCCGATTCTTAACCCACATATCTTTAGGCACAAGCAGTGGGGTCTGGAGTGTAAGATTTGCTTCCTTTTCTTTCCTTCGCTGCTGCTGCTCTGCCTCATCATGAGGATGTTGTGATTCAACGCACAATCCAACTTTGATGGACAGGTTGTTGCTACTTTAAAGGATTGATAGTAAGTTCCTTGATGCTGTCACGCATCAAGGAGATCTTCAGAGTGACTTTAAAGCATTTTCTTTCTTTTCCCAGGAACACTGACCATTTGCGAGTTGAGAAAACAGGACCTAGCAAGGGAGATGCTTCCAGTTATCTGGACACAATGTACAAGTCCATTGAAATTGATTGTGCAGGAGTTTTTCCCAAATTCTTGTAGAGCTAGCTTTGAGATGGATACTGGCATTGTTCAATGGTCCTCCAAATTTTCTAGTACTCTTGTGTGTCACAGATAAACATCCCAGGTCTCACTACAGCACAGTGATGACAACTGCTCTGTGCACGAGGGCTTTTGTTGACTTGCGGAAATCTTTGTTGTCAAAAACTCTTCGCTGTACTTTGTAGGAGGCTGATCGAGTGTTGGATCTCCTCATCGATGGTGGGCTTTTGAAAGAGATGGCTGCCAAGGAATGGGAAGTACTCAATATATTCCCGAGTCTCTCCTTCAACATAAATGGGAGGTGGAAAGTATGGCTGACCAGGTGTGAGTTGATAAACGAGTTTTGTTTTGGCAACATTTGAAGAAAGGTTTCTTTATGCAGAATTGAAGCGATCAAGAATGGCTTGAAAATCTGTGATGTGGAGATGCCGGCGTTAGACTGGGGTGGGCACAGTAAGAAGCCTCACAACACCAGGTTAAAGTCCAACAGGTTTATTTGGTATCATGAGCTTTTGGAGCGCTGCTCCTTCATCAGGTGACAGCAACTGATGAAGGAGCAGCGCTCCGAAAGCTCGTGATACCAAATAAACCTGTTGGACTTTAACCTGGTGTTGTGAGACTACTTACTTGGAAATCTGTTACAGAGGGGGCAGCGATACTGCAGTCATCTGTAAACTGTAGATCATGTATGTCCACGGTAGTCAGTTTAGTTTAAAGTTTATTTTATTAGTATCACAAGTAAGGCTTATATTAACACTGCAATGAAGTTACTGTGAAAATCCTCTAGTCACCACACTCCGGCGCCTGTTCGGGTACACTGAGGGAGAATTTAGCATGGCCAATGCACTTAACCATTGTCTTTCGGACAATGGGAGGAAAACGGAGCACCCGGAGGAAATCCACACAAATAAAGGGAGAACGTGCAAACTCTGCATAGAAGTGACCCAAGCCGGTAATCAAACCCGGGTCCATGGCACTGTGCGGCAGCAGTGCGAACCACTGTGCCGCTTAGTTTTAGCTCCGAGGTGACTGAGGTTATTTTTCCATCTCGGCGGCATTGAACATTGACAGCAGAGGGCAGCTGATCTTTGATGAGATGAATGGTCACTGTCAAGTAGATTGTAAATAGTATTGGGGCTATCACACAGTCTTGCGTGGCTGCAAATCCACGTCGCAGTCCTGAAGTTGGTGGAGGGGGCAAGGTGGGGGTTGAGGCTGGGGGGGTGGGGGAGGAGTGGTCGGGGGTGTTGTTCACTTTAAACTTGCCACATCTTGGCACTTGGTGGATGTTCATCATTGATCAAACAAGTTTATGAGCTATCCAATAGGCAGCAGTTCATCGCATGGATCAAGCGATACAGATGTCACTTATATCTTTGACCTGAACTGTGACATCATCCAGGAGGAACCAATGCTTTGATCTAGGGTGCCTCCATGTGATTTTGTACTGGTCTTTCTGGCAGAAGATGGTGTTTGTCACAATGAGGCCACTTTGTCAGCTGGTGGACGCCATTTTCCCACCTCCTTTTTCCCAATGGTTCCCCTCCAGACATCCAGGTCACAGCCAACCCTGGCATTAAAGTCCCCAGAAGGGTGATCTTTTCTTCTGTAGGATGACAGTGAGGACTTCACCAAGATCAAAATAGAACTTTTCCTTAATATCGTCATTGGAGTCAAGCATCGAGGCATTAGCACTGACGACAGTGGCGTGTTGGTTATGACTGAGTTTAAGTGCCATAAGCCTTCAATTTATACAAGTGCATCGAAAATACTGGTCAGAATTCTCCACTCACATCCACATTACCGCTGCCAGCGAGAATGGAGAATTTGGCGCTCAGCCAAATCTCCATTCACAGCAGCGGGACTGTAGAATCCCAGCTCCAGGCAAGGTCAGTTTTGCCACCGTTTTGGATAGAACAACCAACTCTGTGGACACAAGGGTTGCTGCCAGTCTTTCCGTTCCAGTAGGTGGTGTATCCCCTTGCTTGTCCCTTCAGCTGCCCCTCACCAGTCTTACTGAGGGCAGCGATGTCAGTCTGGAGTCTTGCTAGCTGACAGGTTATGATTACAGTTCTTCTTTCTGGACGGTCACTCTTGAGTGCTCTAACATTCCAAGTTGCAGAATTGAGAGTTTTCTTTCTTTGGCCACAATGGTGGTAATCTGCAGGGTGTGGTTTCCCAGCCAGGAGGAAGTGGGACAGTCTATTTTTAGAGCACCTGCTCCAGCCCCCCCTTCCCATTTAGGGTGAGCAGAGGACTGCTCAGTCACAGATGAACCCAAAGACACCTCTGTCCCAACACAGATGTCCAAAAACCTTCATATATCTGTTGCCTGTGTGCAGGTTCTGGACTAGGGATCCCAGGTTCACAACCCCTTCACTAATTCCCCATTGCCACAGAACTTGGCAAATTGACCCGAGTAAATGGCCACCTGTGACTGTGTTTAATGTGGGAATCTTGGGGCACTGTCACTGTCCACTTGATCTTCACAGGTTGGTGATCAGACCTCAGTGGTGTGTCATGCCACAATGACCAGGACCACCCTGCTGCTGCAGCCTTCTTCTGCTCTTACTTGTTCTGTCACTGAGGACCTTTTGGACTGCACTTTGTCTGGCACCTCCCCCCTCCACAAACTTGCCTCAATGGGTGGCTCCAACAGAATTCAACACCGTCCAGGACAAACCAGCCTCCTTGACTGGTGGCCTTTCCACCACCTTAAACCATTGAGGGAGGCAGTGGCGTTGTGTCATTGGATTTGTAATCCCGAGATCCAGGGCAATGCTCTGGGGACCCGGGTTCGAATCCTACCACTGCAGATGGTTAAATTTGAATTCACTAAAAATCTGGAATTAAAAGTCTAATGATGACCACGAAACCATTGTCAATTGTCGTAAAAATCCCATCTGGTTCACTAATGTCCTTTAGGAAAGGAAATCTGCCTTCTTTACCTGGTTTGGCCTACATATGAATCCAGGCCCACTGCAATGTGTCTGACTCTTAAAATGCCCTCAGGGATGGTTAATAAATGTTAGTCCAGCCAGCGATGCCCACATCCCATGAATGATGAGATAAAAAAAACTGTCTCCATAGAATCCCTACAGTGCAGTAGGAGGTCATTCAGCCCATCAAGTCTGCATCAACCACAATCCCACCCAGACACCTATTCCCGTAACCTTTCATATTTACCTTGCTAATCCCCCTGACACTATGGTTAACTTAGCATGGCCAATTAATCTAACCCGCACATCTTTGGACTGTGGAACGAAACTGGAGCACCCGGAGGAAACCCACGCCGACACGGGGAGAATGTGCAAACTCCACACAGACAGTGACCCGAGGCCGGAATTGAACCCGGGTCCCTGGCGCTGTGAGGCAGCAGTGCTAACCACTGTGCCACCGTGCCGATGCTCAGTAGCAGCAGGGTGTACCGCCTACAAAAAGCACTGCAGCAACTTGCCAAGGTTCCTTCAACAGCATCTATAAAGCTTGTGACCTCTACCACCTAGAGGCACAAGGGCAGCAGATGCATGGGAATACCACCATCTGCAAGTCTCTCACCATCCTGACTTCGAAAATAATCGCCGTTCTTTCATTGTCACTGGGTCAAAATCCTGGAGCTCCTTTCTTAACAGCAGTGGGTGTGAAGGTGGCTCACCATCACTTTCTCAAGGGCCAATTAGGGATGGGCAACAAATGCTGGCCTAGTCAGCAATGCCCACATACCGTGAAAGAATTAAAAAGAGCTCCTGACGGCATTGCTCAAGGGATTGTCAAAGTGCAGAAGCCTCTTCACCACATCAAGGTAGCAATCCACAGAGGGAGCCACAGAGTAACACCTTAACACCACCACAGCATAGATCAGATAAGTCTGTGTGAACCAGGAATTGAAGCCCAGACTATCTTAGTCTTTATGACTTAGATACTCGCTGGAAAAGCCAGGAAGGGGAGAGTATGTTCAGAACAGAACTGATGAGGGGGGTTTAAGTGGGACAGCAGAACAATTGTCAATCACACCCAACATTATTATTTTAGGAAGCAAAAGCAAAATATTGTAGTTGCTGAAAATCTGAAATAAAAACAGAAATGCCGGGAATAATCATTGGGTCAGGCAGCATCTATGGAGGGAGGAACAGCGTTAACATGTAGTTTAGTTACAAGGTCATTGACCTGAAATATTAACCCTGCTTCTCTCTTATTTTCAGCAATTTCTGTTTATATGGCATCACTTTTGGGCTCAGGCTATTAACTCCTGAGCCATGCCTACATACTCTCAGCCAACTACTCCCCGTGTCTGAGTAGGTTTCCTCCGGGTGCTCCGGTTTCCTCCCACAGTCCAAAGATGTGCGGGTTAGGTCGATTGGCCATGCTAAATTGACCCTTGGTATCAGGGGGATTAGCAGGGTAAATATGTGGGGTAAAGTCTGCATAGCATTATTGCTTGTGCAAAGCTCAATGGGCCAAATGGTCTCTTTCTGCCACTGTAGGCATTTTATGAAATGGGAAAGGAAAGGCAGATGGCCAAAACGCTAGGGCTCGCTTGCAACACAGTAAGCTGTGGGTAAAAGGGGAGGGGGTATGGGTGGTGATTGGTGCTATCTTGCGAATGTGATCTGGAAGAGCCTCAGCAGCAGAGGCCCAGACTTTCCTTGGATGGTCCACAGGTTCCTTCCGGCTCCTGCCAAGCACCACAAAGGAAAGTTTCTAATTTAGCCATAGGCCGTCTCTAATTCTTGCCTGCTCAGTAAACGGTTAACGTGCAGTCGGGGCTCTAATAGCATTTTCCATGCAACAAGGAGACCCCCGCCTAATTCAGGCAAGATGCCAATTGGGTGCCGAGAGAAAAGGGTCCAGTTAAATTGGCAGCAATCAGGAGTTGAGCATGACTGTTTTACCTGTCTGAATGCTCGATTCCTGAGGTGATTGTTAATGTGTTTTGAGCAACGTTGCCATGCTATCTGTTATGAAAGGCCGTCAGACAAAGACTAACCTGGTTCCTTATCTGCATGCTTGTTGTTGGCGTGAGATATTTGTGTTCCAGATACCAGGCTCGTTCTTGGTATAAGAGGTTAGTTCCATGTAAAAGACAAAACTGAAAAAGGAAACAAATAAACAGAGATGTATTTGTCACTTGGAAACAATCTTATGGCATTGAGGTAATGGTACATTTGGTAAACAACCTGAACTCACTGGAAAACTTTAGATAGCAGAATGCCGCACAGTTTGGTGAAACTTAACAATCTCAGAAACACCCTGATAGATACATTGCTTCGGCTAAACTTCCATCAAATAAGAACACAGACACAGGAGTCCAATTAGTGTTTTGTTTTGTAAGTTTAATCATCCCATTTATAGATATTTCTGTGTTCTGGACTATTGCAGCACTCAGATAGCAGGCAGGCAACCTTTCGTCTGGACCTCTTCATTTTTAACCTTGAGTGCAGTGCTGATCAGTCTAACTAACCACACAGGCACATTCCTCTACGGCTGATGATGAGTCAACTTGTCTGACAGCAGGCCTTTATTGGTTTAAAGAAAGAATATGCATTTATATAGCACCTTTCACGACACCAGAATATCCCAAAGGTCTTTATAGTTAATAAAGTCCTTTTGAAGTGTACTCACCGTTGTAATACAGAGAACTGAGAAGCCCATTTACCCAAGCAAGGTCCCATAAACAGTGACGCGATAATCACTAGATAATCTGTTTAGTTTTAGTAATATTGGTCAAGACACCTGGTGAACTTCCCTTACATTCCTCAAAGCAGTGGACAAGGGATTTTTTTTTATATGTCCATCTGCCCCAGTTTAACCTTTCATCTAAAAGAAGACACCTTCAACTCTACAACACTCGCTCAGTACTGCACAGGTGTCCCGGCCTAGATTACATGTTCAAGTGAGGTGAGAGTGACTGCCCTTGACATCAAGGCAGCATTTGACTGAATGTGGCAGGGCAGGGAGTCCTGATAGAACTGGAGTTAATGGGAATAAGTGGGTAAACCCTCTGCACAAAGGAAAATGGTTGAGGTTGTCAAAGGTCAATCATCTCAGTCCCAAGAGATCACTGCAGGAGTTCCTCAGGTTAGTGTCCTAGGCCCAACCATCATCAGCTCGATGTCAAACTGCAAATGGTGCCTTGATGTTAGGTACAGTCACTCTCACCTTACCGCTGGAATTTAGCTTTTGATCCATGTTTGGACTAAGCCTGCAATGAAGTCTGGACCTGAAAGGTCCTGGCAGAACAGGCTATTACTGAGCACGTGCTACTTGATAGAACTGTCGACAATACTTTCCCACAATTTTGCTGAGAGTAAACTGAAAGGCAGTAATTGGATAGATTGGAATTATCCTTCAGCTGTGGACAGGACATACCTGGGCAACTTTGTCGGGTAGATTCCACTGGGGTATCCTTACCTGAACAGCTTGACTAAGGGGTGCGGCTGGAACTGAAGTATTACAGTCAGGATGGTGTCGGAGTCGCAGCCTTTGCTGTAGCCAGAAATGCCCAACAGTTTCTTGAGTAAATCAGATTTGCTGAAGGCCAGTTTTTGTGATGGTGGGGACCTTAGAAGGAGGCTGAAATATTATATCCACTCGGCACTTCTGGCTGTTTCAAATCCCACCCCTTTGATAGCTCAGTTGATTTGATTTGATTTATTATTATACATGTATTGGTATACAGTGAGAAGTATTGTTTCTTGTGCGCTGTACAGACAAAGCATATCATTCATAGAGAAGGAAAGGAGAGAGTGCAGAACGTAGTGTTACAGTCATAGCTAGGGTGCAGAGAAAGGTCAACTTAATACAAGGTAGGTCCATCATTTTGCTGAGAGTAAACTGAAAGGCAGTAATTGGATAGATTGGAATTATCCTTCCTCTATGGACAGGACATACCTGGGCAACTTTGTTGGGTAGATTCCACTGGTGTATCTTTACCTGAACAGCTTGACTAAGGGGATGCGGCTGGAACTGAAGCACTACAGTCAGGATGGTGTCGACAAACCATTTTACTCTGTGCTAGGTATGACTCCAACCAGTGGAGGGTTCTCCCACTGATTCCCATTGACTCCAGTTTTATCAGCACTCCCTACTCTGCCACATTCAGTCAAATGCTTGATGTCAAGGGCAGTCACTCTCACCTCACATGAACATATAATCTAGGCCGGGACACCTGTGCAGTACTGAGGGCGTGTAGTAGAGTTGAAGGTGTCTTCTTTTAGTTGAAAGTTTAAACGGGGGCAGATGGGCATAAAAAAAATCCCTGCAGCCATCAAAAGTCTGATGGCAGCAGGGAAGAAGATGTTCTTCAGTCAGTTGGTACATGTCCTAAGACATTTGTATCATTTTTCCGATGGAAGAAGGAGGAAGAGAGTATGTCCGGTGTGCGTGGGGTCCTTAATTATGCTGGCTGCTTTTCCAAGGCAGCGGGAAGTGTAGACAGTGTCAATGGGTGGGAGGCTGGTTTGCGTGATGGACTGGGCTTCGTTCACGACCCTTTGTAATTTCTTGCTGCTCTTGGACAGAACAGGAGCCATACCAAGCTGTGATACAACGAGAAAGAATGCTTTCTATGGTGAATCTGTAAACGTTGGTGAGAGTCGTAGCTGACTTGCCAAATGTCCTTAGTCGTCTAGAAAGTAGAGGCGTTGGTGGGCTTTCTTAACTATAGTGTCAGCATGGGGGGACCAGGACAGGTTGTTGGTGATCTGGACACCTAAAAACTAGAAGCTCTCGACCCTTCTACTTCACCCCCGTTGATGTAGACAGGGGCATGTCCTCCATTATGCTTCCTGAAGTTGATGACCATCTCCTTCGTTTTGTTGACATTTTGGGAGAGATTATTGTTGCCGCACCAGTTCACCAGATTCTCTGTCTCTTTCCTGTACCCCGCCTCCTCATTGTTTGAGATCCGACCCACTATGGTGGTGTCATCCCCAAACTTGAAAATCGAGTTGGGGGGCAATTTTGCCAGTCATAGGTGTATAAGGAGTATAGTAAGAGGCTGAGGACACAGCCTTGTGGGGCACCGGTGTTGAGGATGATCGTGGAGGAGGTGTTGTTGCCTATCCTTACTGATTGCGGTCTGTGGGTTAGGAAGTTCAGGATCCAGTCACAGAGGGAGGAGCCGAGGCCCAGGCCACGGAGTTTGGAGATGAGTTTTGCAGGAATAATGGTGTTGAAGGCTGAGCTGTAGTTGCTAAATTTATAAGGCCAATGTATAAACTGCATGTACAAGGTCCGAGGTCAGTGCTGAGTTAGCTGAATCCAACTGGAGTGCTGTTAAGAACTTTGCAACTGGCCTCCTGAGGGAAGTGGGGGGGGGGGCGGGGGAAGAATAAAAATCTGCCATGGCTCTTGTTCATGATTGGTGTCCAATGACCAACCCTCAAACCGGGAATGTTTGTGTAAGCACTAAATGAGGATTTGGACCCAACTGTGAACTCATCAATCATTTCTAATTTCACACATGAAGGAAGTGTCATTGCCTGGATGTGGAAACTGTCAAATTCCACTACAGTAGAGGACAAAGATGATGGAAATGGCAAAAAAATGCATCCGTGTAATAAACATGACTATGCCAGTCTTAAGCTCTGTCGTTTGGTCGGCTAACCTTTGCAGTCAGTTTTCACCTGTATGAACCCCATTTGAAATCTATCATCTCTGTCCTCGCTAACCTTCATTGGCCCCTTTCCCTAAACACGAGCTACTCAAATACATATTTTCCTTGGCTGTGTTCAAACTCTACTACTGCAACCTCCTCCAGCTCTATCTGCCTAAGTTCCTAATGACCCAAGTTCCCTTCGGTCATTCAAGTCTACTCCATCGTACAAGTCCATCCCTCACTCAACCATCTGTACTTCAAACCTTCAGCTGTCCAGGTTTTGCACTCCAGAACTCTCCCTTCATTTTCTCAAAATTGCTACCTTTAACAGCCTACCCTTACTCTTCTCATAAATCTTAGATGGCGTGCCTTCTGCGTGCCTTACTGGGTGGCACTGTGGCACAGTGGGTTTGCACTGCTGCCTCACAGCGCCACTGTAGGGATTCTATGATTCTCTTTGTGAAAAGTCTTTAGAACATTTCTCGAGATCACATGTGTTGTCCAAGTGCAAGTTGTTATGATAATCTACAATTACGGCATTATCGTTGCTCTTATGTACTCCGACTTTGGACTGTCTATCTGATTTACTGAAGTATATCAAATGCATTTTGCACATAGAAGATACCTCTTGAGCATTCTTTTGAAAGGGATTAGCAACGGCTAGATTGCACCACTCAGTGAATCAAGAAGTGTTAATTGGTTATTTAAACAACAAAGTAGCAATTAGAAAGGTGACAATGACTCCTCTGATGGCATAGTGACTTTATGCATTGAGTACTGTAGCTAACTCAAAACAGAGCTGCTTTTGTACAGAGACTGCTTTCATCTAAATTCCTGAAGATGGACATCAGTAAACCAGGTTCCATAACCAGAGCCAGATTTATAGGCCCAATATCCGGGTGCTCTGCGTCTGTTTTGGGACAGGATTAGGGCCTGGCTAACTCAGACCAGTCTCATAGAAGCCAAATTAAAACAGTGCCAGTGAGAAAGGCTGACATTTTGCATCTTGTCTGTGCTGACCAGACTGACCATTGCCTTGCCTGGCAGGGGGGGATAATAACTAGCTTTGAGGTCCCTGAGTCCTGGAAAGGATTGCTCAGCTGGGGAAGTATGCGTCCTTGCAAATATCAAAGGAAAGACTGGACTCCACTGGGCTGTGATACTCACAATGGAACAGTGGCCCAACAACATTCATCAAAAACAAGGTCCTATCAGGAATTCAGAGGCCAAAGCATAGTGGCATTAGTACTACCCAGTGGTTAGCACTGCTGCCTCACAGCGCCAGGGACCTGGGTTCGATTCCCGGCTTGGGTCACTGTCTGTGTGAAGTTTGCACGTTCTCCCCGTGTCTGCGTGGGTTTCCTCCGGGTGCTCCGGTTTCCTCCCACAGTCCAAAGATGCGCGGGTTAGGTAGATTGGCCATGCTAAATTGCCCCTTAGTATCAGAGGGACTAGCTGTGGTAAATGCATGGGGTTACAGGGATAGGGCCTGGGTGGGATTGTGGTCAGTGCAGACTCGATGGGCCGAATGGCCTCCTTCTGCACTGTAGATTCTATGATTCCGCAGCTGAAGTCAGCTCATGGAATCATAGAATGGTTACAGCACAGGAGGAGGCCATTTGACATTGTGTCTGAACCGGCTCTCTCAGGAGCAATTCACCTAGTGCCCTGCCTTTTCCCCGTAGCCCAAAAAAATGTTTCCTCTTCAGACAATGATCACATCCGATTTGAGGGCAATGAGTGAATCAGCCTTCACCACACTCCAAGGGAGTGCATTCCACATGTGTAAAGTGTAAAAACATTTTTCCTCAGGTCACCGTTGCTTCAAAACTTCATGGCCTTTTTAAAAACAAAATGAAACATGGTGAATGGATACACGCTAAAATATTGCAGGGTTTGGGTGCTAGATTTATCAGGGTTATTTCACTCCTAATAATTCATCTGGGATTCTCATTTTAAAACCAAGGTGTAGTGGGTCCCATCATCATCGATAACAGCACTTCCTCCAATCACCCACCAGTCCGAAAGACGTGCTGGTTAGGTGCATTGGCCATGCTAAATTCTCCCTCAGTGTACCCGAACAGGCGCCGGAGCGTGGCGACTAGGGGATTTTCACAGGAACTTCATTGCAGTGTTAATGTAAGCCTACTTGTGACACTAATAAATAAACTTTATAAACTTTATTTGACTTATTAAATGGTAATTTATGTTACCATTCGGGTTCTTGATCCATCCGCCAATAGGAACAATTTTCTCCCCATCTACTCTGTCCCGAACCTTCATGATTTTGTATACATTGATCAATCTCCTCCCAAACTTCTCTTCCCCATGGAACACAACGCCACCTTCTCCAATTTATCGACATAACTCAGGTTTCTCAGCCCTGGAACCATTATCATGAATCTTCCTTGCAGCTCTTGTCATTCTTTCACAACCTTCCTAAAGAGCGATGGCCAGAACTGGGCATTTTACTCTAGCTGAAGCCAAGCTAGTGTTTTATAATAACTATCATAATTTCCTTGCTTATGTCCCTATTTGTAAAGCCCAGGGTCCCTTATGCTTTATCAACTGCTCTCTCAACCTGCCCTGCCAGCTTCAATGATTTATACACAAAAATCCCCAGGTCCCTTGATTCCTGCACCCCCTTTAGAATTGCACCCCTTATTTTGTATGGCCTCTCCCCATTCCTTCTACCAGAATTAATCTTTGCACCATCAAATATCATCTGCCACTTGTCCATCCATTCTACCATCCTGTCAACACTATTCTCCTCACTGTTCACAACATTAAATCAGCAAGGGCAAGGGAGCCAAACTCGGGACAGAGTAGATGGGGAGAAAACTGTTCCTGTCTGCAATATTTTGCTTTTATCACAGTACTCCAGGCGTGGTCTCACCAAAACCCCTGTGCAATTACAGCAAGACTTACTTATTTTCTCCTTGCAATAAAGGCCAACATACCATTTACCTTCCTACTTGATTTTAAGAAAGAACTGACTTCTGTCTGCCAATTGAAAAGAAAGTTTACAAAGTTGCCAGGCGATGTAGTTTATGTACTCTGAAAAGTACAAACAAACCTCTTGCAGGTGGCTTTAAACCCTTCCCTGAACTCAGTTCAGCTGACTTCACTCACATTAGATCACAGGTTAATGCCCTTTGACCTATTTAACCTCACTGTTCCAGAATATTAGCCCTACAGCATTCAAATTTTCCATCCTCAGCCTAGTCTGGACTTGACTACTTTCATGCCTTTCTGGCTGGTATCCTGTCTTCCACTTTCCATAACCTTGGGTTCAACCAAAACTCTGCTGCCGGTATTTTAATGCTTGCCTTGCTGCTTGCATTACCAAATCTGGAACACTGGTTCAGATGCACTTTCCCCATTACATTAATTACCTACATACTCCTGGAAGATCATAAAATAGAACAGAATCCCTACAGTGCAGAAGAAGCCATTCGGCCCATCAAGTCTGCACTAACTGTCAGACAGGGTATGTTACCTAGGCCCTCTTCCCCCGCCCCATCCTTGTAATCCCACACATTTCCTATGGCTAATCCATCTAACCGGCACACCTTGGGACACTAAGGGACAATTTAGCATGACACATCTTTGGACTGTGGGAGGAAACTGGAACACCCGGCGGAAACCCACAAAGACACGGGGAGAACGTGCAGACTCCGCACAGTCACCTAAGGTTGGAATTGAACCCAAGTCCCTGGCACCGAGAGGCAGCAGTGCTAACCACTGTGCCACCATGCCGCCCCTCTCTGCACATTCGGATTATTGCACAATTACCGAGAATGCAAAGAATTAGAGCAGGAATTAGAGCATGCGGCTCCATGAGCAAATTCCACCATGAAATGGGATCATCCTCAATCCCACTTTCCTGCAAAATCCCCATATAAAATGGGGGCAGAGAATCCCCCAACCACCCCCAGTGTTTCAAGTCTGATATAATTTCTCCAGGGCAAGAGCTTTTCCAGCACTTTGTTTATATTCCGGATCTCCAGCGTCTGCAATATTTTGCTTTTATCACAGTACTCCAGGCGTGGTCTCACCAAAACCCTGTGAATTACAGCAAGACTTACTTATTCTGTCCTTGCAATAAAGGCCAACAGACCATTTACTTTCCTACTTGTTTGCTGTACTTGCACACCAACTTCCTGTGTTCCCTGTACCAGTACGCCCAATTCTCTGTCAAATTTCACGCCACTTAAAAAAATATATTTTGCTTTTCTCCTTTTAATACCAAAGTGAAGAACCTCACCCTTTCCAGATTATACTCCATCTGCCAACTTGTTGTCCACTCACTTAAAGAGGCTGCAAAGAGATAAAGACAGGTTGTGTCCTCCGAACAGCTTGCATTTCCACCAAACTTTGTACTGTCAGCAAACTTAGCTACATTCCTCTCAGTCTCTTTATCTTGGTCATTAATATAAATTATAAATAGCTGAGGCCTCAGTACTGATCCTTGTGGCAGTCCACTAGTTACAGCCTGCCAACTTGAAAATACCTTGTTTATCTCTATTCTCTGCTTCCTGTCCGTTAACCTACCCTCCCTCCATGTTAACATATGATTATCAACTTTGAAACTTTTGTGTAGCATCTTACTGAATGCCCTTTGAAAATCCAAGTATATTATATCTTCAGGGTCCCCTTACCCTTTTACTATTGATCGATTGCTTAGCAGAAACCTTGTTATATATCCTACTATATCAAGTGTTTTCTCTTGTTGCTACCTGCCGATACAAGTCTTCACATCTGTAAACTACAAATAAAATTGAACCCTACCCTTGCCCTTTAAGCTGCATCCTACAATGGGTGAGAGTAATCAACTGAGATAAATGTCACAGATTACCTCAGAAACTTTTGGTGTCAAGTTTGTGGTCAGTGGTAGTAACGAGTTATATGCAGTTTAACCTTCGAAAAGTAAGCTCAATAAAGCAAGCCTGAAAAGAAGTGGCAACTAATATCTAATTAAAATATTAAATTACTGCGGATGCTGGAATCTGAAACCAAAAGAGAAAATGCTGGAAAATCTCAGCAGGTCTGGCAGCATCTGTAAGGAGAGAAAAGAGCTGACGTCTCCAGTCCGGATGACCCTTTGTCAAAACTTTGGCAAAAGCTAATATCTAATTAACTAATTTCTAATATCACTGAACATCCATTCGTAGAACCCCACAGTGCAGAAGGAGGCCACCCGGCCCATCGAGTCTGCACCAACCACAATCCCACCCAGGCCCCATTCCCAGAACTCCACACATTTACCCCGCTAATCCCTCTAACCTATGCGTGCCGGGACACAAAGGGGCAATTTAGCGTGGCCAATCAACCTCACCCGCACATCTTTGGACAGTGGGAAGAAACCGGAGCACCCAAAGGAAACCCACGCAGACATGGGGAGAATGTGCAAACTCCACACAGACAGTGACCCAAGACAGGAATCAAATCCAGGTCCCTGGAGCTGTGAGGCAGCAGTGCCAACCACTGTGACACCGTGCCACCCCATTGTGAAATGTTAAAATGTAACATTGCCTGAAAGAGTGGTGGAAACTGATTCAATGGGGAGATGGATATATACTTTAAAAATAAGAAGTTGTAGGACTATGGGAAAAGGATGGAAGAGCAAGACTGATTCTGCACCTCTTTCAAAGAGCCAGCGCAGGCAGAGTAGGCTGAATGCCCTCCTGTGCTGTATGATTCTATGGTCAGTCATGCTTTAACTTCTTACACCAACTATAGCCTAGGAAGATGTAATCCACACAGTTATCAACAGTTATTTGTGTGTGTGTATGCGTGCGTGTGTGCGACAATAACAGAAGAGGGCCAGGAAGAGACCAAAACCCAGTTTTCGTAGCAGAGAGGAAGGTGGTGTGGTCCGCAGGTTGAGGGAAGGCTCTGCAGAGGGTCGGGCGGATAACAGAAAGGGCAGACACTGGTGGCAGAGTGGGAAACCAGAGGTTGTGTCCAGGGTTGGGGGCATAGGTCACAGAGGTTGGGAAGACAAGTATGTGAAGAGATTTGAAAGTGAGGGACAGTATCTCATGGGCAGGGGAAGTGGGATGCAGGGTTTGGTGTGGGCAATGACATGAATCATTTCACTTTAGATGACTTGTATTTGGTGAATGGCATTGACACTCTACACTTCCCGCTGCCTCGGCAAAGCAGCCGGCATAATTAAGGACCCCATGCACCCCGGACATTCTCTCTTCCACCTTCTTCCATCGGAAAAAGATACAAAAACCTGAGGTCATGTACCAACCGACTCAAGAACAGCTTCTTCCCTGCTGCCATCAGACTTTTGAATGGACTAACCTTGCATTAAGTTGATCTTTCTCTACACCCGAGCTATGACTGTAACACTATATTCTGCACTCTCTCCTTTCCTTCTCTATGAATGGTATGCTTTATCTGTATAGCACACCAGAAATAATACTTTTCGCTGTATACTAATACTTGTGACAATAATAAATCAAATCAAATCAAAAGGAGAGGACTGAGGATGTTCAGCAGTAAAATGATAAAGTGTGTACTATATTAGAGCTTCAGCAGTGGATGGGGAGAGAAAGGGGCAGAAATAAGTGATAACACAGCAGTGAAGGAACATTTCCTTGATCACAGCCCAGATGTAGAGGAAGAAGCTGAGCTCAGTGCTAAAAGAACATAAGAAATATGAACGGATTCAATAAGATCATGGCTGAACTTATGCATCAGCTCTACTTTCCAATTCCATCTCAATTTGAGAATATGCCAAAGGGCAACACCCCTGGGCTAAGCCCGAGGTGGCCCTTGAAAAGAAGGATGGGGCTGAGGACTGAGGTGTTGTAGGAGCTGAACATGTTAGCGCCTGTTAAATCTTTGACGCATGCAGGCCTTGATGGAGAGGAAGATGGAACCCTGCAATGTACGAGAGGGGCTGTATGGACCTGAGAGGAGGAACTATTTCAAAGCAATGCAATGTTAGACCTGCAACCAATAGCAATGGAACCTGAATAAAGATGCCATGGCGTGGAGGGTGTAGAAGAGGTGCTTGAGGAGGATGGTGGAGGCAGTGAGTACATTCGAGGGGGGAAAAGGATGCCTAAATGTGATCAGTGTGTTCACTGTACCAGGTTAGGGGGATTAACGGTGTAAATGCCTGGGTAATGGGGTTAGGGTGGGGTTTTGGCCTGGGTAAGATAGTTTGTCGGAGGGTTGGTGTGGACTCAATGGGCCGAATGGCTTCCTTCTGCACTGTAGGGATTCAATGATACCGTCTGCATGGCTCAGTGCTTTTCTCAATGTTCTAACCAATCAGGTTGAGGATGCTGGGACTGCTTGCCCTGAACTTAACGTTGGCCCAGTTGGTTTGTAAACTGGTTTTACAGGCCATGTTTTTCACATGGGACAAGGAATCAAAGGGAATTGTACCATTCCCTGATCAGTGGAGGAAAGGAAGTGAAATTTTGTTTGGATGGATTCGTGGATCTTCCATGGAAATGGAAACTTTTCGATGGCAATCTCAACTAGCTTTCTCTCTGTCAGCTCAAAGCCAAAAGACTCAAAATAGTAACTCAAGGGCGGAATTCTCCAGCCGCGCTGGTCTAAAAGCTGGAAATTCCCGCCCGACTATCAATGGTGTTTCACATTCTCCGCAACCAGCCCGCTAAACTTGCGGGGGGGGGGGGCAGAATGGGAGAATTCTGGCCCAAATGTCCAGTAGGAATTTCAGTGCCAAAGTTTTTTTTAAAAAATCTCATTTCTGTCACATTCATTCATGTGAATAATGTGGAACTGGCAAAATTCTGTCTAACACATTTCAAATTTGATGATAAGTGAGTACAGACAGGGACAAAAACTGATTGTATCTGTGTCTGTAACTATTCAGACTTTATATAAAGACTCTTTGCACAGGGAGCAGATGCAACCAGATGAAATGCCAGCAACAACACATGGGCGGATGCTCTTCAATAAATGCTAATCTGACCTCATTTTTTTTCTCCCTTTCCCACAATCAGTGGGCAGTCACAGCAATCAGCTACACACACTGATTACAATCAACCATCCTTGCCACATACTTCATTGACTTTAAATTGGCTTCTGCAAGGAGGTAAATTTTGGACAAATTATTTTAACTTGTCGCATTGGTAATCTTCTCCACCCCCATTTGCTGCTGTGAAAGAACTGGGTGGAATTCACTGGTAGCAAATTTATGGTCCAACTTTAGCGAAGGAACTGTCCCAATGGTCTGAAGGGCAAATACACCATGTGTCGTTCTGCCTGTAAGGACTAGGAAGACTAGGTGCTGGTCCAATCCTGAGTTGCTCTCACCCAGAATTAAGTAGTGCCAATTTTAAAGTTTATTTATTAGTGTATTATTTATTCGCTTACACTGCAATAAAGTTACTGTGAAAATCCCCTAGTCGCCACACCCTGTTCGGGTACACTGAGGGAGAATTTAGAATGGCCAGTGCACCCAACCAGCACGTCTTTCGGTCGCACTGTGGGAGGAAACCGGAGCACCCGGAAGAAGCTCATGCAGACACGGGGAGAACGTGCAAACTCCACACAGACAGTGACCCAAGCCGGGAATCGAACCTGGGTTCCTGGCACTGCGAGGCAGCAGTGCTAACTGCTGTGCCATTTTACACTGGCCTATACTATCCATGGCTTCTTCTGGTCCAATCTGGTGAATCATATTCAAAAGTGTGTGCGTCAGGTAATTTAGAAGGCTGAGGGGGGATCTTATAGAGACCTATAAGATAATGAAGGGGCTGGATAGGGTAGAGGTGGAGAGATTCTTTCCACTTAGAAAGGAAACTAGAACTAGAGGGCACAGCCTCAAAATAAAGGGGGGTCAGTTTAGGACAGAGTTGAGGAGGAACTTCTTCTCTCAGAGGGTGGTGAATCTCTGGAATTCTCTGCCCACTGAAGTGGTGGAGGCTACCTCGTTGAATATGTTTAAATCACAGATAGATGGATTCCTGATCGGTAAGAGAATTAGGGGTTATGGGGATCAGGCGGGTAAGTGGAACTGATCCACTTCAGATCAGCCATGATCTTATTGAATGGCGGGGCAGGCTCGAGGGGGTAGATGGCCTACTCCTGCTCCTATTTCTTATGTTCTTATGTAAGGACAGAATCAAGCTAGGCCCCTTTATAGCAGTGGTTTGATGGGTCCTGAAATGGCTGATTAGTCCAATGTGTGAGCTGCAGACTCTGTCCCATGCAGAGCAGGTGGTCAGGTAGATGAATTGTCTGGAATTTTGTGCGTTCCTCTGATGCCTCCTGTTCTCGAATTCTCTCGATGTGTTCAATGCCTTTCCGATTCAACCTTCTCCATTTTGGTCAGTCACAAGCCAGGAACTAACTACCATGAGTCGGCAGGGGTGTTTTGATCTTTGCAGGGCTTCTTGGAGACCATCCCTGAAGCATTCGCACTGTCCTGGGCGTCTGCTACCACAATTGAGTTTTGGGTACAGCAGTTGCTTCTGGAGTCAGTTGTCAGGCTTATGAACGACATGTCCTACCTATTCGAACTGGTTTTGAGTGTTTAGTACCTCAATGCTGGGCATGTTGGATGGGAGAGGACACTGCAGTTAGGCTGACTTTCTTGCCATTGGATTTGGAGGATCTTGCGAAGGCATCACTAGTGGTACTTTTCCAGCTTTTTGAAGTGCCTGTTGTTGGTTGTCGAAGTCTCCAAAGCATTTGGAACTCGGGGTTCACTGCTGCCGGTAAACCGTGACCTCAGTTTCCGGCTTGAGATTCTGGTCCTCAAGTATTCCTTTCCTCTGTCAGCCAAAGGTTGAGTTAGCACAGTGGAGGTGATGATAAATTTAGTTGCCTATGTCTGGCTTCCAAGATGGCGTCGGATCGAGGCGACTTCTTGCAAGCTGTGCCCAGCATACCTTCTAATTCTATCTTTTACTCTCGTTCTATGCTTCTAAAACTTCATTCTAACTCTTTTAAACTCTATAACAATGCTTTAATGCAATTTCTTTTACAGATTTGGTGATCCTTTGGACCCTGGAGACACCTGACCTGACTGCTTCCACCTTCTTTGGGAAAAAGATACAAAAGTCTGAGGTCATGTACCAACCCGACTCAAGAACAGCTTCTTCCCTGCTGCTGTCAGACTTTTGAATGGACCTACCTTGCATTAAGTTGATCTTTCTTTACACCCTAGCTACGACTGTAACACTAGAATCACAGAAACCCTACAGTGCAGAAAGAGGCCATTTGGCCTATCGAGTCTGCACCGACCACAATCCCACCCAAGCCTTACCCCCATATCCCTACATATTTACCCGCTAATCCCTCTAACCTACGCATCTCAGGACACTAAGGGGCAATTCTTAGCATGGCCAATCAACCTAACCTACACATCTTTGGACTGTGGGAGGAAACCGGAGCACCCGGAGGAAACCCACGCAGACACGAGGAGAATGTGCAAACTCCACACCGACAGTGACCCAAGCCGGGAATCGAACCCAGGACCCTGGAGCTGTGAAGCAGCAGTGCTAACCACTGTGCTACCGTGCCGCCCAACTACAGAACTACATTCTGCATTCTCTCGTTTCCTTCTCTATGAATGGTATGCTTTGTCTGTATAGCACGCAAGAAACAATACTTTTCACTGTATGTTAATACATGTGACAATAATAAATCAAATCAAATCTTCATCAAGAGGAGATGAAGGCGTACATAATCCATATTGTCAACTTTCAGCAGGGGACGACTATCTCGATCTGTAAGCCACACCTTATTCAGTGAAATGGAAATCTAATCAGTTGTGATAAAACGTGTTAAGATTCATTCCCCGGTTACTTTCTACTTCCCTCTCTTTAAGCAACAGTCTGAAATTAAGTCACAACATTGGTATGACATTTTATCATGATATTAGCTTCCATCCTGATCTCTGGAATTTTACCACGGAATCTGAGTGGGCGAGGGGCGGACAACGGAAATGTCCGTTGACCTCGGGCGGAAATTTCAGGTCTTGCTCGAGCGAGGCCACAAATTCCTGCCCGATATCTTTTGGGGAAATGCTGGAGTGGTGATAATGTCACTCGATTAGTAACCCAGCGGCCCAGACTAATGCTCTGGGGAAATGGGTTCAACCCCACCATGGCAGCTGGTCGAATTTGAATTCAATTAATAAAACGACATGGTGGCACAGTGGTTAGCACAGCTACCTCACAGTGCCAGGGACCCTTAATATCAGAGGGATTAGCAGGGTAAATACATGGGGTCATGGGGATAGGGCCTGGGAGGGATTGCTCAATGGGCCGAATGGCCCCTTTCTGCACTGTAGGGATTCTATGATTCTAAAACAAAAGTTGGAAAACAGACCTAGGCATCAGTAATGGTGAACAAGAAACGATCATCAATTGTCGTAAAAACCCAGCTGGTTCACTAATGTCCTTTAGGGAAGGAAATCTGTCGTCCTTACCTGGTCTGGCCTACATGTGACTCCAGACCCACAGCAATGTGGTTGACTCTTAACTTACCTCTGGAATGGCCTAACACGTTACTCAGGGCGGCATGGTGGCACAGTGGTTAGCACTGCTGCCTCACATCGCCAGGGACCCGGATTCAATTCCAGCCTCGGTCACTGTCTGTGTGGAGTTTGCACGTTCTCCCCGTGTCTGCGTGGGTTTCCTCCGGGTGCTCCGGTTTCCTCCCACAGTCCAAAGATGTGCAGGATAGGTGGATTGGCTGTGCTAAATTGCCCTTTAGTGTCCAGAGGGACTAGCTAGGGTGAATGCAAGGGGTTATGGGGATAGGGCCTGGGTAGGATTGTGGTCGGTGCAGACTCGATGGGCCGAATGGCCTCCTTCTGCACTGTTGGATTCTATGGATTCAGTTCAAGGGCAATTAGGGATGGGCAACAAATGCTGGCCTTGCCGGCAACAAAGACATCCCATGAATAAATAACAATTAAAAGGTTCCCAAGATTTGAAAATTAGTCTTGCCATTGATCTGAGGGAGAGGTGTTGGTGCTGTGGGAGCTGGCTGGAAGAGGGACTTAGGCCGGAATTCTCCAGTCCTGCTGTAGTGAACGGAGATTTAGCTTAGTGCCAGATTCTCCGTTCTCACTGGCAGTGGCGGCGGGGCGGACAAGGTCAGAGAATCCTGGCCTTAGGTTCCGCATATTTAGTGAAAGACCTGTTATCTCACAGGCTTTGAAGAAGGAGTTAACCGTGACCTACAGCTTAGTTTCTGAGTGAACACACACACACCCACACAAGGGGTATCATCACACTGGAGCTCAGTGACTGAAGTTGGAAAGGTGACATAGGTTGATCAGTTTCCGGTCTCTGTAAATTAATGTTACAAAGGACCAACAGAGCACGATATACAAAAAATACCACGATGTACAGTTTACCCAAGAAGATAAATTTAGACGTTGAAAGGTTTTATCAGTTCTGCAGGTAACTAAATAATGGGGGGAATTCACTGGTCCCCTTCGCCAATGTTGGGAATCCTGACTGCCCACTGAATCAGGCATCGGAGTTTAAAATGGCAGGCCCGTCGGGCGTGAGGGCTATCAGGATTCACCCGGCCGGGATCAGGATCCCTCTCAGAACCCGGTTAATATGCAAACCCGCTTACTGTAATACAATTAGCGGGCTTGACGGCCTGGCTGGAGACAATACACATCTCTTTAACCTGTGCTTAACCCTCTCTCCACTCACATTGTCTGTACCTTTGAGACTTGATTTCCTATAAAGACTCGCATTCCAACCATTATTTTGTAAATTGAGTTTGTGTCTTTATATGCCCTGTTTGTGAACTGAAATCCCACTCACCTGATGAAGAAGCAGCGCTTCGAAAGCTAGTGGCTTTTGCTACCAAATAAACCTGTTGGACTTTAACCTGGTGTTGTGAGACTTCTTACTGTGTTTAGCCCAGTCCAACGCCGGCATCTCTACGTCATGGGTACCTTACGCCCAGAGGAGGGTCAGGGAGGTAAGTCCAGTGGCCATTTGCCCCTCTTCCACTGGCATGCTGCAAATGAAGGGTCCCCAAGAGAGCTGGGGGTTGAGTGGGCTCAGGCTGCGGGCAAAGGGTTGACCTCGCCATTCTCCCTCAGGATGGCTGGACTAAGTGCTTTCACTTCTTCTTTTGCAAACTTATTCTCTTTGAAAAACCACAGCTATTAATCAGGTTTTGCATCTTTGTAAACATTGCAGTTAAGAACAACGGGGTTAATTGAGATGCATTCAAGCATGAAGGGGAAGATAAATAACCACAGCTGACTGGAGGCTGAATAAAAATCCATAAAGCTACCAATGAAAACCTCTTTCAAAGCACTGCACTATGAAATTGACATAAATCAAAGGTTTTCAATGGAATAGAGAGGGTTTCAAAGATTTCAGCTTGCTAGGAAGGCTCGGAGACTTCAAATAAAAGCTGTGCAAATACATTTTGGCTGAGTGAATAGCTGTGGAGAAGGGAATTCCACCCTCCCCACCCTCACAAGTGAAATTGACATCTCTCTGTCAGAGGACTTCAAATGGGTTTGCTCACACCTGTAGCTTCTGACAGAGAGAAAGGAAAATCTCTGCTGCAGAGTGGAGTGATGCAGTGATTTAAAAGACTGCTGGGCGACCAGGGGACATGGAGTTTAAAGTGGCCACATCGAAATGTTCACAGCTGACAGGCAGGAATGGAGATGTTGATCACAGGGTTGCCTGAACTCACCATGTCAAGGGTCATCTTCAGGTCTGCCAACTGGAAAGGGTAGTCCAGCCACGAGAGCCCCATTCTGGGGGAGAGTGACGAGGTCAATCACTTGCCCCCAGCCCAAGCCCACCTGACCCCGCAGGCTCTTGGGAGTCCCTTCCTTTCCTGCCTGACAGTGATAGAGAAGCAAATAGCCACTGAACTTACCTTCTTGAGCCCCCCACTCAGGGCTCAAGACACCAGGCCAGGGTGTTGGGGGCAATGCATCATTGGCACTGCCAAAGTACATGGCCTGAAGGTGGTCCTGAGTGGGGGGTCTGGGGGGGGGTGGGTTGGGGAGGAGAGGAAGGCTGAGTGGTGGTCTGAGAGGGGAATGGGGCTGGGGACCAGGGTGGTTTGATGGGGCAGATCAGATTGGGTCACCCTCGGGCCTTTGTGTGGTGTGGGGGTGGGGTGGAGGGGAGGAAGCCTCTCTTTACTGAAGGGTTGCTGCTGCTCACCTGGTCAGCGGAGGGGAAGGGGGGGAATGGGCAACCAGTTTGGTTTTTCCCGGCAGGGGGCGAGGGGACCTGTTTCCCAAGTGGATTTCTCGAGATGCATTAATTTGCATTCACCAAGTGGGTGAATCCAGCCTGACAGATGCTGCCAGCACAGTGCGAAACACTCTGGCTGCCACTGGAATTTTAACGGGCAGGTTGGGGACAGTGTGAAACCCCATTGAGTCGGGTAGGAATTTCCAGCTTTTAGACCAGCGTGGCCAGAAAATTCCATTCTTGGTCCCAATTCGGGAGACTCGATCACATCCAGCACCTCAAAGTCAGCGCCAAGATCTTGTAAAAACATTTAGTAAGGTAGGGCGGGAAGGTTGGCCCAGTTGACTTCTGAGCAAATATAGGTGACAGAAGCTCAATTTCCAGTTGCAGCCCCTCCTCCCATCCCCTCCCTGCCAAAAGTGGTCTAATCAGCCAATTTCACAATCAGCAACTTCTGAGATGTTAGTAACCCCTTGGTTATGGTAATTAGAAGCCTAACACCTGCTTTAGAACCCCCACCACCACCCCCCGCACCCCACAAAAGCTAAATTTGGCAAAAATTAGGCAAAGATTCTTGTCAGTTTTTGCAGGTCCGCACACTCCACCCAGTGGATCCTTTAAAAGATTATTTTTTTATTAATTCGTAGGACATGGGCGTTGCTGGCTGGCCAGCATTTATTGTCCATCCCTAATTGCCCTTTGAGGGCAGTTGAGAGTCAACCACATTGCTGTGGCTCTAGAGTCACATGTAGGCCAGACCGGGTAAGGACGGCAGATTTCCTTCCCTAAAGGGTATTAATGAACCAGATGGGTTTTTCCGACAATCGGCAATGGTTTCACAACCATCAGTAGATTCTTAATTCCACTTATTTTTCTATCAAATTCAAATTCCACCGTCTGCCTTGACAGGATTCAAACCCAGGTCCTCAGAACATTAGCTGAGTTCCTGGATTAAAAGTCTAGCAATAATACCACTCGGCCATCACCTCCCCACTATCATTGAAAGACAGCTAGGTTTTCATTTTGTTTTCTTTTACTCAATTACTTTGGAGCTAGGTGGAGGAGTGGGAATGCTCTGCTCCTGGATCCATAGGAATAACTCCGACGTTCTGGCAGCCCATTGACCCCGCTCTCCCATTCACCTCTGATCTCCCACCATCCACCCTGTCAGCTGCCCCAATGCTGGGATATTTCCCAGAACTTTATCAGACAGCTGGTTGACGCCCGCAACTCCCCATATCATGTAGATGACACCCAGGGCCCAATTTCCGGTGATTTTCAGGCCTTTATCTTCAGAAACATGATCCAGGCAAGCTTCCAACTTTCAGTCGGAGACCAATATCCTGGCCAATAAGTGACACTTAACTCAGTGAAATGAAAATTTATTTTAAATTTTTTGCTCCAATCTTAAAAGTTACAAAGCCAATGCTCAGAGTGGATCAGGCAAACCCAAATCCATTCCTTGCTTGCTCCAAAAACCAAATTCAAGTTCCAATTGAATCCAATTCAAGGTCACCACAAGAGAGACAAGCAAGATCCAAGCTGACAAGATAAGACCCATCTTGGGCTTGATCCGACGCTTGATCTTAGACAAAAGGCCGAGAAGTGATATTAGGTGTGCTAAAGGCATGTTAAGATTCACTCCCTAGTTACTGCCTCCATCACTCTCCTGCGTAAAGCTCTAATCACGACATTAGTATGATATTTTATCCTGAGATAGGGACATTCATATTGGTGCCATCTCAAAGACTGGCTTTGTCCACCCCATCTCTGCTGCTGAAACCCTCATTCATGCCTTTGTTACCTCTAGACTCGACTATTCCAATGCATTCCTGGCTGGTCTCCCACTTTCTACCCTCCATAAACTCAAGGTCATTCAAATCTTTGCTGCCCGTGTCTTAATTTGCAGCAAGTCCCATTCCCTTATCACTCCCTGTGCTTGATGACCTTCACTGTTTCCCTGTCAGGCAACATCTTCATTTTAAAATTCTCATCCTTGTTTTCAAATCCCTCCATGACATTCTTGGTCCCACCCCATCTCTGTATTCTTCTACAACCTCCAATCCTCCGAGACATTTGTACTCCTCTAATTCTGGCCTCTTGTGCATTGCTGGTGGCTGTGCCTTCAGTTGCTATAAGTCCCAGCTCTGGAATTCCCTCCCCATGCCTCTTAACCTCATTTTAGTATGTTCTTAAAATATATCTTTTTGACCAAGCTCTTGGTCATCTGACCTAATATGTACCAATGTGGCTTGTTTTATATTGCTCTTGTGATTTGCCTTGGGACATTTCATAATATTAAAGCTGCAATAGAAATATCATTTGTTATTGTTGTTAATCACTTTCCTTTAACATGTTTTACTCCTCAAGGCCGTCCTGCCTTGAATTACAACCAATTTTAAGTGCATTTTCCCCCCTAATAAAACCATAGAACCTCTATAGTGCAGAAGGAGGCCATTCAGCCCATCAAATCTGCACCAACTCTCCAAAAGAGCATCTTACTCAGGCATTTTAACCTCAAAAGGATGTGACTAAGAGACGACCTTATGGAGGCGCATTTGGTAATTAATGGCATATCAAAATTAAATTCAGAAGATTATTTTAAATTAAATTGTGACAGTAGGAGAAACATAATGTGGGAAATTTTCCCATCCTGCCGACCACAGGAATTGTAGTGGGCGGGGGGGTGGGGGGGGGTGGGGCAGAACATGCAAAGGTTCGTTGATCTTGGGTGGGATTTTCCGGTTTTAGGGCAAGCGCGATCGGAAAATTCTGCCCCTTATGTCAGGAAGCTCTTTACCAAATGGAGTAATCGAAACAATAAGGGCGGCACAGTGGTTAGCACTGCTGCCTCGCACGCCAGGGACCCGGGTTCAACTCTGGCCTCGGGTCACTGTCTGTGTGGAGACTGCATGTTCTCCCCGTGTCTGCATGGGTTTCCTCTGGGTGCTCCGGTTTCCTCCCACAGTCCGAAAGACGTACTGGTTAGGTTATTTGGCCATGCTAAATTGCCCCTTAGTGTCAGGGGGATTAGCAGGGTAAATACGTGGGGTTACAGGAATAGGGCCTGGGTGGGATTGTGGTCAGTGAAGACTCGATGGGCTGAATGGCCTCCTTCTGCACTGAAGGGATTCTATGATTCGACTTCTGAGTAGGAAATGGAGGGAAAAGGTCTGAAAGAAACAGGTGAATGTTAGGAATGGCAGGACTGTAGGGCCACTCCTGATCAAAGGATTTAAATGGCCTTCTTCAATCATACTGTTCTCGGGAAGAGCGAAGTTGCACCAATTAGTAAGATCTCAGCTTTGAACCATGACCAATACCGAGTTAGTTGAATTAGGATTGGGTTGCTTTGATGTCCTTGGGTTAGGGAGAGGGAGTGGGCCTGACTTCCTGCTCTCGATTATTATTGAGTCTGCGTGTCGGCGGAGGACCAGTTCCGCCCCGTGAGTGTTGGATGATTGGCCAGCTCATTGTCGACCTTTGCACCTGAGCAACAGTCACTTGGCTGAGATGCTGCGATCCCAAATTCGGGACAGCAGGATGGGGAGGGAGGGAGAGAGAGAGAGGGGCAAAGAAATGTGAATAAGAATGTATATGAAACGTTTTCACTGCTAAGTAGGCAGTGCAGTTAGCTCAGCCAACAAAGTCTGGCATAAAGCAAGTGCAGCTTGAACTTCTCCTGTTTTAAAAGCTGATAAGGCAGGTTTGCTCAGTAATTAGGCATCTTCTCAGTCAGTTTGGCAAACTAGCCCAGATAAGTTTGTTAAAAGACTGCTGTTGATAGATAGGGTTGAGTTGAGATAATTGAATTCTATTTAAAACTGAAATAAATTCCAGCTAACACTCAACACCCACTTTCCTGTCAGCCTTGCAAACAGGTTCCAGCACTTAACCAAATGGCAGCAAATACATTTGAGATACTGCAGCCCACCTACTCAGTGACGATATTTGTGTCCCTCCTTTCTCGGTTATTAACAGCTGAAAAGATGATAAATGGGCCTTAGTGATAAGAACATTGTGGCTCTGATGCTGAATGTACTAATTGTTTTCCTCTGGAGGGGGGAGTTTTCAATTGATAATCTCACCTTCTTCAGCAAAGCCTGGTCTTCTGGGACTGGGCACTGTTCCACTGCTTTCCAGAACTGTTCTAAGGTCACTGCAAATAAGCAAAAGAGATGAAAGAGTTTCATATCGCGAGGATTTTTTTTTCTCTCTTTCTGTGCTGAGATTTGTTGTGTTCGCAATCTACACTTCACTATTATCAGAAAAAAGTCACGCACAGTTTCCTTCTCACGCAACTCTAAGCCATCATAAAACCCATCTTTCCCAATCAAGCTTTCATTCCAAGCTCTTGCAGCGTGGCTCTTTTATTCCTTTTATCTATCTATTTTTTTTCCTCACCCTTCTGTGTGAAATGCACCGGAATGCTTTCTCCCACAGGATTGCCGAAGAGAGGACAAATAGAACCTCAGCTGAACGTCACGTCTGAAAGATGGCACCTCCAACAATGCAACACTCCCTCAGTTATACATTGAAGAGGTCGTCATCCGCCCTCTCAGACGGATACAAATGATGTCCATGACACCATTCGAAAAGGAGTTCTTCTGGCATCCTGACCAACATTTATCTCTCCAATAACATCACTACCACTATTGCCTGCTCTTTTCTCTCATCTCTCTTTGTGGGACCTTGCACGAATTGCTATTGTGTTTTTATGCTTGTCGTGCTGTGCACAACTTTGGCTCTTGTGTTTCCTCACATCATAACAATGACCACAACTTCAAAATACTTCATTGGCTGTGGAGCACTTTGACGTGTCCTGAGGTTACGAAAAAAAAAAGCTATATAACTGTAGGTTCTTTCTTTATGGTTCTGCAATATTTAGGATGCAAATTTTAAAACACTGGTGAAATTTCTCCAGTCACTCATGCCGAGGGACAAATCAAGGTTCAGCACAAAACCAGATTTTTCCTTTTCCGCCCCTGCTAAATTTTCTGCTAAAATTAAGGACCAGAGGATCTTTGCCACTATATTTGAGGAATGGGGTCATTCAGTGCAGAACAAAAAAATTATACTGCAACCAAAAGCAGGTTGGCGAGCTTTTGTAACGTTACACCCAATACAGATTAACATATTGTAGCAGAATTGCACCTAATGCTTTTGTATCGTCCTATTCAGCTGCAACCCAATTCCATGGGGAAATTCATTATCACTCAAGACACTTCACTGTGTGAACTGCAACTCTGAATATAATATGACATTTTATTATGCGTAAACATTTGTGTTTATATTACACTGAAAAGAAAAGCAGAACTACTGCTGCATGCAAATGCTCACTATTTTTTAAGCTTATTTTTCTACTTGTGTGGGTGGCTGAAAGGGGAGAGAGAAAAGGTTATCTGCTACCTACAGAATATTGTGACAGACTTAAAAACTGTCTGACCCACATCATTTAAATTTTAGTTAGCAACTTTGTAGAAATTGTACTTATCTTTTTTAAAAAAAAACTGGTTTTGAAGCTTCTGAGTCGCTAGGTTGGCTTACACTTCCAATCAGAATAATTTTACACTGCCCCCAAGCTGGGATAATATGCTTATCAAAAAGAGAAATGCTGGATAATCTCAGCAGGTCTGGCAGCATCTGTAAGGAGAGAAAAGAACTGGTGTTTCGAGTCCAGATGACACTTTGTCAAAGCAAAAAGTCATCTGGATTCAAAGCGTCAGCTCTTTCCTCACAGCGCCAGGGACCCGGGTTCGATTCCCAGCTTTGGTGACTGTCCGTACAGAGTCTGCACGTTCTGTCCGTGTTTGTGTTGGTTTCCTTCCACAGTCCGAAAGACATGCGGGTTAGGTGCATTGGCTGTGTCAAATCTTCCCTCAGTGTACCCGAACAGGCGCCGGAGTGTGGTGACTAGGGGATTTTCACAGTGACTTCATTGCAGTGTTAATGTAAAGCCCATTTGTGACACAAATAAACTAAACAATTGTGGACTGTGCAGCATATTACAAAATTCCATCCATGGCTGTGTGCGTTCTTTGTGTCTTCCAAGGAGTAATTGCTCTGGCATTAAAAACAAAAGTTTTTTTGCTGAGAATCTTTCATTGTGGTCTAAATGAAATATTAGTTCATTATTGTTGTTTCACAGTGCATCCTATACAGCTATTTGTCATGTCAAGCTTCTATGTAATTTTACATTAAAGACATCCATGTCAACATAGTGAAAGGCTTTTACTCACATTACAACAGACAATAAGGAACTGGTAAAATTGATATGTGATGATTACATAAAGGTGTCAACCTGGTTATTTTAAGTCATAGAATCATAGAATCCCTACAGTACAGAGGGAGGCCATTCAGCCCTACGAGTCTGTTCGGACCATAATCCCACCCCAGGCCCCATTCCCATAACCCTGCTAATCCCCCTGACACTAGGGTCAATTTAGCATGGCCAATCAATCTAACCCGCACATCTTTGGAGTGTGGGAGGAAACCAGAGCACCCGGAGGAAACCCACGCAGATACGGAGAGAATATACCAACACGCCAAAGATGTGCGGGTTAGTTTGATTGGACATGCCAAATTAACCCTTAGTGTCCCAGGATGTGATAGGTTAAAGGGATTAGCAGGGTAACTAAGCAGGGGTAAGGCCTGGGTGGGATTGGTGTCGGTGCAGACTCGATGGGCCGAATGGCCTCCTTCTGCACTGTAGGGATTCTATGATTCCCCCTTGCCTTTTTGTCTTTGAAAACTGTGACATTTTCTTCAGATATGGTTCCTCGAGTGTCGGTTTGCATTCAAGTACCTTGTCGAAGTGGCCATTATTCATGGGTAAGCCTCAATAGTATATTATTGGCACGCTATTCTGTGATTGTAGCTGAGGTGAATCTCATCCTCACTTGATGCACATACACTCACAGAATTTTATCAGGGTGTTGCTGGATTCTGGGATCCCTGACAGATTATTCTTTCCTTAACTCGCACTGCTAAGAGAACTGTGACTTATTTTCTTGAAAAGTTTTCAGATCATTTCGAGAGTGCTTTTTAAAAAAAAACCCCATAATCTAATACAGAAATAGAATTTGATACAGCTTTGTAATAATTCTACAGTTATGTTAAAGACATGCTGAAAAATAACAGGGAATTACTCAGACCGACATACCTTCATTCATGCTGAGCCCTTGAAATTACTCTTGTGTGATAAAAGCCTAGAAACACTTAGCACGTTTGTGTGAAATTCCTTTGTCTGTTATGTTAATGAAGACATTCACCCAGTGTTAAAATCAGAAAGTAATTTCAAGAAAATACCTTGTTTATGGGTTAAATTGGCACATTCGAGGCTTAGAATTGAAACAAAGATCTTTGCATTGTGACTGAAGCACGGGGTGAAATGCACCAGAATTTAGTTTTACTGTTGCAGATTAGGGAATGAATGAATGAAGTAGATAAACTGACTAGTGAGAAACGAAGAGACTACATCTGCTCAAGAACAGCTTCTTCTCTGCTGCCATCAGACTTTTGAATGGACCTACCTCTCATTAAGCTGATCTTTCTCTACACCCAAGCTAAGACTGTAACACTACATTCTGCACCCTCTCCTTTCCTTCTCCCCTATGTACTATGCATTCCAACCATTATCTTGTAATTGAGTTTGTGTCTATATATGCCCTGTTGCCCCTTCATCAGGTGAGTGAACTCTTCACTCACCTGATGAAGGGGCAACGCTCCAAAAGCTCGTGCTACCAAATAAACCTGTTCGACTTTAACCTGGTGTTGTGAGACTACTTACTGTACTCTATGAACAGTGTGCTTTGTCTGTATAGCACACAAGAAACAATACTTCTCACTGTATTCCAGTACAAGTGACAATAATAAATCAACTCAAATCAAATTGACTCTAAGCCACTTAATTTGGGGGTGCAGATACCTGGTTGTGACCATATGGGAACGTTGATGGTCCTTTCAGATATAGAGGGAGTCACAGCAGATCCAAGTTAGTTATCAGGATACAGGATTATATGTGTTAAATAATTTTTTTTTAGTTTGAGACACCACAAAGTAGTATTCAACGGGATAATGGAGACCGATGCCATTGCGTGCTACCTTTTAGTAGTTGAGAGTTGCTGTATGCTTGGGAAGAACAGGAGACATTGGATTTATGGTTCCCGAAGCTTTCCTCACCTCATGTCTGCATCTGATTGTCAACTGACTGGGTGGATTTTTTCCCAATTTTTGACAGTGGGCACAAAAAACCGCGTTAGAACTGCCGGCCCCAAATGGCCGCACTCTCTGCCCTATTGTGAGGGAAATGGTTGAAAAGCGTTCGGCGGGTGGGTCTTATGATGGAACGTTGATGGGAAAGCCCACCAGCACCATGACCTTTTCAAGATTGGGGTGCCCGTTATAAAAGTAGAACCCCACACCCCAAACATGTTCCCCATCCCCCTTAGCCCCTACAGAACAGCCCCCACTGCCCAGGCACTGCCCCCTGGTACTGCCTGGACACTGCCCCCTGCCGCCGATCCTGCCCACTGAACACGGGAGTGGAAAATCCCTCCCACTGATAGAGATTGATTGTTATTATCAGCCAACAACTCTAGCACTGTATTAGTATGCAATGACCAGAATGGTGAAAGGCAATCTAGTTGGACTTTGGTCTTTCCTTGTCTAGTGATTCCTATGATATCCCTCCCAACATACCAGTATCATAAAGGGTAGTGGTGGAAGAGTGTTTTTCTGAATGGCGGTCTGTAACTTGTGGTGTTCTACAGGGATCAGTGCTGGGACCTCTGCTGTTTGTAGTATATATAAATGACTTTGTAGAAAACTTGGCTGGTCTTGTATCAAGTTTCTGGAGTTGCGGATAGTGATGAAGATTATCAGAAAATACAGCATGATATAGATAGGCTGGAAAATTGAGTGGAGAAATGTCTGTGTGGAGTTTGCACATTTTCCCTGTGTCTGTGTGGGTTTCCCCCGGGTGCTCCAGTTTCCTCCTGCAGTCCAAAGACGTGCATGTTAGGTTAATTTGCCATGTTAAATCAACCCTAGTGTCAGGGGATTAGCAGGGTAAATATGTGGGGGTTACGGAAATAGGGCCTGGGTGGGATTGTGCTCGGTGCAGACTCGATAGGCCGAATGGCCTCCTTCTGCACTGTAGGGATTCTATGATTTCTATGAAATGGCAGATGGAATTTAATCCGGACAAATGCGAGGTGATGCATTTTGGTAGATCCAATTCAGGTGGGAGCTATAAAATAAATGGCAGAACCATCAAGACCATAGACACACAGAGAGATCTGGGCGTGCAAGTCCACAGATCCTTAAGAGTGGAAAATATGTTGAAGAAAGCATATGGCATGTTTGCCTTCATTGGATGGGGCATCGAGTATAAAAGTTGGCAAATTATGTTACAGTTATATAAAATGTTGGTTAGGCCACATTTAGTATACTGTGTCCAATTCTGGTCACCACTCTACCAGAAGGACGTGGAGGCTTTGGAGAGAGTACAGAACAGGTTTACCAGGATGTTGCCTAGTATTAACTATGAGGAGAAATTGAATGAACTGAGATCATTCTCCCTGGAAAGATGGAGGCTGAGGAGCGACCTGATTTAAGTTTATAAAATTAAGAGGGGCATGAACTGTTGGAAGCTTTTTCCCAGAAATGACAATTACAGGGGGGCACAAGTTCAAGGTAAGGGGGGAAAGGTTCAGTAAAGGTGTGTGGGGGAAGTTTTTTACACAGAGAATGGTGGGGCCTGGAATGCACTGCCAAGTGAGGTGGTTCAGGCAGATACGTTAGCCACATTTAAGACTTATCTAGATAGACACATGGACAGATGGGGAATAAAGAGATATAAGCAGTTGGTCTCGATAGGACAACGTGATCGGCAGAGGCGTGGAGGGCCAAAAGGCCTGTTCCTGTGCTGTACTGTTCTTTGTTCTACAAAGCATTACATGAATTCCTAATGTACCTCTGCATCTCATCCCACTCTTCCACATAAACCACTAAAGGAAAAGCAGAAACTGCAAAATATTTTATCTGTTTGGCCCAGGATATCCTGATGCCAGAAACCTGAAAGAAAAGTGCCTCATGGTTATATAGAGGTTTACAAAATAAATGACAGGAGAGAGATACTCCCTCTTTCCACGCAGGTCAGCACCTTCAGGAAGATGGAAAGAAATATACAGGCCACAAAACACCAAATCTGTGAACATAAGTCATGAATTTTCAAACAAATTAACAAACTGTTAAAGGTTGATAAATTTGACCAAATTTTCTTTTCAACTAGGCTGAGTCTCCTTTATTATAGATTTTCCAGAGTACACTATACCTTACTTATATCTGTTCAGACATTACTTGTGTAAATGTGATAATTAGTGAACAGTAAATTCTACAATATTTCTTTCACTTACAAGAAAATCTAACTGCCCTATTCTCTTTGCTCTTCCCCTCCTCTCCTAAGGCCTCCATCACCAGTTACCTTCTGGCCTGAGTATTTGGGCAACATAGGAACGCCATGATTAGCCTCTGTATCCTGGATTCAGGAGGCCAAAACTGACCACAGTTCCCACAAACTTGTCCCGGTGACTCCTGCGAGTGAGTGTGGGCATGTACTGGGCTCTGTTCAAGGAATTGGATTGGACTTGGATGCGCGTAAAGGACAGAGTTTTACTGTAGAGATTGGATTGGGACTGACTGCAAATTTAGATTGGTTTTGACTGTAGGGATTGGACTGGGTTTGACTGTAAGCATTAGTTTGGATTTGACTGTTAGTATTGGACTGTGTATGACTGTGGAGTCTTGATTGGGTTTGACTCCAGGGATTTCATTGGATTTGACTACAGGGATTGTATTGGGTTTGACTATGGAGTCTAGATTGGGTTTGACTGTAGGGATTGGATTGAATTTGACTGAGGATTTGATTTTGATTGACTGTATGAATTGGATTGGGTTGGACTATAAGGATTGGATCTTGTTTGACTGTAAGGATTAGACTGGGTTTGACTGTCAGGATTGGATTGGGTTTGACTGTAGGAATTGGATTGAGTTTGACTAAGGATTGGATTGGGTTTGATTGTAGGGATTAGATTGAGTTTGACTAAGGATTTGACTTTGATTGACTGTACGGATTGGATTGAGGTTGACTGAGGATTTGATTTTGATTGTACGAATTGGACTGGGTTAGACTATAAGGATTGGATTGGGTTTGATTGTGATGATTGGATTGGGTTTGACTGAGGATTTGATTTTGATTGACTTTACGAATTGGATTGGGTTGAACTATAAGGATTGGATTTTGTTTGACTGTATTTTAATTTGGAAGGTTATTCTGAATTTGAGATGTTTAATGAGCAGGAATTAATTAATGACCATATAGTTAAGGATCCTCTAGGGAAGAGTGATGATAGAATGGTAGAATTTCAAATTCGGTTTGAGAGCAAGAAACTGGAATCCCACATTCACATTCTGGAGTTAAAACAAAGGTAATTACATAAGCATGAGGACAGACTTGGCGCTAATGGACTGGGGAGAAAGGCTGAAAGGTAGGACAGTTGTTTAAGGAGATATTCAATTTCTTCCAACTAAAATATATCCCAGAGAAGAAGAAAGATTGTAAGTTTGACTAAAAACATCCATGGTTAAGCAAGCAAGTTGAAGACAACATAAAGACAAAAACTTTATGTTGACTCATCTGATGAAGGAGCAGCGGTCCGAAAGCTCGTGATTCCAAATAAACCTGGTGGATTTAAACCTGGTGTTGTGAGACTTCTTACTGTGCCCACCCCAATCCAATGCCGACATCTCCACCAGATTGGATTGAGTTTGACTGTAGAGATTGGATTGGGTTTGACTGGGGATTGGATATGTCTGACTATAGGGATTGGATTGGGTTTGATTTAGGGATTGGATTGGGTTTATCTGTAGGCATTGGATTGAGTTTGACTGTAGGCATTAGTTTGGGTTTGACTGTAGTTGATGGATTGGGTTTGACTGTAGAGATTGGATTGGGTTTGACAGTCGGTGTTGAATTGGGTCTCACTATAAGGATAGTATTGGGTTTGACTGTACGCATTAGATGGGAGTTTGACTGTTGGGATGGGATTGGGTTTGACTGTGGGCATTGGATTAGATTTGACTGTGGAGACTGGATTGGATTTGACTGCAGAATTTGGATTCAGTTTGACTGCAGGGATTGGATTGGCTTCAGTTTTGATGCCCTCCATGGATTATCCGCGTTAGCAATATTCATAGTACTTGAAGGTCTCAATGGAACTGTACCTCAACGAACTGGCTACTCCGTCAGTTACGGAGAACAGAAAACTGGAGAATAATGAAAATAATGATCAGGACGGTCTCCCTCTTCTCCTGCCAGCTGGTGATGGAGATCCACTGACACAAGCCAGAAATTTGTTTTATGTTGGATTTGCTGCAATGTACCCACGGTGGCACAGTGGTTAGCACTACTGCCTCACAGCGCCAGGGACCTGGGTTCGATTCCCGGCTTCGGTCACTGTCTGTGTGCATGTTCTCCTGTGTCTGCATGGGTTTACTCCGGGTGCTCTGTTTTCCTCCCAGAGTCCAAAAGATGTGCCGGTTAGGCACATTGACAATGCTAAATTCTCCTTCAATGTACCCGAGCAGGTGCCAGAGTGTGGTAACATAGAAGATAGGAGCAGGAGGAGGCCATTTGGCCCTTCGAGCCTGCTCCGCCATTCAAAGAACAAAGAACAATACAGCACAGGAACAGGCCCTTCGGCCCTCCAAGCCCGCGCCGCTCCCCGGTCCAGGATTGAATCCTGAATCCAGGATCCCCGCCCAATTTTCCAGCCTATCTACATACTAATATCCTATCCACCGAGCTGTCCCTCACAGCTATGATGCTTTGTTCATCACAACCTATTAACTCACCCCTACCCCCCCATTCCAGACCATGTGATCTCCAGGGAGGGGCGAAAACCCAGAGTGAAAACCCCAGGGCCAATATGGGGAAAAAAAAATCTGGGAAATTCCTCTCCGACCCCCTGAGGCGATCGAAACGAGTCCAGGAGATCACACTGGCCCTGATCGGAAAATGCTTCCCAACCCTATTCATTTCCACTTCCACGAACACCATATGAATTCCCTGCCCCCGAGACAGGTTCCCAACTATCCGCATTCATTAAGATCATGGCTGATCGTCCAACTCAATAGTCTAATCCTGCTTTTTCCCCATAATATTTGCTCCCATTTGCCCCAAGTGCTATATCCAGCTACCTCTTGAATTCATTCAATGTTTTGGCATCAACTGCTTCCTGTGATAATGAATTCCACAGGCTCACCACTCTTTGGGTGAAGAAATGTCTCCTCACCTCCATCCTAAATGGTCTATCCTGAATCCTCAGACTAGGAAATTTTCACAGTAACTTAATTCGCAGTGTTAATGCAAGCCTACTTGTGACATTAATAAATAAACTTTTTTTAAAAATCTAATAACCTAAAGATAACAAATATTAAAAAGTCAAATGAAGAGATATTGTTACTGACCTCGATGAATGTGAGCCAGTGCTAGGTAGGTGACATGGTGGAGGCACGAGTTCCAGGCACTGAAGGGCTCTTCCTTCTTTTTCATTACCTAAGAAAAGGAGCACATTCTCTAGCAGTCAAGAGCAAAATAAGAAAGCTTTTCTCTAAAATACCCCAGGTTTCAAAGCAAGGTGTTAGCTGTTCCATCACTTTCAGTGAAGTTGGCCTTGATGTGTTAGATACTGGCCAGGAGATGGGAGATGAGCTGGGGCGGGCATGGCAGGGGGCAGGGGGCAGGGGTGGGGGGGGGGGGGGGGGGGGGGTGGGGGGGGGGGGTGAATGTCAGGGATTGTGGGAGCGGGAGAGTTAGAGACTGCAGGAATGGGGTGTCAGAGATTGTTTTGGGAGGAGGGGGCATCGAGTATAGAAGTTGGCAAATTATGTTACAGTTGTATAAAATGTTGGTTAAGCCACATTTGGAATACTGTGTTCAATTCTGGGGTCACCACACTACCAGAAGGATGTGGAGGCTTTGGAGTGCAGAAAAGGTTTACCAGGATGTTGCCTGGTATGAAGGGTATCAGCTATGAGGAGAGATTGATTCTCCCTGGAAAGATGGAGGCTGAGGGGCAACCTGATAGAAGTTTATAAAATTATGAGAGGTATAGATAGGATGAACAGTTGGAAGCTTTTTCCCAGGGCAGAAATGACAATTACAAGGGGGCACAAGTTCAAGGTAAGGGGGGAAAGGTTCAGTGGAGATGTGCGGGGGGGAAGATGTTTACACAGGGGGCCTGGACTGCACCGCCAAGCGAGGTGGTTGAGGCAGACACATTAGTGACATTTAAGACTTATCTTGATAGGCATATGAACAAATGGGGAATAGAGGGATATAAGCGGTTGGTTTAGATAGGTAAATGTGATTGGCGCAGGCTTGGAGGGCTGAAGGGCCTGCTCCGGTGCTGCACTGTTCTTTGAGGGGGGGTAGAGGGTCAGAGATCGGGGGGTGGGGGGGTAGTCAGAGATCGGGGCAGGCTTTGGGGTTGGGGAGATCCTCAGAAATCATGGAGGAGAATCGGAGATCAAGGGGGCAGTTGGAAATCATGGGGGGGGGGGGGGGGGGGTAGTGGGGGAATACTCCTGCTACATCCAGAGCTGTAAATACACTTACCTGGTGGAGCCCTTCCCTTCTCCTTTACCCTACTAGTTTCTGAGTACAACACAATTGGTTTCCGTGCAGTAAAGATAAAATTCCTCTCAAAATATAAGTGCCCAGCTTCCTAAAGAGCTTTTACTAACTGACCTGCCTCCTGTGAGTGAATGAATTGGTCACCCGCCCCCGAACCACCTTCATTAAAACCGGAAGTGGGTGGGCTGGAGTTGGGTTTGAGATTTCAATTTATTTTTTGCTTCCCACTCACCCCTCCCCTCCACCTACCCATCCTGTGTGGTTAAAATTCCCCCCTTTATCTTCGTGTAAAATCTGTCTCAGACAATTCTATTATGTATTAAGAGTTTTGTGTATGGTGCCTGCTTCTTGCAGTTCTCACAACCGCTTCCTGTAAGCCTTCTCAGATAGGCAAACATACAAATCAGGAGCAGGAGTAGGCCCTTCAGCCCCTCAAGCCTGCTGTGACTTTTTTAGTCGTGAACGCTGCTGAATAATCATCAGTGAACATCCCCATCTCTGACCTTATGATGGAGGGAAGGCCATTGATGAAGTATCCGAAGATGGTGAGGCCTTGGGAACTACCCTGAGAAACTCCTGCAGCAATGTCCTCAGACTGAGATGACTGACCTTCAACAACCACAACCAGTGGAGAGTTTTCCCCCGGATTCCCATTTACTCCAGTGTATCTGGTGTACAGTTCTGGTCACCCTATTATAGAAAGGATACTAGTAAACTAGAAAGAGTGCAGAAAAGATTTACGAAGATGCTACCCGGGACTTGATGGTTTGAGTTATAAGGAGAGGCTGGATAGACTGGGACTATTTTCCTTGGAGCGTAGGAGGCTTAGGGGTGATCTTATAGAGGTCTATAAAATAATGAGGAGCATAGATCAGCTAGATAGTCGACATCTTTTCCCAAAGGTAGGGGAGTCTAAAACTGGAGGGCATAGGTTTAAGATGAGAGGGAAGAGATACAAAAGGGTCCAGAGGGGCAATTTTTTCACACAGAGGGTAGTGAGTGTCTGGAGCAAACTGCCAGATGTAGTAGTAGAGGCGGGTACAATTTTGTCTTTTAAAAAGCATTTAGACAGTTACATGGGTAAGATGGGTAGAGAGAGATATGGGCCAAACATGGACAATTGGGACTAGTTTAGTGGTTTAAACAAAAGGGTAGCATGGACAAGTTGGGCCAAAGGACCTGTTTCCATGCTGTAAACCTCTATGACTCTCGTGCTCCTTGATGCCACACTCAGTAAAATGTTGCCTTGATGTCAAGGGCAGGCGGTCTCACCTCTCCACGGCTATAATGAGGTCAGGAGCTGAATGGTCTTGGCGGAACTCATGTGGGTCTGCACTCATATGCAGACAAGGTAAGGATGACAGATTTCCTTCCCCAAAGGACATTAATCAACCAGATGGGTTTTTATGACAATGTTTTTATGGTCACCATTGCTGAACTAGTTTTTAATTTCAGGTCGAGTAATTGAATCGAAATTCCAACAGCCGTGCTAGGTTTTGAACCTGCAGAACAGTAGCCTGGGCTTCTGGATTGCTAGTCCAGTGACATTACTATTATGCCACCACCTCCCCTTTTGGTTTGCATGTTTGTTGGTTTAAACGGTTTATCTTTTGACTTCAGATGAGCAAAGTCAGGGGATATCCGCTAATTTGTGAAAAAGGTGTAAATACTGCAAAGGGTAAACGCACATTTCCAGCACATCCTGTTTTAATTTGGATTTCCCCTCGAATCCCAAACAGGGTGCCATTTTATTTTTCTAGTTGCCTACTTTATAAGCCCAATGAGACGGTAAGCCTGAAGACAACGGGTGAGAAATTTGTCTTGTGCAGTAGCACAAGAGATGGGCAATAGGGAATCTGAAGCCATTTTACACTCCCTGGTTTCCTCCCACACTCCAAAGACGTGCAAGTTAGGGTGATTGGCCATGCTAAATTGTGTCAGGGGACTAGCAGGTTATGGGGATAGGGCCTGGGTGGGGGGGTTGTTGTTGGTGCAAGCACGATGGGCTGAATGGCCTCCTTCTGCAATGTAGTAAATTATACGTACACATGCTCGTTTCTCTTCACCATCGACTTCATGGAGAATAAAATGACTCAATTAACTCAAGACTTCAACATGCCCAATGACTGGGAAGCACCTTAATTATTAAACTTGTGGCTCAAAACATCGGAATGCAAGCAGGGAGGGCAGAGGTGTTTAAAATTTGAGCCTGGTGGCTGCAGGGGGCATTTGTGGTGGTTGCTATAGGACTTACCGGAAGAAAAAAAACCAATTCATCTCTTTGCTATAGTCATTTCTTTCTTCCTCTCTTTAGGTCCTCTTCTTGCTGAGTATCATTTACTGACCAAGAAGAAATGAGGACGACTTGCTTTCAAGCCCCTTTCAAGCCCCTCTGAAACTGGTCGTAGAAAAGTGGACATAAAGGATCTGGGTTGATTCTTCCTGTGGATTACTGCGATCATTCGTTAAACAGCCCGATCCCCTTGCAAGCAAATTTTGAACAATTCTCTCGGCTGCCTGTTGTTATTTTGTTTGTTGTTACCTCAGTGACCGACATAAACAGTTCTGAGTCAGAAGAATAACAATAAAATTATCAGCAACCTTTAATCTCATGGAAATATCTGTGTTCTGACTTTACCTTACTGTAGAGTCTAGCTGCCAAACTGCGTTGAAGGACCCTCTCTCGGTAATTCAGTGCTTTCAGTAAGAAGCTCAGGCTGCCCACCGTCTCTGTGCTAAACGCTAGGATACTATTGGGAAATTAATGAACATATGGTCAGAGATTTTCAACAGTTAAAAAGCAGCAAATTACTTTAGGTAACATTTTGGAGCAGGTAAACCAGAACTAAACCAGAACCAGAACCAGAACTGAAGGAACATATTCATGTACGGGACTGGAAGAGGTCTCTGCACTTTATCTGAACAGTTTCAAACTTCAATCAGTTCGAGACATTACTCCACTTCAGATTTATTAATCCTCTCTTCAATGATCTACCTCCACTATGCCCAGCTATTCACTGCTCTCTGTGTTTAGTAATCTCTCTGTGTAAGTCATAAGGACTCGAAACGTTAATTCTGTTTCTCTCTCCCCCACAGATGGTCCAGCATTTTCTGTTTTTGTTTGAGATTTCCAGAATCCGCAGTATTTTGTTTTTATATTTGCCCAGTTGGGTATCTGGATATCTGTCAGCAGCGGAAATCTTGATTTTATTTTATTACCCCTCAATAACCTTATAGAGGCTAGTTATAGAAGCACTGTTGCAGGGATAGAGGGGTTAAGGAGAAGCCATTAGTACAACATACAACACAAGCTATCTGAGGAATGAAAGGTTTGTAATTGTATAGTGCCATTCACTAATCAGTACACCCCAAGATGCTTAACAGCCAACAAAGCACTTTTGAAATGTAGTCCATATATCCCCGTTACACCAGTGGCACAGACCCCTTTGATGACTACAGTGCTGGTTTCAATAAGTGGTCAAATGCAGTTATGGTCTCAGAATGACTAACATCAATGAGGAACACAGAGCCCTGGCAGACAAAGTGAGTCATGATGTGGAGATGCCGGCGTTGGACTGGGGTAAACACAGTAAGAAGTCTCACAACACCAGGTTAAAGTCCAACAGGTTTATTTGGTAGCAAACGCCACTAGCTTTCGGAGCGCTGCTCCTTCGTCAAAGTGAGTCACATTATGCAACTTTGGATTAACAAGGCTCCAACTACCAGCAAAGCATCTATTGATTGAACAGCCCAATTTCCATCTTTTAACATGACTTCTACATTTATTTTATACGTTACAAGGTGTGTCAGATACTTAGCCAGACTATTCCTTATGATACCAGTAGTTGACAAGAGTGGTTCAGGGGTTTACAGGACTTTACTTTTAACTCAGACATGGCTGGTTCCCTGCTGTGAATGCGGGAGCACTGAAGTAACCCTTATATGTAAGCCAGGACTCACTGCCAAATCCACTGCCTTCTGAAGTGTAAACTTTATTAGCTCTATGATTAAGGTATTGATAAAAAGAGTCTGGTTTAGTCACGTAAATGTGAGTAGAGATGAAGAAAATATTTTTCTGCCGCGAGTTTGATTTGATTTGATTTATTGTTGCCACGTGTGTTGGCATACAGTTGAAAAGTATTGCATCTTGCGCGCTATACAGGCAAAACATACCGATCATCATAGAGCACATAGGGGAGAAGGAAAGGAGAGGGTGCAAAATATGGCGCTTTAGTTACAGATAGGGTGTAGAGAAAGATCAACTTAATGTGAGGTAGCTCTGTTCAAAGGTCTGATGGCAGCAGGGAAGACGCTGTTTATGAGTGGGTTGTAGTGTGATCTCAGACTTTTCTATCTTTTTCCTGATGGAAGAAGGTGGAAGAGAGTATGTCTGGTGTGCATGGGGTCTTTGATTATGCTGGATGCTTTTCCGAGGCAGCGGGAAGTGCAGAAGGAGTCAATGGATGGGAGGCTGGTTTGCGTGTTAGACACAACACTTTGTAGCTTCTTGTGGGCTTGGTTAGAGCAGGAACCATAGCAAGCTGTATGATGTGGAACGTACTGCCTGAAAGGGCAGTAGAAGCAGATTCAATCGGAAGTTTCAAAAGGGAACTGAATAGACACTTAAAGGGGAGAGATCAAGAGAGTGGAACGAATTGGATAACTCTCAAACAGCCAGCACAGGCAATATTGGTTGAATGCCCTTCCTCTGTGCTGCGCGATTCTATGAAAAGTGAAATCTGGCCATGTATATTTCATTCTTTATAAAGCAATGCAACATAGTGAGCTGAGCATGTTGCTGTATAGGGGGAGATGGGGGGGGCGGGGGGGGGTGAGGGGGGGGAGTGGTAGGCGTGATCAGGATATCGAATTCGATGATCAAACATGATCATAATGAATGGCAGCGGAGCAAGCTCAAAGGGCCGAATGGCCTACTCCTGCTCCTATTTTCTATGTTTCTATGTACAGAAACTCAGCATTCCTTTGAGCATGAAAGAGCTGGAGGGCACCATGCAAAAAATTGCTGCGCTGTCATGAGATGAAACTAGATACACAAATATAAAGTGCACGGTTTCAGTCGCACAGCACAAACCCATGTTGTAAATTTACCCTTGAAGGAGTTGAGGGTGGGAGTGAAGAATATGTTTCTCCATAGTTGTGAGTGTTTATTATTGAAACTCGAGCACCAATTCAGCATACATTTATTTTTCAAATGTAAATGAAGGACCTACATAAAGACATGCTCCTTCCAAGTTGTCTGTTTGTTACCAGTGACTTCAAAGATAATTGTGAACCTTTTATCTTCTGTGGTGACGTTGCCAGAAAGCCCAAATGTTGCAATATTTTGGTCTGATTCCTGTCATTATGTGTCCTCTTACTCGGATCTACGGAACTGATTTAGATAGCCCTGTCTGCTGGTAAACATACATTCGAAAATATCTTAAAAAGCAGACAGAAGGGCGAATTCCGAGAAACCAACCTTCAGAAAGTCTTACCAGCTTTGGTTTCACTGCCAGGAACTGTTTTTCTCTCCCAAACCTGAGAGCAGCAGACGGCTGAACACCTCTGATGTTCAGGGCAGTTCTGCTTTCTCTCCCAATATCACACTAACGTGGTGCGTCTCCCTCACTTCGAAGGGCTTCGTGATAGCTACATGGGTAAGATGGTTGTAGAGGGCAATTGGGACCAGCTTAGTGGTTAAAAAAAAGGGCGGCATGGACAAGTTGGGCCAAAGGGCCTGTTTCCATTTTGTATACCTCTCTGACTCTATGAACATACCGTGTTAAGGCTGGTGATCAGGAATGTGTCCCTTGTTTGATATGACTACAATAGTGGGTGGGTGCTGGTCAGTGGGTGTGGTGGGGGGGGGGGAGGGCGAGCATTGGTGGTGAACGCGTGCCTGAGCAGCTGTTTAAAATTGGGATTTATTTTTCTGATGGTTCGAAAAACTGAGTAACTGAACCAAACCCGAGCATGGCAGAAAGACAAGAACTACGAAAGCCCTGAGGGTGCTGGATATCCGTAACCAAAACAGAAAGTGCTGGAAATACTCGACATGTCCTAACACCCACCTCAAAGAAGATCTGCTATTCTCGCCGAGGAACTTCCATTTTCCTCTTCCACATTGTTCACATGCATTGCAGACTTTCAGTGCAGACCCCTGAGGAGCCGAATGGCCTCTTTCTGCACTGCAGGGATTCGATGATTCTATTCTATCATTATTTTCAGTTTCTCTTTTTAAAAATGTTATTCTTTCACAGGGTGTGGGTGCTGCTGTCTCGGCCAGCATGTGTTTTCAAAATAAAGCCCTCTGATTTTTCTCCCAGTTTAATGCAGCAATCCCAGGAGATTGATCTTTAATTCCAGGAGATGCCAGGACACGTTGGCTGGTGTGGCAATCCTAAAAGTGTGTGCGAGGAGGGGGGGGGTCACAGAATCATAGAATCCCTACAGTGCAGAAGGAGGCCATTCGGCCCATCGAGTCTGCACCGACCACAATCCCACCCAGGCCCTATTCCCACAACCCCACAGATTTACCCTGCTAATCCCCCTGACACTAAGGGTCAATTTAGCATGACTAATCAACTTAACCCGCACATCTTTGGAGTTTGGGAGGAAACCGGAGCAGCCGGAGGAAACCCACGCAGACACGGGGAGAATGTGCAAACTCCACACAGACAGCGACCCGAGGCCGGAATTGAACCCGGGTCCCTGGGCGCTGTGAGGCAGCAGAGCTAACCACCGTGCCGCCCCTATGATGCTACTTGTTGTTGTGCACCTGGCTGAAACTCATGTCACGGTTTACATTTTACATGTAGAATGGAATCAGAGAATGGTTCGAGCACAGGGGTCCATTCAGCCCATTACGTGTGTTCCAGCTCTCTGCTATATGGATAATGGCCACTTATAGGCACCCATTCAACAGCATCCCAGCAATGTTGCTGCACCTTCAAGAGAGGGTAGGTATCATGACTTCTGGTTGTCATAAGTTCAAAGTGATCACATTTTTTGACTCAGGCGGCTGGAGTTTCATTGAGTGTATTTCTAGCTAATTTCCTGGTGACTGGTGGACTGATACATTATTGCTCGATACCAGACTGCAGAGTAGCAGTGAATGTGGTGCCCCTGAATTAAAACAGAAAGTGCTGGAAATACTCAGCAGGTCTGGGAGCATCCGTGAAGACAGAAAGGGAGCTAATGTTTCGGGTTGAATCTGACTCTTCCTCAGAACCAGCTATGTCGTGTATTGTCAACATTTTAACTCAAACATCCAGCATCTGCACCATTTTGCCTTTGTTGTAACGTGGTACGTTTTCACAACTATTAGTTCCTACTTCTTTATGAATAATGTAACAATACAGTAGTAGGGTTGCCAACGGTGGTTGGTGCATTTATGGAGGTTTTGTTATAAACCTCCTTCTTCCAACTGCCATAGAGTCATACAGTACAGAAGAGGCCCTCCGGCCTATTGTGTCTGCACCAACAAGACTACACTAAATCTACACTAATCCCAACTTCCACTTGGCCCATAACCTTGAATGTTATGAAATTTCAAATGTTCATCCGTGTATTTTTTAAAGGTTATGAAGTTTCCCGCCTCCACTACCCTCCCAGGCAGTGCATTCCAGACTCCCACCACCCTCACAGTGGAAGACATTTTCCTCAAATCCCCTCTAAACCTCCTGCCCCTCACCTTAAAGTTCTGCCCTCTCATTATTGACCCTTTGAGTAAGGATGGGGGGTGGGGGTGGGGGGGTTGGGGTGGGGGGGGTGGGGCGAAACACCCATTCAGGATTCTAAGGCTGGGATGTCATGCAGGAGAGGGGGTTTTGCCGTGAGCAGGAAGTCAGTCGCAGCTAAAAAATGTAAAGGCAATTTGCACTCTGATTCTCTTCCATCTTCTTATGTCAGGCTCAAATGAATTCAAAGAACAAAGAACAATACAGCACAGGAACAGGCCCTTCGGCCCTCCAAGCCTGCACCGCTCATGTGCCCAACTGGACCATTCGTTTGTATCCTTCTATTCCCAGTCTGTTCATGTGGCTATCTAGATAAGTCTTAAACGGTCCCAGCGTGTCCGCCTCCACCACCTTGCCCGGCAGTGCATTCCAGGCCCCCACCACCCTCTGTGTAAAATACGTCCCTCTGACATCTGTGTTGAACCTTGCCCCCCCTCACCTTGAACCCGTGACCCCTTGTGTTCGTCACCTCCGACCTGGGAAAAAGCTTCCCACTGTTCACCCTATCTATGCCCTTCATAATTTTATACACATCTATTAGGTCGCCCCTCATCCTCCGTCTTTCCAGGGTGAACAACCCCAGTTTACCCAATCTCTCCTCATAGCTAAGACCCTCCATACCTGGCAACATCCTGGTAAACCTTTTCTGTACTCTCTCCGAAGCCTCCACGTCCTTGGACATAGAACAAAGAACATAAAATGGCTGCCACCCATAGCAGCAGCATCCTCTGCTGCCACAGGAAGGCTTTCCCTTGATCCTTGCGTTGCCTCCTCATACTTGGTTCCAAACATTTTTCCCATCCGACACCCGACAAAATGGAATGGACAATGAGCTTCAACAATAGCTTGTTAATTGGTTGTTTAAAAATGAGAGGGATGGAAGGGGAGGCGGGGGGGGGGGGGGGGGGGGGGTGTGGTTGCAGGCTTCCAATTTCTGCGTTTGCCTTCCCTGCTATCAGAGACTGGCAAGGTGACGTTGATGCCCAACCTCATGCCATCACGCTACATTTTACCGTCACACATTGGGCGGGAGGGGTGGCGGGGGGTTGGGGGGGGAGGCAGCTGGCCTATCTGATTGGTGCCCAGAAAATCCAACCCATTAACTCTTTCTCTCTCCACAGATGCTGCCTGACCTGCGAAGTGTTTCAGGCTCCTCTTGCTTTTATTTCAGATTTCCAGCAACCCCTGGTTCTCACAGTAATCTGGTACCGATCTCTCAGCCGCAGCCATCAATGATGGTGGTAGCAGCCCACAAAGAACAAAATGCAAGTCTTTCTCTCTCCTATTAGCTGCAGGGAAGTAGGTGTACCTGGTTCTTACGCTGTCAGCCGCTGCACCAGTCCAGTTTCTTAGCAGTCCAATCACAGGTTTCTCTTCATATTGTCTTGCGTATTGAGCTAAAAGTTCACGCACAACCACCTATTGGATGAATCACCAGCATTTACTTGAAAATTCAAAAATATAACTTTTTTTTAAACAAAAGAAGTGACCTTAAGACTGACAGGCAGCTTAGAAATCATAGAAACCCTACAGTACAGAAAGAGGCCATTCGGCCCATCGAGTCTGCACCGACCACAATCCCACCCAGGCCCTACTCCCATATCCCTACATATTTACCCACTAATCCCTCCAACCTACGCATCTCAGGACACAATTTAGCATGGCCAATCAACCTAACCCGCACATCTTTGGACTGTGGGAGGAAACCGGAGCACCCGGAGGAAACCCACACAGACACGAGGAGAATGTGCAAACTCCACACAGACAGTGACCCAAGCCGGGAATCGAACCCAGGTCCCTGGAGCTGTGAAGCAGCAGTGCTAACCACTGTGCTACCGTGCCGCCCCAGCTTGACTGGAGTTTGAAACGCGGCCGTTCAACCGCAGAACAATGGGACACGGAATCGCTATCTATGATTCACCACATCCCAGTGCACAAAGCACCTGGCACCAAGGTCCAAGGTGGAGTCAACAGTTTTGTTTTATTTGTTCATGGGACGTGGATGTCGTTAGCTGGGCCAGCATTTATTGCTCATTTATTCATAGAATCCTACAGAATAAAATTCCTACAGTATAGAAGGAGGCCATTTGGCCCATCGAGTCTGTACAGACCACAATCCCACCCAGGCCCCATTCCCGTAATCCCTCATTTACCCTGCTAACCCCCCTGACACTAGGGTCAATTTAGCATGGCCAATCAACCTAACCCACACATCTTTGGACTGTGGGCAGGAAACTGGAGCACCCGGAGGAAACCCACGCAGACACAGGGAGAATGTGCAAACTCCACATAGACAGTGACCTGAGGCTGGGATTGAACCTTGGTCCCTGGCGATGCGAGGCAGCAGTGCTAACCACTGCGCCACCACTGTGCCGCTGGCTCTTAAATGCCTTCTGAACATTTAGAGGACATTTAAGAGCCAATCATATTAGTGTGGCTCTGGAGTCACATGTAGGCCAGACTGGGTAAGGGTGGCAGATTTCCTTCCCTAAAGGGTATTAGTGAACCAGAAGGGTTTTTACGACAGTCGACAATGGTTTCATGGTCATCAGTAGACTTTTAATTCCAGATTTTTACTGAATTCAAATTTCACCATCTACTGGGGTGGGATTCGAACCCGGATCCCCCGAGCATTACCCTGGGTCTCTTCATTACTAGTCTAGTGACAATAATATTACACCACCGCCTCCCACAGGATCGTAAGGACAGGATCATAAGTCAGAAAGTTACCTCTGGACTTTTACCCTGCTCAAACTAGGGTTACAATCCACCCAGTTTTGGACCTGACTGCTTGATCTTTGAGTGGGCTCTCTAAACATTGTTAAAACATGTAAAACACATCAAAAATCTCATTGCTTAAAAGTATGGTATCACAATTTTGGTTCTTAATGTAATAACTCAAGCTCAAGCTTTCATTTTCATCCTCCTGCTCCAAGCTAAAACCTGGCAATCCCCTTCCATGTTTTGAACATACCAGATAGAGGGAAGGAAAGATGGCAAACCTACTTGGGGGAAAAAATGAGGATACCAAGCCGGTGTGCTGCAAGTCAAGAGATGCAGGGTACAGCTGCCTCACAGCGCCAGGGACCCAGGTTCGATTACCTGCTTGGGTCACTGTCTGTGCAGTCTGCACGTTTTTCCCGTGTCTGCATGGGTTTCCTCCGGTTTCCTCCCACAGTCTGAAAGATGTCCTGGTTAGGTGCATTGGCCATGCTAAATTCGCTCTCAGTGTACCCAAACAAGCGCCGGAATTTGGTGACTGGGGGATTTTCACAGCAACTTCATTGCAGTGTGAATGTAAGCCTACTTGTGACTGATGAATAAACTTTAAACTTAAAACAAAAAGGTGTGTCACAGTGGTCACATTGCCCACATGTACAGAGGAAAAAGCCATGGGCTGGACCGCCTCAAGGCCACTTTACTGTAACTCTGAGCAGATGGCTGAACAGTGGCATCAGCTGCCACCAAAAGAGAAAATGCTGGATAATCTCAGCAGGTCTGGCAGCATCTGTAAGGAGAGAAAAGAGCTGACGTTTCGAGTCCAGACGATCCTTTGCCAAAGCTTTGTCAAAGCGGCATCAGCTGAGTGTGGGAGGCAGGGATCCCCTATCCATCCTCTTTACCAACAAAATAACATTTGCCTGATGCTGACCTCGAAAGTAGGCGAGATGGATAAAGAACGTCAAGCTCTGAAATAAACTATGTTTCACAATGATGTCCTGCAGTACCACTAAAGCTGCTGGTGACTTAATACCAGAGTGGTTAATATTCCGTGGGCTGGGATCCAATATGACTGCACAGCATAAGGCACAGCTGTAGAATAAGAGGGGGATTAAAAAACAGAACACCACTAACAATGCGCCACCTCAAAGCTGCTACAATCCCACTTTATGAATCATATATCTGTCAGAAAACAAGCCGATGGTGTATTTGCATATTTGTGTTATTTTCCAAGGCAGTGTATCCCAGAGTAACAATGGACACCCACTTTTCCACTGTGGGGAGAAGCGTCACACTTTTGCTGGATTCTAATTCTAAAATTTATCTAATACCCAATTAATGTTCAG